>NC_054494.1:4669888-4978221 GCF_017639515.1 Carcharodon carcharias
GATTCCGGGAAGAGTGTCCCGCAGTCAGCATCGCGGTGAAGGAGTCCGGAAAGTGTGTCCCGCAGTCAGCATCACAGTGAAGGAGGCCGGGAAGCGTGTCCCGCAGTCAGCATCGCGGTGAAGGATTCCGGGAAGAGTGTTCCGCAGTCAGCACCGTGGTTAAGGAGTCCGGGAAGAGTGTCCAGCATTCAGCATCACAGTGAAAGAGTCCGGGAAGAGTGTCCCGCTATCAGCATCGTGGTGAAGGAGTCTGGGAAGAGTGTCCTGCAGTCAGCATCACAGTGAAGGAGTCCGGGAAGAGTGTCCCGCAGTCAGCATCGCGGTGAAGGAGTCCGGGAAGAGTGTCCTGCAGTCAGCATCACGGTGAAGGAGTCCGGGAAGAGTGTCCCGCAGTCAGCATCGCGGTGAAGGAGTCCGGGAAGAGTGTCCCGCAGTCAGCATCGTGGTGAAGGAGTCCGGGAAGAGTGTCCCGCAGTCAGCATCACAGTGAAGGATTCCGGGAAGAGTGTCCCGCAGTCAGCATCACAGTGAAGGAGTCCGGGAAGAGTGTCCTGCAGTTAGCATCGCGGTGAAGGAGTCCGGGAAGAGTGTCCCGCAGTCAGCATCACAGTGAAGGAGTCCGGGAAGAGTGTCCCGCAGTCAGCATCGCGGTGAAGGAGTCCGGGAAGAGTGTCCCGCAGTCAGCATCGCGGTGAAGGAGTCCGGGAAGAGTGTCCCGCAGTCAGCATCACGGTGAAGGAGTCCGGGAAGAGTGTCCCGCAGTCAGCATCGTGGTGAAGGAGTCCGGGAAGTGTGTCCTGCAGTCAGCATCACGGTGATGGAGTCCGGGAAGAGTGTCCTGCAATCAGCATCGCGGTGAAGGAGTCCGGGAAGAGTGTCCCAGAGTCAGCATCACGGTGAAGGATTCCGGGAAGAGTGTCCCGCAGTCAGCATCGTGGTGAAGGATTCCGGGAAGAGTGTCCCGCAGTCAGCATCGTGGTGAAGGAGTCTGGGAAGAGTGTCCCACAGACAGCATCACGGTGAAGGAGTCCGGGAAGAGTGTCCCGCAGTCAGCATCACAGTGAAGGAGTCCGGGAAGAGTGTCCCGCACTCGGCATCACAGTGAAGGATTCCGGGAAGAGTGTCCCGCAGTCAGCATCACAGTGAAGGAGTCCGGGAAGAGTGTCCCGCAGTCAGCATCGTGGTGAAGGATTCCGGGAAGAGTGTCCCGCAGTCAGCATCACAGTGAAAGAGTCCTGGAAGAGTGTCCCGCAGTCAGCATCACAGTGAAGGAGTCCGGGAAGTGTGTCCCGCAGTCAGCATCGCGGTGAAGGAGTCCGGGAAGAGTGTCCCGCAGTCAGCATCACAGTGAAGGAGTCCGGGAAGAGTGTCCCGCAGTCAGCATCGAGGTGAAGGAGTCCGGGAAGAGTGTCCCGCAGTCAGCATCGAGGTGAAGGAGTCCGGGAAGAGTGTCCCGCAGTCAGCATCACGGTGAAGGAGTCCGGGAAGAGTGTCCCGCAGTCAGCATCACAGTGAAGGAGTCCGGGAAGAGTGTCCCGCAGTCAGCATCACAGGGAAAGAGGTCGGGAAGAGTGTCCCGCAGTCAGCATCGCGGTGAAGGATTCCGGGAAGAGTGTCCCGCAGTCAGCATCACAGTGAAGGAGTCCGGGAAGAGTGTCCCGCAGTCAGCATCGCGGTGAAGGAGTCCGGGAAGAGTGTCCCGCAGTCAGCATCGCGGTGAAGGAGTCCGGGAAGAGTGTCCCGCAGTCAGCATCGCGGTGAAGGAGTCCGGGAAGAGTGTCCCGCAGTCAGCATCACAGTGAAGGATTCCGGGAAGAGTGTCCCGCAGTCAGCATCACAGTGAAGGAGTCCGGGAAGAGTGTCCCGCAGTCAGCATCACGGTGAAGGAGTCCGGGAAGAGTGTCCCGCAGTCAGCATCACAGTGAAGGAGTCCGGGAAGAGTGTCCCGCAGTCAGCATCACAGTGAAGGAGTCCGGGAAGAGTGTCCCGCAGTCAGCATCGAGGTGAAGGATTCCGGGAAGAGTGTCCCGCAGTCAGCATCGCGGTGAAGGAGTCCGGGAAGAGTGTCCCGCAGTCAGCATCGAGGTGAAGGAGTCCGGGAAGAGTCTCCTGCAGTCAGCTTCGTGGTGAAGGAGTCCGGGAAGAGTGTCCTGTAGTCAGCATCGTGGTGAAGGAGTCCGGGAAGAGTGTCCCGCAGTCAGCATCGCTGTGAAGGAGTCCGGGAAGAGTGTCCCGCAGTCAGCATCACAGTGAAGGAGTCCGGGAAGAGTGTCCCGCAGTCAGCATCGCGGTGAAGGAGTCCGGGAAGAGTGTCCCGCAGTCAGCATCACAGTGAAGGAGTCCGGGAAGAGTGTCCCGCAGTCAGCATCGCGGTGAAGGAGTCCGGGAAGAGTGTCCCGCAGTCAGCATCACGGTGAAGGAGTCCGGGAAGAGTGTCCCGCAGTCAGCATCGCAGTGAAGGAGTCCGGGAAGAGTGTCCCGCAGTCAGCATCACAGTGAAGGAGTCCGGGAAGAGTGTCCCGCAGTCAGCATCGCGGTGAAGGAGTCCGGGAAGAGTGTCCCGCAGTCAGCATCACGGTGAAGGAGTCCGGGAAGAGTGTCCCGCAGTCAGCATCGCGGTGAAGGAGTCCGGGAAGAGTGTCCCGCAGTCAGCATCACGGTGAAGGAGTCCGGGAAGAGTGTCCCGCAGTCAGCATCACGGTGAAGGAGTCCGGGAAGAGTGTCCCGCAGTCAGCATCACAGTGAAGGAGTCCGGGAAGAGTGTCCCGCAGTCAGCATCACGGTGAAGGAGTCCGGGAAGAGTGTCCCGCAGTCAGCATCACAGTGAAGGAGTCCGGGAAGAGTGTCCCGCAGTCAGCATCGCGGTGAAGGAGTCCGGGAAGAGTGTCCCGCAGTCAGCATCACGGTGAAGGAGTCCGGGAAGAGTGTCCCGCAGTCAGCATCGCGGTGAAGGAGTCCGGGAAGAGTGTCCCGCAGTCAGCATCGCGGTGAAGGAGTCCGGGAAGAGTGTCCCGCAGTCAGCATCACGGTGAAGGAGTCCGGGAAGAGTGTCCCGCAGTCAGCATCGCAGTGAAGGAGTCCGGGAAGAGTGTCCCGCAGTCAGCATCACGGTGAAGGAGTCCGGGAAGAGTGTCCCGCAGTCAGCATCGCGGTGAAGGAGTCCGGGAAGAGTGTCCCGCAGTCAGCATCACGGTGAAGGATTCCGGGAAGAGTGTCCCGCAGTCAGCATCGCGGTGAAGGATTCCGGGAAGAGTGTCCCGCAGTCAGCATCGAGGTGAAGGAGTCCGGGAAGAGTGTCCCGCAGTCAGCATCACGGTGAAGGAGTCCGGGAAGAGTGTCCCGCAGTCAGCATCACAGTGAAGGAGTCCGGGAAGAGTGTCCCGCAGTCAGCATCACAGTGAAGGAGTCCGGGAAGAGTGTCCCGCAGTCAGCATCACAGTGAAGGAGTCCGGGAAGAGTGTCCCGCAGTCAGCATCACGGTGAAGGAGTCCGGGAAGAGTGTCCCGCAGTCAGCATCACAGTGAAAGAGTCCGGGAAGAGTGTCCCGCAGTCAGCATCACAGTGAAGGAGTCCGGGAAGAGTGTCCCGCAGTCAGCATCGCGGTGAAGGAGTCCGGGAAGAGTGTCCCGCAGTCAGCATCTGCGTGAAGGAGTCCGGGAAGAGTGTCCCGCAGTCAGCATCGCGGTGAAGGATTCCGGGAAGAGTGTCCGCAGTCAGCATCGCGGTGAAGGAGTCCGGGAAGAGTGTCCCGCAGTCAGCATCGAGGTGAAGGAGTCCGGGAAGAGTGTCCCGCAGTCAGCATCACGGTGAAGGAGTCCGGGAAGAGTGTCCCGCAGTCAGCATCGCGGTGAAGGAGTCCGGGAAGAGTGTCCCGCAGTCAGCATCGCGGTGAAGGATTCCGGGAAGAGTGTCCCGCAGTCAGCATCGCGGTGAAGGAGTCCGGGAAGAGTGTCCCGCAGTCAGCATCGCGGTGAAGGAGTCCGGGAAGAGTGTCCCGCAGTCAGCATCACGGTGAAGGAGTCCGGGAAGAGTGTCCCGCAGTCAGCATCACAGTGAAGGAGTCCGGGAAGAGTGTCCCGCACTCGGCATCACAGTGAAGGATTCCGGGAAGAGTGTCCCGCAGTCAGCATCACAGTGAAGGAGTCCGGGAAGAGTGTCCCGCAGTTAGCATCGTGGTGAAGGTTTCCGGGAAGAGTGTCCCGCAGTCAGCATCACAGTGAAAGAGTCCTGGAAGAGTGTCCCGCAGTCAGCATCACAGTGAAGGAGTCCGGGAAGTGTTTCCCGCAGTCAGCATAGTGGTGAAGGATTCCGGGTAGAGTGTCCCGCACTCAGCATCACAGCGAAGGAGTCCGGGAAGAGTGTCCCGCAGTCAGTATCGAGGTGAAGGAGTCCGGGAAGAGTGTCCCGCAGTCAGTATCGAGGTGAAGGAGTCCGGGAAGAGTGTCCCGGAGTTAGCATCGTGGTGAAGGAGTCCGGGAAGTGTGTCCCGCAGTCAGCATCGTGTTGAAGGAGTCCGGGAAGTGTGTCCCGCAGTCAGCATCACAGTGAAGGAGTCCGGGAAGTGTGTCCCGCAGTCAGCATCGTGGTGAAGGAGTCCGGTAAGTGTCTCCCGCAGTCAGCATCGCAGTGAAGGAGTCCGGGAAGAGTGTCCCGCAGTCAGCATCGCGGTGAAGGAGTCCGGGAAGAGTGCACTGCAGTCAGCATCACGGTGAAGGAGTCCGGGAAGAGTGTCCCGCAGTCAGCATCGTGGTGAAGGAGTCTGGTAAGTGTCTCCCACAGTCAGCATCACAGTGAAGGAGTCCGGGAAGAGTGTCCCGCAGTCAGCATCACGGTGAAGGATTCCGGGAAGAGTGTCCCGCAGTCAGCATCGCGGTGAAGGAGTCCGGGAAGAGTGTCCCGCAGTCAGCATCACGGTGAAGGATTCCGGGAAGAGTGTCCCGCAGTCAGCATCACGGTGAAGGAGTCCAGGAAGAGTGTCCCGCAGTCAGCATCACAGTGAAGGATTCCGGGAAGAGTGTCCCGCAGTCAGCATCACGGTGAAGGAGTCCGGGAAGTGTGTCCCGCTAGTCAGCATCACAGTGAAGGAGTCCGGGAAGAGTGTCCCGCGTTCAGCATCGCGGTGAAGGAGTCCGGGAAGAGTGTCCCGCAGTCAGCATCACGGTGAAGGAGTCCGGGAAGAGTGTCCCGCAGTCAGCATCGCGGTGAAGGAGTCCGGGAAGAGTGTCCCGCAGTCAGCATCACGGTGAAGGAGTCCGGGAAGAGTCTCCCGCAGTCAGCATCGTGGTGAAGGAGTCCGGGAAGTGTGTCCTGCAGTCAGCATCACGTTGAAGGACTCCGGGAGGAGTGTCCTGCAATCAGCATCACGGTGAAGGAGTCCGGGAAGAGTGTCCCAGCGTCGGCATCACGGTGAAGGATTCCGGGAAGAGTGCCCGCAGTCAGCATCGCGGTGATGGAGTCCGGGCAGTGTGTCCCGCTAGTCAGCATCACAGTGAAGGAGTCCGGGAAGAGTGTCCCGCGTTCAGCATCGCGGTGTAGGAGTCCGGGAAGAGTGTCCCGCAGTCAGCATCACGGTGAAGGAGTCCAGGAAGAGTGTCCCGCAGTCAGCATCGCAGTGATGGAGTCCGGGAAGTGTGTCCTGCAGTCAGCATCACGGTGAAGGAGTCCGGGAAGAATGTCCTGCAATCAGCATCACGGTGAAGGAGTCCTGGAAGAGTGTCCTGCAATCAGCATCACGGTGAAGGAGTCCGGGAAGAGTGTCCCAGAGTCATCATCACGGTGAAGGACTCCGGGAAGAGTGTCCTGCAATCAGCATCACGGTGAAGGAGTCCGGGAAGAGTGTCCCAGAGTCGGCATCACGGTGAAGGATTCCGGGAAGAGTGCCCGCAGTCAGCATCGCGGTGATGGAGTCCGGGAAGTGTGTCCCGCTAGTCAGCATCACAGTGAAGGAGTCCGGGAAGAGTGTCCCGCGTTCAGCATCGCGGTGAAGGAGTCCGGGAAGAGTGTCCCGCAGTCAGCATCACGGTGAAGGAGTCCGGGAAGAGTGTCCCGCAGTCAGCATCGCAGTGATGGAGTCCGGGAAGTGTGTCCTGCAGTCAGCATCACGGTGAAGGAGTCCGGGAAGAGTGTCCCGCAGTCAGCATCGTGGTGAAGGAGTCCGGGAAGTGTGTCCTGCAGTCAGCATCACGGTGAAGGAGTCCGGGAAGAGTGTCCTGCAATCAGCATCGTGGTGAAGGATTCCGGGAAGAGTGTCCCGCAGTCAGCATCGTGGTGAAGGATTCCGGGAAGAGTGTCCCGCAGTCAGCATCGCGGTGAAGGAGTCCGGGAAGAGTGTCCCGCAGTCAGCATCACAGTGAAGGAGGCCGGGAAGCGTGTCCCGCAGTCAGCATCGCGGTGAAGGATTCCGGGAAGAGTGTCCCACTGTCAGCATCGCGGTGAAGGATTCCGGGAAGAGTGTCCCGCAGTCAACATCGCGGTGAAGGAGTCCGGGAAGAGTGTCCCGCAGTCAGCATCTCAGTGAAGGAGTCCGGGAAGTGTGTCCCGCAGTCAGCATCGCGGTGAAGGAGTCCGGGAAGAGTGTTCCGCAGTCAGCACCGTGGTTAAGGAGTCCGGGAAGAGTGTCCAGCATTCAGCATCACAGTGAAAGAGTCCGGGAAGAGTGTCCTGCTGTCAGCATCGTGGTGAATGAGTCCGGGAAGAGTGTCCTGCAGTCAGCATCACAGTGAAAGAGTCCGGGAAGTGTGTCCCGCCGTCAGCATCGCGGTGAAGGAGTCCGGGAAGAGTGTCCTGCAGTCAGCTTCACGGTGAAGGAGTCCGGGAAGAGTGTCCCGCAGACAGCATCGCGGTGAAGGTGTCCGCGAAGTGTGTCCCACGGTCAGCATCGTGGTGAAGGAGTCCGGGAAGTGTGTCCCGCAGTCAGCATCACAGTGAAGGATTCCGGGAAGAGTGTCCTGCAGTCAGCATCACAGTGAAGGAGTCCGCGAAGAGTGTCCTGCAGTCAGCATCGCGGTGAAGGAGTCCGGGAAGTGTGTCCCGCAGTCAGCATCACAGTGAAGGAGTCCGGGAAGAGTGTCCCGCATTCAGCATCGCGGTGAAGGAGTCCGGGAAGAGTGTCCCGCAGTCAGCATCGCGGTGAAGGAGACCGGGAAGTGTGTCCTGCAGTCAACATCACGGTGAAGGAGTCCGGGAAGAGTGTCCCGCAGTCAGGATCGTGGTGAAGGAGTCCGGGAAGTGTGTCCTGCAGTCAGCATCACGGTGATGGAGTCCGGGAAGAGTGTCCTGCAATCAGCATCGCGGTGAAGGAGTCCGGGAAGAGTGTCCCAGAGTCAGCATCACGGTGAAGGATTCCGGGAAGAGTGTCCCGCAGTCAGCATCGTGGTGAAGGATTCCGGGAAGAGTGTCCCGCAGTCAGCATCGTGGTGAAGGAGTCTGGGAAGAGTGTCCCACAGACAGCATCACGGTGAAGGAGTCCGGGAAGAGTGTCCCGCAGTCAGCATCACAGTGAAGGAGTCCGGGAAGAGTGTCCCGCACTCGGCATCACAGTGAAGGATTCCGGGAAGAGTGTCCCGCAGTCAGCATCACAGTGAAGGAGTCCGGGAAGAGTGTCCCGCAGTTAGCATCGTGGTGAAGGTTTCCGGGAAGAGTGTCCCGCAGTCAGCATCACAGTGAAAGAGTCCTGGAAGAGTGTCCCGCAGTCAGCATCACAGTGAAGGAGTCCGGGAAGTGTTTCCCGCAGTCAGGACCGTGGTGAAGGATTACGGGTAGAGTGTCCCGCACTCAGCATCACAGCGAAGGAGTCCGGGAAGAGTGTCCCGCAGTCAGCATCGCGGTGAAGGAGTCCGGGAAGAGTGTCCCGCAGTCAGCATCACGGTGAAGGAGTCCGGGAAGAGTGTCCTGCAGTCAGCATCGCGGTGAAGGAGTCCGGGAAGAGTGTCCCGCAGTCAGCATCACGGTGAAGGAGTCCGGGAAGAGTGTCCCGCAGTCAGCATCGCGGTGAAGGAGTCCGGGAAGAGTGTCCCGCAGTCAGCATCACAGTGAAGGAGTCCGGGAAGAGTGTCCCGCAGTCAGCATCGCGGTGAAGGAGTCCGGGAAGAGTGTCCCGCAGTCAGCATCAGAGTGAAGGAGTCCGGGAAGAGTGTCCCGCAGTCAGCATCACGGTGAAGGAGTCCGGGAAGAGTGTCCCGCAGTCAGCATCGCGGTGAAGGAGTCCGGGAAGAGTGTCCCGCAGTCAGCATCACGGTGAAGGAGTCCGGGAAGAGTGTCCCGCAGTCAGCATCACATTGAAGGAGTCCGGGAAGAGTGTCCCGCAGTCAGCATCGAGGTGAAGGAGTCCGGGAAGAGTGTCCCGCAGTCAGCATCGTGGTGAAGGAGTCCGGGAAGTGTGTCCCGCAGTCAGCATAAAAGTGAAGGAGTCCGGGAAGTGTGTCCCGCAGTCAGCATCACAGTGAAGGAGTCCGGGAAGAGTGTCCCGCAGTCAGCATCGCGGTGAAGGAGTCCGGGAAGAGTGTCCCGCAGTCAGCATCGCAGTGAAGGAGTCCGGGAAGAGTGTCCCGCAGTCAGCATCGCGGTGAAGGAGTCCGGGAAGAGTGTCCCGCAGTCAGCATCACGGTGAAGGAGTCCGGGAAGAGTGTCCCGCAGTCAGCATCGTGGTGAAGGAGTCCGGGAAGAGTGTCCCGCAGTCAGCATCACAGTGAAGGAGTCCGGGAAGAGTGTCCCGCAGTCAGCATCGCGGTGAAGGAGTCCGGGAAGAGTGTCCTGCAGTCAGCATCACGGTGAAGGATTCCGGGAAGAGTGTCCCGCAGTCAGCATCGCGGTGAAGGAGTCCGGGAAGAGTGTCCTGCAGTCAGCATCACGGTGAAGGATTCCGGGAAGAGTGTCCCGCAGTCAGCATCACGGTGAAGGAGTCCAGGAAGAGTGTCCCGCAGTCAGCATCACAGTGAAGGATTCCGGGAAGAGTGTCCCGCAGTCAACATCACGGTGAAGGAGTCCGGGAAGTGTGTCCCGCTAGTCAGCATCACAGTGAAGGAATCCGGGAAGAGTGTCCCGCGTTCAGCATCGCGGTGAAGGAGTTCGGGAAGAGTGTCCCGCAGTCAGCATCACGGTGAAGGAATCCAGGAAGAGTGTCCCGCAGTCAGCATCGCGGTGACGGAGTCCGGGAAGTGTGTCCTGCAGTCAGCATCACGGTGAAGGAGTCTGGGAAGAGTCTCCCGCAGTCAGCAACGTGGTGAAGGAGTCCGGGAAGTGTGTCCTGCAGTCAGCATCACGTTGAAGGACTCCGGGAGGAGTGTCCCGCAGTCAGCATCGCAGTGATGGAGTCCGGGAAGTGTGTCCTGCAGTCAGCATCACGGTGAAGGAGTCCGGGAAGAGTGTCCCGCAGTCAGCATCGCGGTGAAGGAGTCCGGGAAGAGTGTCCCGCAGTCAGCATCACGGTGAAGGAGTCCGGGAAGAGTGTCCCGCAGTCAGCATCGCGGTGAAGGAGTCCGGGAAGAGTGTCCCGCAGTCAGCATCGCGATGAAGGAGTGAGGGAAGAGTGTCCCGCAGTCAGCATCAGAGTGAAGGAGTCCGGGAAGAGTGTCCCGCAGTCAGCATCACAGTGAAGGAGTCCGGGAAGAGTGTCCCGCAGTCAGCATCAGCAGGTGAAGGAGTCCGGGAAGAGTGTCCCGCAGTCAGCATCACAGTGAAGGAGTCCGGGAAGAGTGTCCCGCAGTCAGCATCGTGGTGAAGGAGTCCGGGAAGAGTGTCCCGCAGTCAGCATCACAGTGAAGGAGTCCGGGAAGAGTGTCCCGCAGTCAGCATCACAGTGAAGGAGTCCGGGAAGAGTGTCCCGCGTTCAGCATCGCGGTGAAGGAGTCCGGGAAGAGTGTCCCGCAGTCAGCATCACGGTGAAGGAGTCCGGGAAGAGTGTCCCGCAGTCAGCATCGCAGTGATGGAGTCCGGGAAGTGTGTCCTGCAGTCAGCATCACGGTGAAGGAGTCCGGGAAGAGTGTCCCGCAGTCAGCATCGTGGTGAAGGAGTCCGGGAAGTGTGTCCTGCAGTCAGCATCACGGTGAAGGAGTCCGGGAAGAGTGTCCAGCAATCAGCATCGTGGTGAAGGATTCCGGGAAGAGTGTCCCGCAGTCAGCATCGTGGTGAAGGATTCCGGGAAGAGTGTCCCGCAGTCAGCATCGCGGTGAAGGAGTCCGGGAAGAGTGTCCCGCAGTCAGCATCACAGTGAAGGAGGCCGGGAAGCGTGTCCCGCAGTCAGCATCGCGGTGAAGGATTCCGGGAAGAGTGTCCCACTGTCAGCATCGCGGTGAAGGATTCCGGGAAGAGTGTCCCGCAGTCAACATCGCGGTGAAGGAGTCCGGGAAGAGTGTCCCGCAGTCAGCATCTCAGTGAAGGAGTCCGGGAAGTGTGTCCCGCAGTCAGCATCGCGGTGAAGGAGTCCGGGAAGAGTGTTCCGCAGTCAGCACCGTGGTTAAGGAGTCCGGGAAGAGTGTCCAGCATTCAGCATCACAGTGAAAGAGTCCGGGAAGAGTGTCCTGCTGTCAGCATCGTGGTGAATGAGTCCGGGAAGAGTGTCCTGCAGTCAGCATCACAGTGAAAGAGTCCGGGAAGTGTGTCCCGCCGTCAGCATCGCGGTGAAGGAGTCCGGGAAGAGTGTCCTGCAGTCAGCTTCACGGTGAAGGAGTCCGGGAAGAGTGTCCCGCAGACAGCATCGCGGTGAAGGTGTCCGCGAAGTGTGTCCCACGGTCAGCATCGTGGTGAAGGAGTCCGGGAAGTGTGTCCCGCAGTCAGCATCACAGTGAAGGATTCCGGGAAGAGTGTCCTGCAGTCAGCATCACAGTGAAGGAGTCCGCGAAGAGTGTCCTGCAGTCAGCATCGCGGTGAAGGAGTCCGGGAGGTGTGTCCCGCAGTCAGCATCACAGTGAAGGAGTCCGGGAAGAGTGTCCCGCATTCAGCATCGCGGTGAAGGAGTCCGGGAAGAGTGTCCCGCAGTCAGCATCGCGGTGAAGGAGACCGGGAAGTGTGTCCTGCAGTCAACATCACGGTGAAGGAGTCCGGGAAGAGTGTCCCGCAGTCAGGATCGTGGTGAAGGAGTCCGGGAAGTGTGTCCTGCAGTCAGCATCACGGTGATGGAGTCCGGGAAGAGTGTCCTGCAATCAGCATCGCGGTGAAGGAGTCCGGGAAGAGTGTCCCAGAGTCAGCATCACGGTGAAGGATTCCGGGAAGAGTGTCCCGCAGTCAGCATCGTGGTGAAGGATTCCGGGAAGAGTGTCCCGCAGTCAGCATCGTGGTGAAGGAGTCTGGGAAGAGTGTCCCACAGACAGCATCACGGTGAAGGAGTCCGGGAAGAGTGTCCCGCAGTCAGCATCACAGTGAAGGAGTCCGGGAAGAGTGTCCCGCACTCGGCATCACAGTGAAGGATTCCGGGAAGAGTGTCCCGCAGTCAGCATCACAGTGAAGGAGTCCGGGAAGAGTGTCCCGCAGTTAGCATCGTGGTGAAGGTTTCCGGGAAGAGTGTCCCGCAGTCAGCATCACAGTGAAAGAGTCCTGGAAGAGTGTCCCGCAGTCAGCATCACAGTGAAGGAGTCCGGGAAGTGTTTCCCGCAGTCAGGACCGTGGTGAAGGATTACGGGTAGAGTGTCCCGCACTCAGCATCACAGCGAAGGAGTCCGGGAAGAGTGTCCCGCAGTCAGTATCGAGGTGAAGGAGTCCGGGAAGAGTGTCCCGGAGTTAGCATCGTGGTGAAGGAGTCCGGGAAGTGTGTCCCGCAGTCAGCATCGTGGTGAAGCAGTCCGGGCAGAGTGTCCCGCAGTCAGCATCACAGTGAAGGAGTCCGGGAAGAGTGTCCCGCAGTCAGCATCGCGGTGAAGGAGTCCGGGAAGAGTGTCCCGCAGTCAGCATCACGGTGAAGGAGTCCGGGAAGAGTGTCCCGCAGTCAGCATCGCGGTGAAGGAGTCCGGGAAGAGTGTCCCGCAGTCAGCATCACGGTGAAGGAGTCCGGGAAGAGTGTCCCGCAGTCAGCATCGCGGTGAAGGAGTCCGGGAAGAGTGTCCCGCAGTCAGCATCGCTGTGAAGGAGTCCGGGAAGAGTGTCCCGCAGTCAGCATCACAGTGAAGGAGTCCGGGAAGAGTGTCCCGCAGTCAGCATCACAGCTAAGGAGTCCGGGAAGAGTGTCCCGCAGTCAGCATCACAGTGAAGGAGTCCGGGAAGAGTGTCCCGCAGTCAGCATCACAGTGAAGGAGTCCGGGAAGAGTGTCCCGCAGTCAGCATCGCGGTGAAGGAGTCCGGGAAGAGTGTCCCGCAGTCAGCATCACAGTGAAGGAGTCCGGGAAGTGTGTCCCGCAGTCAGCATCGTGGTGAAGGAGTCCGGGAAGTGTGTCCCGCAGTCAGCATCGCAGTGAAGGAGTCCGGGAAGAGTGTCCCGCAGTCAGCATCGCGGTGAAGGAGTCCGGGAAGAGTGCACTGCAGTCAGCATCACGGTGAAGGAGTCCGGGAAGTGTGTCCCGCAGTCAGCATCGTGGTGAAGGAGTCTGGTAAGTGTCTCCCACAGTCAGCATCACAGTGAAGGAGTCCGGGAAGAGTGTCCCGCAGTCAGCATCGCGGTGAAGGAGTCCGGGAAGAGTGTCCTGCAGTCAGCATCACGGTGAAGGATTCCGGGAAGAGTGTCCCGCAGTCAGCATCGCGGTGAAGGAGTCCGGGAAGAGTGTCCTGCAGTCAGCATCACAGTGAAGGATTCCGGGAAGAGTGTCCCGCAGTCAGCATCACGGTGAAGGAGTCCAGGAAGAGTGTCCCGCAGTCAGCATCACAGTGAAGGATTCCGGGAAGAGTGTCCCGCAGTCAGCATCACGGTGAAGGAGTCCGGGAAGAGTGTCCCGCAGTCAGCATCGCGGTGATGGAGTCCGGGAAGTGTGTCCCGCTAGTCAGCATCACAGTGAAGGAGTCCGGGAAGAGTGTCCCGCAGTCAGCATCGCGGTGAAGGAGTCCGGGAAGAGTGTCCCGCAGTCAGCATCACGGTGAAGGAGTCCAGGAAGAGTGTCCCGCAGTCAGCATCACAGTGAAGGATTCCGGGAAGAGTGTCCCGCAGTCAACATCACGGTGAAGGAGTCCGGGAAGTGTGTCCCGCTAGTCAGCATCACAGTGAAGGAATCCGGGAAGAGTGTCCCGCGTTCAGCATCGCGGTGAAGGAGTTCGGGAAGAGTGTCCCGCAGTCAGCATCACGGTGAAGGAATCCAGGAAGAGTGTCCCGCAGTCAGCATCGCGGTGACGGAGTCCGGGAAGTGTGTCCTGCAGTCAGCATCACGGTGAAGGAGTCTGGGAAGAGTCTCCCGCAGTCAGCAACGTGGTGAAGGAGTCCGGGAAGTGTGTCCTGCAGTCAGCATCACGTTGAAGGACTCCGGGAGGAGTGTCCTGCAATCAGCATCACGGTGAAGGAGTCCGGGAAGAGTGTCCCAGCGTCGGCATCACGGTGAAGGATTCCGGGAAGAGTGCCCGCAGTCAGCATCGCGGTGATGGAGTCCGGGAAGTGTGTCCCGCTAGTCAGCATCACAGTGAAGGAGTCCGGGAAGAGTGTCCCGCGTTCAGCATCGCGGTGTAGGAGTCCGGGAAGAGTGTCCCGCAGTCAGCATCACGGTGAAGGAGTCCAGGAAGAGTGTCCCGCAGTCAGCATCGCAGTGATGGAGTCCGGGAAGTGTGTCCTGCAGTCAGCATCACGGTGAAGGAGTCCGGGAAGAGTGTCCTGCAATCAGCATCACGGTGAAGGAGTCCAGGAAGAGTGTCCTGCAATCAGCATCACGGTGAAGGAGTCCGGGAAGAGTGTCCCAGAGTCATCATCACGGTGAAGGACTCCGGGAAGAGTGTCCTGCAATCAGCATCACGGTGAAGGAGTCCGGGAAGAGTGTCCCAGAGTCGGCATCACGGTGAAGGATTCCGGGAAGAGTGCCCGCAGTCAGCATCGCGGTGATGGAGTCCGGGAAGTGTGTCCCGCTAGTCAGCATCACAGTGAAGGAGTCCGGGAAGAGTGTCCCGCGTTCAGCATCGCGGTGAAGGAGTCCGGGAAGAGTGTCCCGCAGTCAGCATCACGGAGAAGGAGTCCGGGAAGAGTGTCCCGCAGTCAGCATCGCAGTGATGGAGTCCGGGAAGTGTGTCCTGCAGTCAGCATCACGGTGAAGGAGTCCGGGAAGAGTGTCCCGCAGTCAGCATCGTGGTGAAGGAGTCCGGGAAGTGTGTCCTGCAGTCAGCATCACGGTGAAGGAGTCCGGGAAGAGTGTCCAGCAATCAGCATCGTGGTGAAGGATTCCGGGAAGAGTGTCCCGCAGTCAGCATCGTGGTGAAGGATTCCGGGAAGAGTGTCCCGCAGTCAGCATCGCGGTGAAGGAGTCCGGGAAGAGTGTCCCGCAGTCAGCATCACAGTGAAGGAGGCCGGGAAGCGTGTCCCGCAGTCAGCATCGCGGTGAAGGATTCCGGGAAGAGTGTCCCACTGTCAGCATCGCGGTGAAGGATTCCGGGAAGAGTGTCCCGCAGTCAACATCGCGGTGAAGGAGTCCGGGAAGAGTGTCCCGCAGTCAGCATCTCAGTGAAGGAGTCCGGGAAGTGTGTCCCGCAGTCAGCATCGCGGTGAAGGAGTCCGGGAAGAGTGTTCCGCAGTCAGCACCGTGGTTAAGGAGTCCGGGAAGAGTGTCCAGCATTCAGCATCACAGTTAAAGAGTCCGGGAAGAGTGTCCCGCTGTCAGCATCGTGGTGAATGAGTCCGGGAAGAGTGTCCTGCAGTCAGCATCACAGTGAAAGAGTCCGGGAAGTGTGTCCCGCCGTCAGCATCGCGGTGAAGGAGTCCGGGAAGAGTGTCCTGCAGTCAGCTTCACGGTGAAGGAGTCCGGGAAGAGTGTCCCGCAGACAGCATCGCGGTGAAGGTGTCCGCGAAGTGTGTCCCACGGTCAGCATCGTGGTGAAGGAGTCCAGGAAGTGTGTCCCGCAGTCAGCATCACAGTGAAGGATTCCGGGAAGAGTGTCCAGCAGTCAGAATCACAGTGAAGGAGTCCGGGAAGAGTGTCCCGCTGACAGCATCGCGGTGAAGGAGTCCGGGAAGTGTGTCCCGCAGTCAGCATCACAGTGAAGGAGTCCGGGAAGAGTGTCCCGCATTCAGCATCGCGGTGAAGGAGTCCGGGAAGAGTGTCCCGCAGTCAGCATCGCGGTGAAGGAGACCGGGAAGTGTGTCCTGCAGTCAACATCACGGTGAAGGAGTCCGGGAAGAGTGTCCCGCAGTCAGGATCGTGGTGAAGGAGTCCGGGAAGTGTGTCCTGCAATCAGCATCGCGGTGAAGGAGTCCGGGAAGAGTGTCCCAGAGTCAGCATCACGGTGAAGGATTCCGGGAAGAGTGTCCCGCAGTCAGCATCGTGGTGAAGGATTCCGGGAAGAGTGTCCCGCAGTCAGCATCGTGGTGAAGGAGTCTGGGAAGAGTGTCCCACAGACAGCATCACGGTGAAGGAGTCCGGGAAGAGTGTCCCGCAGTCAGCATCACAGTGAAGGAGTCCGGGAAGAGTGTCCCGCACTCGGCATCACAGTGAAGGATTCCGGGAAGAGTGTCCCGCAGTCAGCATCACAGTGAAGGAGTCCGGGAAGAGTGTCCCGCAGTTAGCATCGTGGTGAAGGTTTCCGGGAAGAGTGTCCCGCAGTCAGCATCACAGTGAAAGAGTCCTGGAAGAGTGTCCCGCAGTCAGCATCACAGTGAAGGAGTCCGGGAAGTGTTTCCCGCAGTCAGGACCGTGGTGAAGGATTACGGGTAGAGTGTCCCGCACTCAGCATCACAGCGAAGGAGTCCGGGAAGAGTGTCCCGCAGTCAGTATCGAGGTGAAGGAGTCCGGGAAGAGTGTCCCGGAGTTAGCATCGTGGTGAAGGAGTCCGGGAAGTGTGTCCCGCAGTCAGCATCGTGGTGAAGCAGTCCGGGCAGAGTGTCCCGCAGTCAGCATCACAGTGAAGTAGTCCGGGAAGAGTGTCCCGCAGACAGCATTGCGGTGAAGGAGTCCGGGAAGAGTGTCCCGCAGTCAGCATCGCGGTGAAGGATTCTGGGAAGAGTGTCCTACAGTCAGCATCGCGGTGAAGGAGACCGGGAAGAGTGTCCCGCAGTCAGCATCGCGGTGAAGGATTCCGGGAAGAGTGTCCCGCAGTCAGCATCACGGTGAAGGAGTCCGGGAAGAGAGTCCCGCTGTCAGCATCGCGGTGAAGGAGTCCGGGAAGTGTGTCCCGCAGTCAGAATCGTTTTGAAGGAGTCCGGGAAGTGTGTCCCGCAGTCAGCATCGCAGTGAAGGAGTCCGGGAAGAGTGTCCCGCAGTCAGCATCGCAGTGAAGGAGTCCGGGAAGAGTGTCCCGCAGTCAGCATCACAGTGAAGGAGTCCGTGAAGA
Source organism: Carcharodon carcharias (assembly GCF_017639515.1). NCBI lineage: Eukaryota > Metazoa > Chordata > Chondrichthyes > Lamniformes > Lamnidae > Carcharodon > Carcharodon carcharias. The sequence goes on from NC_054494.1 coordinate 4,686,266, forward strand.
GTGTCCCGCAGTCAGCATCGCGGTGAAGGATTCCGGGAAGTGTGTCCCGCAGTCAGCATCGTGTTGAAGGAGTCCGGGAAGTGTGTCCCGCAGTCAGCATCACAGTGAAGGAGTCCGGGAAGTGTGTCCCGCAGTCAGCATCGTGGTGAAGGAGTCCGGTAAGTGTCTCCCGCAGTCAGCATCGCAGTGAAGGAGTCCGGGAAGAGTGTCCCGCAGTCAGCGTCGCGGTGAAGGAGTCCGGGAAGAGTGCACTGCAGTCAGCATCACGGTGAAGGAGTCCGGGAAGTGTGTCCCGCAGTCAGCATCGTGGTGAAGGAGTCTGGTAAGTGTCTCCCACAGTCAGCATCACAGTGAAGGAGTCCGGGAAGAGTGTCCCGCAGTCAGCATCGCGGTGAAGGAGTCCGGGAAGAGTGTCCTGCAGTCAGCATCACGGTGAAGGAGTCCGGGAAGAGTGTCCCGCAGTCAGCATCGCGGTGAAGGAGTCCGGGAAGAGTGTCCTGCAGTCAGCATCACGGTGAAGGATTCCGGGAAGAGTGTCCCGCAGTCAGCATCACGGTGAAGGAGTCCGGGAAGAGTGTCCCGCAGTCAGCATCACAGTGAAGGATTCCGGGAAGAGTGTCCCGCAGTCAACATCACGGTGAAGGAGTCCGGGAAGAGTGTCCCGCAATCAGCATCGCGGTGATGGAGTCCGGGAAGTGTGTCCCGCTAGTCAGCATCACAGTGAAGGAGTCCGGGAAGAGTGTCCCGCGTTCAGCATCGCGGTGAAGGAGTCCGGGAAGAGTGTCCCGCAGTCAGCATCACGGTGAAGGAATCCAGGAAGAGTGTCCCGCAGTCAGCATCGCGGTGACGGAGTCCGGGAAGTGTGTCCTGCAGTCAGCATCACGGTGAAGGAGTCCGGGAAGAGTGTCCCGCAGTCAGCATCGTGGTGAAGGAGTCCGGGAAGTGTGTCCTGCAGTCAGCATCACGGTGAAGGACTCCGGGAAGAGTGTCCTGCAATCAGCATCACGGTGAAGGAGTCCGGGAAGAGTGTCCCAGAGTCGGCATCACGGTGAAGGATTCCGGGAAGAGTGCCCGCAGTCAGCATCGCGGTGATGGAGTCCGGGAAGTGTGTCCCGCTAGTCAGCATCACAGTGAAGGAGTCCGGGAAGAGTGTCCCGCGTTCAGCATCGCGGTGTAGGAGTCCGGGAAGAGTGTCCCGCAGTCAGCATCACGGTGAAGGAGTCCAGGAAGAGTGTCCCGCAGTCAGCATCGCAGTGATGGAGTCCGGGAAGTGTGTCCTGCAGTCAGCATCACGGTGAAGGAGTCCGGGAAGAGTGTCCTGCAATCAGCATCACGGTGAAGGAGTCCAGGAAGAGTGTCCTGCAATCAGCATCACGGTGAAGGAGTCCGGGAAGAGTGTCCCAGAGTCATCATCACGGTGGAGGATTCCGGGAAGAGTGTCCCGCAGTCAGCATCGTGGTGAAGGATTCCGGGAAGAGTGTCCCGCAGTCAGCATCGTGTTGAAGGAGTCTGGGAAGAGTGTCCCACAGTCAGCATTGCGGTGAAGGAGTCCGGGAAGAGTGTCCCGCAGTCAGCATCACGGTGAAGGAGTCCGGGAAGAGTGTCCCAGAGTCATCATCACGGTGAAGGATTCCGGGAAGAGTGTCCCGCAGTCAGCATCGTGGTGAAGGAGTCCGGGAAGAGTGTCCCGCAGTCAGCATCGTGGTGAAGGAGTCTGGGAAGAGTGTCCCACAGTCAGCATCGCGGTGAAGGAGTCCGGGAAGAGTGTCCCGCAGTCAGCATCACAGTGAAGGAGGCCGGGAAGCGTGTCCCGCAGTCAGCATCGCGGTGAAGGATTCCGGGAAGAGTGTCCCACAGTCAGCATCGCGGTGAAGGAGTCCGGGTAGAGTGTCCCGCAGTCAGCATCGCGGTGAAGGAGTCCGGGAAGAGTGTCCCGCAGTCAGCATCTCAGTGAAGGAGTCCGGGAAGTGTGTCCCGCAGTCAGCATCGCGGTGAAGGAGTCCGGGAAGAGTGTCCCGCAGTCAGCACCGTGGTTAAGGAGTCCGGGAAGAGTGTCCTGCAGTCAGCATCACAGTGAAAGAGTCCGGGAAGTGTGTCCCGCCGTCAGCATCGCGGTGAAGGAGTCCGGGAAGAGTGTCCTGCAGTCAGCTTCACAGTGAAGGAGTCCGGGAAGAGTGTCCCGCAGTCAGCATCGCGGTGATGGAGTCCGGGAAGAGTGTCCCGCTGTCAGCATCGTGGTGAAGGAGTCCGGGAAGAGTGTCCCGCAGTCAGCATAAAAGTGAAGGAGTCCGGGAAGAGTGTCCTGCAGTCAGCATCACAGTGAAGGAGTCCGCGAAGAGTGTCCTGCAGTCAGCATCACGGTGAAGGAGTCCGGGAAGAGTGTCCCGCTGACAGCATCGCAGTGAAGGAGTCCGGGAAGTGTGTCCCGCAGTCAGCATCGTTGTGAAGGAGTCCGGGAAGTGTGTCCCGCAGTCAGCATCGCAGTGAAGGAGTCCGGGAAGAGTGTCCCGCAGTCAGCATCGCAGTGAAGGAGTCCGGGAAGAGTGTCCCGCAGTCAGCATCACAGTGAAGGAGTCCGGGAAGAGTGTCCCGCAGTCAGCATCGCGGTGAAGGATTCCGGGAAGTGTGTCCCGCAGTCAGCATCGTGGTGAAGGAGTCCGGGAAGAGTGTCCCGCAGTCAGCATCACAGTGAAGGAGTCCGGGAAGAGTGTCCCGCAGTCAGCATCGCGGTGAAGGAGTCCGGGAAGAGTGTCCCGCAGTCAGCATCACGGTGAAGGAGTCCGGGAAGTGTGTCCCGCAGTCAGCATCGTGTGAAGGAGTCCGGGAAGAGTGTCCCGCAGTCAGCATCACAGTGAAGGAGTCCGGGAAGAGTGTCCCGCAGTCAGCATCGCGGTGAAGGAGTCCGGGAAGAGTGTCCTGCAGTCAGCATCACGGTGAAGGATTCCGGGAAGAGTGTCCCGCAGTCAGCATCGCGGTGAAGGAGTCCGGTAAGTGTCTCCCGCAGTCAGCATCGCGGTGAAGGAGTCCGGTAAGTGTCTCCCGCAGTCAGCATCACAGTGAAGGAGTCCGGGAAGAGTGTCCCGCAGTCAGCATCGCGGTGAATGAGTCCGGGAAGGGTGTCCTGCAGTCAGCATCACGGTGAAGGATTCCGGGAAGAGTGTCCCGCAGTCAGCATCACGGTGAAGGAGTCCGGGAAGAGTGTCCCGCAGTCAGCATCACAGTGAAGGATTCCGGGAAGAGTGTCCCGCAGTCAGCATCACAGTGAAGGAGTCCGGGAAGTGTGTCCCGCAGTCAGCATCACAGTGAAGGAGTCCGGGAAGAGTGTCCCGCAGTCAGCATCACGGTGAAGGAGTCCGGGAAGAGTGTCCCGCAGTCAGCATCACGGTGAAGGAGTCCGGGCAATGTGTCCCGCAGTCAACGTCGAGTTGAAGGAATCACTTCACAAAGGTCTTTACTGAGTCAATATTTTTATCCTGCTTTTTCCCCCAGTTTAAAATAGATTAAGCTAAATAAAGGTAAGGGTTCTAGTTTTTATTTAAAGTACATACATAATTTAATTTTTTTTTACTGTATTTAACTTAGAGTAAGGGTGTTTTTTTTAACTAGAGGCATGGCGGGGCAGCTTAGTCTTGTATCATGTACCGCCTGTAGCATGTGGGAAGTCCTAGATGCTCCTTGTGCTCTGACCAACCACATGTGCCGGAAATGCCACCAGCTGCAGTTACTTGTGCTCTGAGCTTGGGAGCTTGAGGAGCAGCTGGTGGCACTGAGGTGTATCCACGAGGCTGAGTTTTGTGGATAGCATGTTTCTAGACGTGGTCACCCCACAGCTTACAGAAGTGCAGACAGAGAGGGGATGGGTGACCATCAGTCAGAAGAAAGGTGTCAGGCAGGTAGTCAGGAAATCCCCAGGGTGCATCTCACTGGAGAACCGTTTTTCTGTGTTGGAAAACGGTGAGAGTGACGGTTCCGCTGGGGAGTGCAGCCACACTCATGGCACTGTGAGTGGCTCAGCTGCATAGTGGGGGAGGAAAAAGAGGGGAAGAGCAATAGTGGTAGGAGACTCGATAGTAAGAGGAACAGACAGGCATTTCTGTGGCTGTAGACGTGACTCCAGGATGGTATGATGGCTCCTTGGTGCCAGGGTCAAGGATGTCACTAAATAGCTGCAGGGCATTCTAAAGGGGGAGGGCAAACAGACAGAGATCGTGGTACATATTGGTACCAACGACATAGGTAGAAAGAGGGATGAGGTCCTGCAAGCAGAATTTAGGGAGCTAAGAAACAGATTAAAAAACAGGACCTCAAAGGTGATAATCTCTGGATTACTCCTGGTGTCACGCGCTAGTGAGTATAGAAATAGGAGGATTGTCCAGATGAATGCGTGGCTGGAGAGATGGTGCAGGAGGGAGGGCTTTAGATTTCTGGGACATTGGAACCGTTTCTGGGAGCGGTGGGACCTGTACCAGGAGGACGGGTTGCACCTGAACTGGAATGGGACCAACATCTTTGCGGGGAGGTTTGCTAGTGCTGTTGGGGAGGGTTTAAACTAACTTGACAGGGGGATGGGATCCTGAGAGGAGGTTCAGCACGGGGAGATGCACGCCAAAATTAAAAGAGCAAGTGAGTCTGGAAGGCATAGAAATTATAGGCCAGTTAAGTAAGGCACAGGGAGCTTGGCAAGGTTGGATGGTATTTATTTTAATGCAGGGAGTCTGACGAATAAGGCAGATGAGTTGAGGGCACAAATTAACATATGGAAGTATGATGTCATTGTTGTCACAGAGACATGGTTGAGACAGGGGCAGGATTGGCAGCTCAATATTCCAGGATATAGGCTCTTCAGGCGAGACAGGGAAGGAGGTAAAAGAGGAGGGGGTATCACAAGATTGATCAAGGAATCAATTACAGTAGTAAGGAGGGATGACATCTTAGAAGGCTCCTCAAATGAAGCCATATGGGTAGAACTGAAAAACAAAAAAGGAGCAATCACATTGCTGGGAGTGTACTATAGGCCCCCAAACAGTCAGAGAGAAATAGAAGAGCAGATATGTAGGCAAATTTCAGAGAAATGTAAAAATAATAGGGTAGTAATAGTGGGGGATTTCAACTTCCCCAACATTAACTGGGTTAGTCATAATGTGATAGGTTTAGAGGGAGCTGAATTCTTAAAATGCATCCAGGAGAGCTTTTGAAGCCAGTCTATAGAAGGTCCTGCAAGAGAGAGGGCGGTCCTGGAATTAATTTTAGGGAATGAAGCCAGACAAGTGATAGAGGTGTCACTGGGGGAACATTTTGCAGATAGTGATCATAACGCCGTTAGATTCAAGGATGTTATGGAAAAGGACAAGGATGGGCCAGAAATCAGAGTTCTAAATTGGGGAAAGGCTGATTTTAATAAGATCAAGTTTGATTTGGCCAGAGTGGGCTGGGAGCAGCTACTTTTAGGTAAATCTGTGTCAGAGCAATGGGACTCATTCAAGAAGGAAATAGGGAGAGTACAGGGCCAACATATTCCAGTAAAGATAAAGAGTGGGACCAACAAATCCAGGGAACCATGGGTGTCGAGGGATATACAGGATTGGATAAAGAGAAAAAGGGAGGCTTATGGCAGTTACCGAGGGCTCAAAACAGCAGAAGCCTTAGAGGAGCATAGAATGTGTTGGGTGGAACTTAAAAAGGAAATTAGGAGAGCAAAAGGGAGGCATGAAAAAACATTGGCAGGTAAAATAAAGGAAAATCCAAAGTTATTTCACAAGTACATTAAGAGTAAGAGGATAACTAGGGAAAGAGTAGGGCCCATTAAGGACCATAGTGGTGATTTGTGTGTGGAGCCAGAAGACGTAGGTAGGGTTCTAACTGAATACTTTGTGTTGGTGTTCACAAGTGAGAGGGACGATGTGGGTATGGAAATCAGGCAGAAGGACTGTGATATGATTAAAGAAATTAGCATAGAAAGGGAGGAGTTTCTGAGTGGTCTGGCAGGCTTAAAAGTAGATAAATCTCCAGGCCTGGATGAAATGTATCCAGGCTGTTGAGTGAGGCAAGGGAGGAGACAGTGGGGCGCTGGCAATAATTTTCAATACCTCTCTGGTCACAGGGGAGATGCCAGAGGACTGGAGGACAGCCAATGTGGTACCGTTATTCAAGAAGGGAGGAAGGGATAAACCAGGGAACTACAGGCCAGTCAGTCTAACCTCAGTGGTGGGGAAACTATTGGAAGCAATTCTGAGGGACAGAATTCATCTACACTTGGAGAGGCGGGGATTAATCAAGGACAGTCAGCATGGTTTTGTTAAGGGGAGATCACGTCTGACCAATTTGATTGAATTTTTTGAAGAGGTGACCAGGTGTGTAGATGAGGGCAATGGATTTGATGTAGTCTACTTGGACTTCAGCAAGGCTTTTGATAAGGTCCCACATGGGAGACTGATAATGAAGTGGATCCAAGGCAATTTGGCAAATTTGATCCAGAAGTGGCTGAGTGGCAGGAAGCAGAGGGTGACGGTCGAGGGGTGTTTTTATGACTGGATGCCTGTGTCCAGTGGAGTTCCACAGGGATCAGTAAAAGCTGGATGCTGGAAATCTGAAACAAAAACAAAAATTGCTGGAAAAACTTAGCAGGTCTGACAGCATCTGTGGAGAGGAAGGCAGACTTAACGTTTCGAGTCCCTATGACTCTTCATCAGAACAGGGATCGGTGTTGGGTCTCTTGCTGTTTGTGGTATATATAGATGATTTAGGCTTGAATGTAGGAGGGTTGATCAGTAAGTTCACGGATGACACAAAAATTGGTGGGGTAGTAAATAGTGAGGAGGTTAGCCTTAGATTACAGGATGATATAGATGGGCTGTTCAGATGGGCTGATCAGTAGCGAATGGAATTTAATCCGGATAAATGTGAGGTGATGCACTTGGGCAGGACAAACAAGGCATGGGAATACACGATGAATGTTAGGATCCTGGGAAGTACCGAGGATCAGAGGGATCTTGGTGTGCATGTCCACTGGTCCCTTAAGGTAGTGGGACAGGTAGATAAGGTGGTTAAGGAGGCATATGGGATACTTGCCTTTATTAGCCAAGGCATAGAATATAAGAGCAGGGAGGTTATGCTGGAACTGTATAAAATGCTGGTTAGGCCACAGCTAGAGTATTGTGTGCAGTTCTGAAATCTGCTTTATAGGAAGGATGTGATTGCACTAGAGAGCGTGCAGAGGAGATTTACCAGGATGTTGCCTGGGCTGGAGAGCTTTAGTTATGAGGAGAGATTGGATAGACTGGGGTTATTTTCTCTGGAGCAGAGGAGATTGAGGGTGGACATGATTGAGGTGTATAAAATTGTGAGGGGCATAGATAGGGTAGACAGGAAGGAACTTTTCCCCTTGGAGGAGGAATCAATAACCAGGGGGCATAGATTTAAGGTAAGGGGCAGGAGGTTTAGAGGGGATGTGAGGAAGAATTTTTTCACCCAGAGGGTGATGGGAATCTGGAACTCACTGCCTAAAAGGGTGGTAGAGGCAGAAACCCTCATAACATTTAAGAAGTATTTGGATGTGCACTTGTGATGCCATGGCATACAAGACTATGGGCCTAGTGCTGGAAAATGGGATTACAATAGTTAGGTACTTGTTTGACCAGTGCAGACTCGATGGGCTGAAGGGCCTTTTTCTGTACCGTAGACTCTATGACTATGATATGCTGAATTTGAACTCCTGTACTCCCAACTATCACGTCACAGAACAGCATCCTCTGAAGGTGCTGAATCTTTGAAAGGATGCCTAGCTGATCTAGAGCATGCATATTGTGGGATTTTGAATGATTTGTCTGATTTTCACGTGTAATATGAACATTGGGAGGCTTTAAGACCAGGCTGGACATACACATCAGTAAACCTGACAAAGGCACATGAATAGTCACCCTTAACAAGTGTGACTATATCAACAAAATGCATGTCATTCTTAATGGCAGGTCCAAATTTGTATCCATTGGACCTGCTGCTCAACATGACCTTGCTCGGAAGTATGTTAAAAAAAAAATGCTTGCAGGACTTGTGCAAGAGCGATGAGCTGCCGTGTGTTATATATGACAGAGTTCGTCCTCACAGTTCACCCTGTCTGCATATGTATGGGCTGTCCAAGACACACAAAAATGATGTCCCTTTACGCTCTATCTTATCTATCACCAGTTCTGCACATCAAGATTTGGTCAAACGGTTGGGTGATTTGTTACAACCAGTTTTGAGCAGGTTTTTCACATTCAGAGTGAGGGATTCCTTCACATTCGCAAAGACCACACCAGACTTGCATATCGATATCAATGCTGTGTCCATGTGCTCAACTGACATTGCTAGCGTATTCACTAATACTCCACTAAAGAAGCCATAGATATTTGTGCTACAGCACTATATCATAGTGATCTAGATCCACTACCATTACGTGAATCAGCACTCATTGAACTTATGAACTCGGCAACTCGCACCATTGAGTTCAGTTTTAATGACACCATGTATGCCCATAGAGATGGTGTTGCCATGGGATCCCCTCTAGGCCCAACTCTCGCAAACATCTTTGTTGGGCTCCATGAGAAACTTGTCTTCGATGGAATGACACCTATCCTCCTACCCCTCACATTTTCCAACATGTGGATGATACGTTTGCTATATTCAAATTTGCAGCTGCATATATTAATTTTCTTGCATGTCTTAATGGGCTGTTAGGAAATAGGGACATTTTAAGTAAGGTATATTTATATTTTGTGGGTGTTAGGATTGAGTTTTAGCTTTAAAGTTTAAGTTTGATTTGTATTTCTGTATTTGTGTGTTAAGAAAGGTCAAATGGAGTTTTATTTTCACTTTAAAAGGAGCCTGCATCTCTAATGAGAGTCTTACGGCCTGTAAACTAAGTTAAGCAAAGAGGAGAAAAAAAAGTGTTGTTGCCTAGCAACAGGGGTCCAGAGAGGCAGGTCCCTCCCACTGTCACACACAGCTTGCAAGAGGCAAGAAGGTCCAAAGAGATGGCTGAAGGCCTGTAACTTCATTCTATGGGCATGTGAAGCAGTGGTGCTGTTGTCGGCTGACTCAGTGAGAGGGGGTGTGCGGAAGACAGCTTGTGTGTATGTGATGACCCAGGGAACAGGAACATCAGGAGAGTTTGAAACCCTGGAGATGAACCCTTGCGGAAGGCATCTGAGAGAAAGCATTGGTTTGGGACAAGATTCCAAGGCAAGGTCTTGGAGAGTGGAGATTGGAAACCCTTTGTGAAAGATGAAGTGCAGAGAGGCTGGTTGGCTCACAATGTAGTAAGCATCTGGGGGGAGTTGAGGAGAGATCCATAGCATCTGGTTGAGTTGGCACCTGTCACTTGGCTTCAGAGTGTGGTGTGTCTGACCACAGGGTGCCTCTTCATGGACTATGTATCTACTGGGAACATTAAAGTATAAGATAGCTTTTGTAACTTATGTTATCCTTACAAATCTGTATATATCTGTAACGGTATAGTTATGGGTGAAGGAGTGTTGTAATATATCTCATCTTTTCTTGTTTAATAAATGTTTTATGCTTCTGTTAAAAGTTCATTAGCTAATTCCTGTGACTCTGTTCGGTAGCTACTCTCCATGTATCTAAACAAACAAATAAAAGTTAGGATCTATCAAGCTGGGCTTCAATCTGGGATCAGGCTTGCTCAGGGGTAATCTCAGCTGGGATCATAACAACTCCATGCTGTGCTCAAATTCACCTTTGAAATGAAGCAGCCAGATAAACTCACTTTCCTTGACGTACTAATTGAGAAATCTGCCAGGGATGGTCTACTGCAAGCTGACCTGCACTGGTCAAGACACAGGTTGGGATTCTTACAGTTCCACACGCTATGAGATTGGTTTCACCAGCAACCTCGCAAATAGGGCCTGAGCCACCCGTTCACCATGCAAGCTTGATGCTGAAATAGAGCACATCAAAGACATCCTGCGGGATAATGGCTACCCTAGCCAGATCATTTTGCGCTGTATATTGCGCAAACTCTTAAACAGGCCTAAGGCCATCACTTATGGCCCTGAAAAGTGCCCAGTCTACCTCAGATTACCCTGGAAGGGCAAGGTTTTGCAAAAATTTGAGCAACAGGTGAAGCTAGCTGTTTCACGCTGCTACTATGCAGTGACAACATGAGTGGTATTCATCACTAACAGGATGCTGCTGTTAAGGCAAAAAGATGTTCTGCCTATCACTCAAATGAGTAATGTGGTATATGAATTTCAGTGCCGGTGTGATGCGAGGTATGTAGGCTGTACATCCCAAAGACTGATGGATCATATCAAACAGCATGTCCCAGCCACTGTTCGAAATGGGCAGGATACAGACTGTACCCAACCAGCCCGTGCTTACAAAACTCAAAACACAGTGTCCAACATTAGATGTGATTCCACAGTCGGACAACATTTAAATAATCATCAGGGTGCTAAGAATTATGTACTGGGAGCTATATATATTAACACAGAGGGGCCTGTTTTTGCAGACAGAAAGAACATGTACATACGTCTGTTTCAGCTAAACAAGTGACAGCCATTCACTGACCCATTTCTCAGGGTACTGCCTTGACCAATCAGAGTCAAGCTGCCTGGTTTAAATTTCAAACAATGCTAGGCAGTTAACTGTCAGTCACCATCAACTGGTGCATTCTACATGGCAATGCCTCTATCAATCAGAGTCCACTTGCCAACCAATCAGCGCACTCCTCCCACAGAATAAATTGTTGTTCCCTTTATATTTAATATTCTTGTCAATGGTCCTGAGTGTAAAACGAAAGCTTTGACAAAAAATCTTTTTTTTTCAGCATGTTCTGTACAATCAAATGACAAAAAAGAGTAATTAACAAATATGACCAGACTGTGAGAGGGTCAGAGTGTGTGTGTGCCAGGCTCACTCCCAGTCTCAGGGTGCTCACTCACACACTCACTGTGAATGTGTATGTGGTAAATACTAAATGTATCATAATTATATTAAAGCACCACAGAATGTAACATGATGTATGTCAGTAAGTCCAATCCCATTGCACAGTCTGACTGTCTGTAATGACCACACTGAAATGTCTGTAATATTCATTGATTGTATTGAAGCACTTCGTGATCCACGTGTAAAAGTTGAATCTGATTGCACTCTGATGGTCATTTAGAAATGTTTGTAATGTTCTTTCAGATATTTTTCCAAAAGAAAAAGAGTGAATGTATGAGTTGGTGTGTGTTGTTGAGGGTAAGTTAGAAACCTGAGACAGATAGTAAGACACAACAATCACTCTCACACACACTCTCTCACTCTCACTCACACACACACACTCACTCCGACACACACACATATACACTCTCATTCCCACACACACATTATCTCTCACCACCCACCCCCCCAACACACACACACTCACTAGCCCCCGGTCCCCCCCTCCGACACACACACACACACACACATACTCTATCTCATTCCCACACGTGGGAGTCAGCCTCTTCCCCCCTCCCCCCACCACCCTCGACCTGAGGCTCCGCAGTCATTCCCTGACCTTGCAGCCAGCCTCTCCTCCCTGAGACCCTGACACTCTGCTCCCCAGGTCACACTTCCCAGGGCCTGGTTGGTGGTGCCCAGCACTGCCCAGGTGTGCTGTGGCTGCATTACACCCCTGACCCACAGCCTCTGTATTGAAGGGCACATTTGCTGCCACATTCCAGTATTCTGCAGGGACCATTAGCTCTGTGACTGGCCTGCTCCTCAGTCACTACAAACACCCCCCCCTTCCTTACAGCACCGAACCATACAAGAGCAGGAGATGCAATATTGGCCCTTTTACCTCCTCCCTTCTCAGCATTAAAGGCTCCAAATATTCCTGAGTGAAATAACAATTCACACTCTCCTCCCCAGTCTGACTCTCTCACACCCAATCTCTCACTCTCCCCACCTGCTCCATAGTCTCTCCCTCCCTCCCCGTCCCAGTCTCTCTGTCTCTCTCACTCCCTCGCCCAGTCTCTCTCTCTCTCTCACCCCCCGTCTCTCTCTCTCCCCCCCCCACCCCCCCAAGTCTCTCCCCCCAGTCTCTCTCTCTCCCCCCCATCCCCCCCCAGTCTCTCTCTCTCCCCCCCATCCCCCCAAGTCTCTCCCCCCCACCCCCAGTCTCTCTCTCTCTTCCCCCATCTCTCTCCCCCCAATCTCTCTCTCTTACCCCCCCCAGTCTCTCTCTCTCTTCCCCCATCTCTCTCCCCCCAATCTCTCTCTCTTACCCCCCCCCCAGTCTCTCTCTCTTACCCCCCCCAGTCTCTCTCTCTCTCCCCCAAGTCTCTCTCTCTTCTCCCCACCCCCCCCAGTCTCTCTCTCTCCCCCCCACCCCCCCAAGTCTCTCCCCCCCAGTCTCTCTCTCTCTCCCCCCCATCCCCCCCCCAGTCTCTCTCTCCCCCCCATCCCCCAAGTCTCTCCCCCCCACCCCCAGTCTCTCTCTCTCTTCCCCCATCTCTCTCCCCCCAATCTCTCTCTCTTACCCCCCCCCAGTCTCTCTCTCTCTTCCCCCATCTCTCTCCCCCCAATCTCTCTCTCTTACCCCCCCCAGTCTCTCTCTCTCTCCCCCCAATCTCTCTCTCTCTTCCCCCATCTCTCTCCCCCCAATCTCTCTCTCCCCCTCCCCAGTCTCTCTCTCTCCCCCCCATCCCCCCCCCGTCTCTCTCTCTTCCCCCCAGTCTCTCTCTCTTCCCCCCAGTCTCTCTCTCTCCCCCCCATCCCCCCCCGTCTCTCTCTCTCCCCCCCATCCCCCCCGTCTCTCTCTCTTCCCCCCAGTCTCTCTCTCTTCCCCCCAGTCTCTCTCTCTTCCCCCCAGTCTCTCTCTCTTCCCCCCCATCCCCCCCCGTCTCTCTCTCTTCCCCCCATCCCCCCCCAGTCTCTCTCTCTTCCCCCCATCCCCCCCCAGTCTCTCTCTCTTCCCCCCATCCCCCCCCAGTCTCTCTCTCTTCCCCCCATCCCCCCCCCAGTCTCTCTCTCTTCCCCCCACCCCCCCCCAGTCTCTCTCTCTTCCCCCCATCCCCCCCCAGTCTCTCTCTCTTCCCCCCATCCCCCCCCAGTCTCTCTCTCTTCCCCCCATCCCCCCCCCAGTCTCTCTCTCTTCCCCCCACCCCCCCCCCAGTCTCTCTCTCTTCCCCCCATCCCCCCCCCGTCTCTCTCTCTTCCCCCCATCCCCCCCCAGTCTCTCTCTCTTCCCCCCATCCCCCCCCAGTCTCTCTCTCTTCCCCCCATCCCCCCCCAGTCTCTCTCTCTTCCCCCCATCCCCCCCCCAGTCTCTCTCTCTTCCCCCCATCCCCCCCCCAGTCTCTCTCTCTTCCCCCCCATCCCCCCCGTCTCTCTCTCTTACCCCCAGTCTCTCTCTCTCCCCCCCATCCCCCCCCCCCGTCTCTCTCTTCCCCCCAGTCTCTCTCTCTTCCCCCCATCCCCCCCCCAGTCTCTCTCTCTTCCCCCCATCCCCCCCCAGTCTCTCTCTCTTCCCCCCAGTCTCTCTCTCTCCCCCCCATCCCCCCAAGTCTCTCCCCCCCACCCCCAGTCTCTCTCTCTTCCCCCCATCCCCCCCCCAGTCTCTCTCTCTTCCCCCCACCCCCCCCCAGTCTCTCTCTCTCCCCCCCATCCCCCCCGTCTCTCTCTCTTACCCCCAGTCTCTCTCTCTCCCCCCCATCCCCCCCCCCGTCTCTCTCTTCCCCCCAGTCTCTCTCTCTTCCCCCCATCCCCCCCCCAGTCTCTCTCTCTTCCCCCCATCCCCCCCCAGTCTCTCTCTCTTCCCCCCAGTCTCTCTCTCTCCCCCCCATCCCCCCAAGTCTCTCCCCCCCACCCCCAGTCTCTCTCTCTCTTCCCCATCCCCCCCCAGTCTCTCTCTCTCTCCCCCCCATCCCCCCCCAGTCTCTCTCTCTCCCCCCCATCCCCCCAAGTCTCTCCCCCCCACCCCCAGTCTCTCTCTCTCTTCCCCCATCTCTCTCCCCCCAATCTCTCTCTCTTACCCCCCCCCAGTCTCTCTCTCTCTTCCCCCATCTCTCTCCCCCCAATCTCTCTCTCTTACCCCCCCCCCAGTCTCTCTCTCTCTCCCCCAAGTCTCTCTCTCTTCTCCCCACCCCCCCCAGTCTCTCTCTCTCCCCCCCACCCCCCCAAGTCTCTCCCCCCCAGTCTCTCTCTCTCTCCCCCCCATCCCCCCCCCAGTCTCTCTCTCCCCCCCCATCCCCCAAGTCTCTCCCCCCCACCCCCAGTCTCTCTCTCTCTTCCCCCATCTCTCTCCCCCCAATCTCTCTCTCTTACCCCCCCCCCAGTCTCTCTCTCTTACCCCCCCCAGTCTCTCTCTCTCTCCCCCAAGTCTCTCTCTCTTCTCCCCACCCCCCCCAGTCTCTCTCTCTCCCCCCCCACCCCCCCAAGTCTCTCCCCCCCAGTCTCTCTCTCTCTCCCCCCCATCCCCCCCCCAGTCTCTCTCTCCCCCCCATCCCCCAAGTCTCTCCCCCCCACCCCCAGTCTCTCTCTCTCTTCCCCCATCTCTCTCCCCCCAATCTCTCTCTCTTACCCCCCCCCAGTCTCTCTCTCTCTTCCCCCATCTCTCTCCCCCCAATCTCTCTCTCTTACCCCCCCCCCAGTCTCTCTCTCTTACCCCCCCCAGTCTCTCTCTCTCTCCCCCAAGTCTCTCTCTCTTCTCCCCACCCCCCCCAGTCTCTCTCTCTCCCCCCCATCCCTCCCCAGTCTCTCTCTCTCCCCCCCATCCCCCCCCCGTCTCTCTCTCTTCCCCCCAGTCTCTCTCTCTCCCCCCCATCCCCCGCCGTCTCTCTCTCTCCCCCCCATCCCCCCCGTCTCTCTCTCTTCCCCCAGTCTCTCTCTCTTCCCCCCAGTCTCTCTCTCTCCCCCCCATCCCCCCCCGTCTCTCTCTCTTCCCCCCATCCCCCCCCAGTCTCTCTCTCTTCCCCCCATCCCCCCCCAGTCTCTCTCTCTTCCCCCCATCCCCCCCCCAGTCTCTCTCTCTTCCCCCCACCCCCCCCCCAGTCTCTCTCTCTTCCCCCCATCCCCCCCCGTCTCTCTCTCTTCCCCCCATCCCCCCCCAGTCTCTCTCTCTTCCCCCCATCCCCCCCCAGTCTCTCTCTCTTCCCCCCATCCCCCCCCAGTCTCTCTCTCTTCCCCCCACCCCCCCCCCAGTCTCTCTCTCTCCCCCCCATCCCCCCCGTCTCTCTCTCTTCCCCCCAGTCTCTCTCTCTTACCCCCAGTCTCTCTCTCTCCCCCCCATCCCCCCCCCGTCTCTCTCTTCCCCCCAGTCTCTCTCTCTTCCCCCCATCCCCCCCCCAGTCTCTCTCTCTTCCCCCCATCCCCCCCCAGTCTCTCTCTCTCTCCCCCATCCCCCCCCAGTCTCTCTCTCTCCCCCCCATCCCCCCAAGTCTCTCCCCCCCACCCCCAGTCTCTCTCTCTCTTCCCCATCCCCCCCCAGTCTCTCTCTCTCCCCCCCATCCCCCCAAGTCTCTCCCCCCCACCCCCAGTCTCTCTCTCTCTCCCCCATCCCCCACCCCCGGCCAGTCTCTCTCCCCCCAATCTTTCTCTCTCTCCCCCTCCCCAGTCTCTCTCTCTCTCCCCCATCCCCCCCAGTCTCTCTCTTTTCCCCCCATCCCCCCCCAGTCTCTCTCTCCCCCTCCCCAGTCTCTCTCTCTCCCCCCCATCCCCCCAAGTCTCTCCCCCCCACCCCCAGTCTCTCTCTCTCTCCCCCATCCCCCCCCCCAGTCTCTCTCTCTCCCCCCCATCCCCCCAAGTCTCTCCCCCCCACCCCCAGTCTTTCTCTCTCTCCGCCCCCCCCCCCCCCCCCCCACCCCCGGCCAGTCTCTCTCCCCCCAATCTTTCTCTCTCTCCCCCTCCCCAGTCTCTCTCTCTCTGTCCGTGTTTCAGTTTCTGTTCCGGGCTCCGCCTCTTCCTTTGCCGGTCTCTCAGTTTCCGCCATCAGGTAAGAACCGGGGCGTCGGGCGGGGAAACAAAGTGTCTGAATCCCGGGAACAGTAACATTGTTTCCGAAAAGGATCAGGAGCGGAGATTGTATCCGACTGAACCCGGAGTACACACTGTATCCAACCCGGAGTACACACTGTATCCGACTGAACCCGGAGTACTCACTGTGTCTGACCCAGAGTACACACTGTATCCGACTGAACCCGGAGTACTCACTGTGTCTGACCCAGAGTACACACTGTATCCGACTGAACCCGGAGTACACACTGTATCCAACCCGGAGTACACACTGTATCCGACTGAACCCGGAGTACACACTGTATCCAACCCGGAGTACACACTGTATCCGACTGAACCCGGAGTACTCACTGTGTCTGACCCAGAGTACACACTGTATCCGACTGAACCCGGAGTACACACTGTATCCAACCCGGAGTACACACTGTATCCGACTGAACCCGGAGTACACACTGTATCCAACCCGGAGTACACACTGTATCCGACTGAACCCGGAGTACTCACTGTGTCTGACCCAGAGTACACACTGTATCCAAGCCGGAGTACACACTGTATCCGACTGAACCCGGAGTACACACTGTATCCGACTGAACCCGGAGTACACACTGTATCCAACCCGGAGTACACACTGTATCCGACTGAACCCGGAGTACTCACTGTGTCTGACCCAGAGTACACACTGTATCCAAGCCGGAGTACACACTGTATCCGACTGAACCCGGAGTACACACTGTATCCGACTGAACCCGGAGTACACACTGTAACGGACTGAACCCAGAGTACACACTGTATCGGACTGAACCCAGAGTACACACTGTATCGGACTGAACCCAGAGTACACACTGTAACGGACTGAACCCAGAGTACACACTGTATCGGACTGAACCCAGAGTACACACTGTAACGGACTGAACCCAGAGTACACACTGTATCGGACTGAACCCAGAGTACACACTGTATCGGACTGAACCCAGAGTACACACTGTAACGGACTGAACCCAGAGTACACACTGTATCGGACTGAACCCAGAGTACACACTGTATCGGACTGAACCCAGAGTACACACTGTATCGGACTGAACCCGGAGTACACACTGTAACGGACTGAACCCAGAGTACACACTGTATCGGACTGAACCCAGAGTACACACTGTATCGGACTGAACCCAGAGTACACACTGTATCCGACTGAACCCGGAGCGCACACTGTATCCGACTGAACCCGGAGTACACACTGTATCCAACCGAACCCGGAGTACACACTGTATCCGACTGAACCCGGAGTACACACTGTATCCAACCCGGAGTACACACTGTATCCAACCTGGAGTACACACTGTATCCAAGCCGGAGTACACACTGTATCCGACTGAACCCGGAGTACTCACTGTGTCTGACCCAGAGTACACACTGTATCCAACCCGGAGTACACACTGTATCCGACTGAACCCGGAGTACACACTGTATCCGACTGAACCCGGAGTACACACTGTACCGGACTGAACCCAGAGTACACACTGTATCGGACTGAACCCAGAGTACACACTGTATCGGACTGAACCCAGAGTACACACTGTATCCGACTGAACCCGGAGCGCACACTGTATCCGACTGAACCCGGAGTACACACTGTATCCAACCGAACCCGGAGTACACACTGTATCGGACTGAACCCGGTGCACACACTGTATCCGACTGAACCCGGAGCACACACTGTATCCGACTGAACCCGGAGTACACACTGTATCCAACCGAACCCGGAGTACACACTGTATCGGACTGAACCCGGTGCACACACTGTATCCGACTGAACCCGGAGCACACACTGTATCCGACTGAACCCGGAGTACACACTGTATCCGACTGAACCCGGAGTACACACTGTATCCGACTGAACCCGGAGTTCACACTGTATCCGACTGAACCCGGAGTACACACTGTATCCGACCCGCAGTACACACTGTATCCGACTGAACCCGGATTACACACTGTATCCTACCCGCAGTACACACTGTATCCGACTGAACCCGGAGCACACACTGTATCCGACTGAACCCGGAGTACACACTGTATCCGACTGAACCCGGAGTACACACTGTATCCGACTGAACCTGGAGCGCACAGTGTATCCGACTTCATCCGGAGCGCACACTGTATCCGACTTCATCCGAAGTGCACACTGTATCCAACTTCATCCGGAGCGCACACTGTATCCGAATTCATCTGGAGCGCACACTGTATCCGAATTCATCCGGAGCACACACTGTATCCGACTGAACCCGGAGCGCACGCTGTATCCGACTGAACCCGGAGCGCACGCTGTATCCGACTGAACCCGGAGCGCACGCTGTATCCGACTGAACCCGGAGCGCACGCTGTATCCGACTGAACCCGGAGCGCACGCTGTGTCCGACTGAACCCGGAGCGCACACTGTGTCCGACTGAACCCGGAGCGCACAGTGTTTCCGACTGAACCCGGAGCGCACAATGTATCCGACTTCATCCGGAGCGCACACTGTATCCGACTTCACCCGGAGCGCACACTGTATCCGACTACATCCGGAGTACACACTGTATCCAACTTCATCTGGAGTACATACTGTATCCGACTTCATCCGGAGTACACACTGTATCCGACTGAACCCGGAGTACACACTGTATTTGACTGAACCCGGAGTACACACCATATCCAAACCGGAGTACACACTGTATCCGACTGAACCTGGAGCACACGCTGTATCTGACTGAACCCAGAGTACACACTGTATCCAACCTGGAGTACACACTGTATCCGACTGAACCCGGAGCACACACTGTATCCAACCCAGAGCGCACACTGTATCCGACTTCATCCAGAGCGCACACTGTATCCGACTTCACCCGGAGTGCACACTGTATCCGACTTCACCCGGAGCGCACACTGTATCCGACTGAACCCGGAATGCACACTGTATCAGACTGAACCCGGAGCACACACTGTATCTGACCCGGAGTACACACTGTATCTGACCCGGAGTACACACTGTATCCGACTGAACCCGGAGTACACACTGTATCCAACTAAACCAGGAGCAGACACTATATACGACTGATCCCGGAGTACACAGTGTATCCGACTTCATCTGGAGCGCACACTGTATCCGACTTCACCCAGAGCGCACACTGTATCCGACTTCACCCGGAGCGTACACTGTATCCGACTTCACCCGGAGCGCACACTGTATCCGACTTCACCCGGAACGCACACTGTATCCGAATTCATCTGGAGCGCACACTGTATCCGACTGAACCCGGAGCGCACGCTGTATCCGACTGAACCCGGAGCGCACGCTGTATCCCACTGAACCTGGAGCGCACACTGTGTCCAACTGAACCCGGAGCGCACAGTGTTTCCGACTGAACCCGGAGCGCACAATGTATCCGACTTCATCCGGAGCGCACACTGTATCCGACTTCACCCGGAGCGCACACTGTATCCGACTTCACCCGGAGCGCACACTGTATCCGACTTCACCCAGAGCGCACACTGTATCTGACTTCACCCGAAGCGCACACTGTATCCGACTTCACCCGAAGTGCACACTGTATCCGACTGAACCTGGAGCGCACAGTGTATCTGACTTCATCCGCAGCGCACACTGTATCCGACTTCATCCGAAGCGCACACTGTATCCAACATCATCTGGAGCGCACACTGTATCCGAATTCATCTGGAGCGCACACTGTATCCGAATTGATCTGGAGCGCACACTGTATCGGAATTCATCCGGAGCGCACGCTGTATCCGACTGAACCCGGAGCGCACACTGTATCCGACTGAACCTGGAGCGCACTGTGTATCTGACTTCATCCACAGCGCACACTGTATCCGACTTCATCTGGAGCGCACACTGTATCCGAATTGATCTGGAGCGCACACTGTATCGGAATTCATCCGGAGCGCACGCTGTATCCGACTGAACCCGGAGCGCACGCTGTATCCGACTGAACCCGGAGCGCACGCTGTATCCGACTGAACCCGGAGCGCACGCGGTATCCGGCTGAACCCGGAGCGCACGCTGTATCCGACTTCATCCGGAGCGCACGCTGTATCCGACTTCATCCGGGGCGCACGCTGTATCCGACTGAACCCGGAGCACACGCTGTATTCGACTGAACCCGGAGCGCTCGCTGTATCCGACTGAACCCGGAGCACACGCTGTATCCGACTGAACCCGGAGCACACGCTGTATCTGACTAAACCCGGAGTGCACCCTGTATCCGACTGAACCTGGAGCGCACGCTGTATCCGACTGAACCCGGAGCGCACACTGTATCCGACTGAACCCGGAGCGCATGCTGTATCCGATTGAACCCTGAGCGCACGCTGTACTCCGACTGAACCCGGAGCGCACACTGTATCCGACTGAATCTGGAGCGCACACTGTGTCCGACTGAACCCGGTGCGCCCAGTGTATCCCACTGAACCCGGAGCATACACTGTATCCGACTAAACCCGGAGCGCACACTGTATCCGACTTCACCCGGAGCGCACACTGTATCCGACAGAACCCGGAGCGCACACCGTATCTGACTGAACCCGGAGCGCACACCGTATCCGACTTCACCCGGAACGCACACAGTATCCGACTTCATCCGGAGCGCACAGTGTAGCCGACTTCATCTGGAGTGCACACTGTATCCGACTTCACCCGGAGCGCACACTGTATCCGACTGAACCCGGAGCGCACACTATATCCGACTGAACCCAGAACGCACACTGTATCCGACTTAACCCGGAACGCACACAGTATCCGACTTCACCCGGAGCGCACACAGTATCCGACTTCACCCGGAGTGCACACTGTATCCGACTTAACCCGGAGCGCACACTATCCGACTGAACCCGGAGCGCACACCGTATCCGACTGAACCCGGAGCGCACACAGTATCCGACAGAACCCGGAGCACACACCGTATCTGACTGAACCCGGAGCGCACACCGTATACGACTGAACCCGAGCGCACACCGTATCCGACTGAACCCGGAGCGCACACCATATCCGACTGAACCCGGAGCGCACACCGTATCTGACTGAACCCGGAGCGCACATTCTATCCGACTGCACCCGGAGAGCTCACCGTATCCAACTGAACCCGGAGCGTACACTGTGTCCGACTGAACCCGGAGCGTACACTGTATCCCACTGAACCCAGAGCGCACGCTGTATCCGACTGAACCCGGAGCGTTCGCTGTATCCGACTGAACCCGGAGCGCATGCTGTATCCGACTGAACCCGGAGCACACACTGTATCCGACTGAACCCGGAGCACACACTGTATCCGACTGAACCCGGAGCGCACGCTATATTCGACTGAACCCGGAGCGCACACTGTATCCGACTGAACCCGGAGCGCACGCTGTATCCGATTGAACCCTGAGCGCACGCTGTGTCCGACTGAACCCGGAGCGCACACTGTGTCCGACTGAACCCGGTGTGCCCAGTGTATCCCACTAAACCCGGAGCATACACTGTATCCGACTAAACTGGAGCGCACACTGTATCCGACTGAACCCAGAGCGCACACTGTATCCGACTTCATCCGGAGCGCACACTGTATCCGACTTCACCCGGAGCGCACACTGTATCCGACTTCACCCGGAGCGCACACTGTATCCGACTGAACCCGGAGTGCACACTGTATCCGAGTTCACCCGGATTGCACACTGTATCCGACTTCATCCAGAGCGCACACTGTATCCGACTTCACCCGGAGCGCACACTGTATCCGACTTCACCCGGAGCGCACACTGTATCCGACTTCACCCGGAGCGCACACTGTATCCGACTTCACCCGGAGTCCACACTGTGTCCGACTGAACCCGGTGCACCCAGTGTATCCGACTGAACCCGGAGCGCACAGTGTAGCCGACTTCATCCGGAGTGCACACTGTATCCGACTTCACCCGGAGCACACACTGTATCCGACTTCACCCGGAGCGCACACTGTATCCGACTGAACCCAGAACGCACACTGTATCCGACTTCACCCGGAACGCACACAGTATCCGACTTCACCCGGAGCGCACACTGTATCCGACTTCACCCGGAGCGCACACTGTATCCGACTTCACCCAGAGCGCACACTGTATCCGACTGAACCCGGAGCGCACACCGTATCCGACTGAACCCGGAGCGCACACAGTATCCAACAGAACCCGGAGCGTGCACCGTATCGGACTGAACCCGGAGCGCACACCGTATCCGACTGAACCCGGAGCGCACACCGTATCCGACTGAACCCGGAGCGCACACCGTATCCGACTGCACCCGGAGAGCACACCGTATCCGACTGAACCCGGAGCGTACACTGTGTCCGACTGAACCTGGAGCGTACACTGTATCCCACTGAACCCGGAGCGTACACTGTATCCGAATAAACCCGGAGCGCACACTGTATCCGACTGAACCCGGAGCGCACACTGTATCCGACTTCACTCGGAGCGCACACTGTATCCGACTGAACCCGGAGTACACATTGTATCCGACTGAACCCGGAGCACACACTGTATCCGACTGAACCCGGAGTACACACTGTATCCGACTGAACCTGGAGCGCACAGTGTATCCGACTTCACCCGGAGCGCACACTGTATCCGACATCATCCAGAGCGCATACTGTATCCGACTGAGCCTGGAGTGTACGCTTAGTTAGGTAGGTCAGGTGTTTCTCACATGTCGGTGCTGACTCGATTGGCCGAAGGGCCTCTTCTGCCCTGTGATTCTTTGAATCCTCATTCACACTCATTGTACGCACCAACCCCGGCTCAACCCTCACTCACACTCAGTGTACACACTCACTCCAGCTCAATCCTCACTCACTCTCACTCTCAAGTGACAAATGGCAAGTAATGTTTGTGACTTACAAGTGCCAGGCAATGACCATCTCCAACAAGGGAGAATCTAACCATCACCTCTTGACATTCAATGGCATTACCATCACTGAATCCCCCAGTATCAACATCCTGGGGTTTACCATTGACCAGAAACTGAACTGGACTAGCCATATAAATACTGTGGCTGCAAGAGCAGGTCAGAGGCTGGGAATCCTGTGGTGAGTAATTCACCTTCTGACTCCCCAAAGCCTGTCCACCATTTACAAGGCACATGTCAGGAGTATGATGGAATACTCTCCACTTGCCTGGATGAGTGCAGCTCCCACAACACTCAAGAAGCTCGACACCATCCAGGACAAAGCAGCCCATTTCATTGGCACCCCATCCACAAACATTCACTCCCTCCATCACCGACACACAGTAGCAGCAGTGTGTACCATCTACAAGATGCATTACAGAAGCTTACCAAGGCCCCTTAGACAGCACCTTCCAAACCCACAACCACTACCATCTAGAAGGACAAGGGCAGCAGATACATAGGAACACCGCCACCTGGAAGTTCCCCTCCAAACCATTCACCATCCTGACAGGGGCAGGGAATACATAGGAACAACTCTACTTGGAATGCTAGGGAACCAAGAGTCTAGTGAGAAGGAGGGTTTGAAGGAAATTAATATTATTAAAGAAAAGTGCTGCAGAAATGAATGGGACTGAAAACTGATAAATCCCCAGGGCCCGATAGTCCATATCCCAGGGTGCTAAAGGAGGTGGCCATGGAAACAGTGCATGTGTTGTCATCTTCCAAAATTCTGCAGATTGTGGAACAGTCCCAGCAGATTGGAGGGTGACAAATGTTACCCCCCTATTTAAAAAAGGAGGGAGGGAGAAAACAGGGAATTACAGGCCGGTTATCCTAACATCAGTAGTAGGGAAAATGCTAGAGTCTATTATACAGGAAATGATAACAGGACACTTAGAAAATATCAGCGGGATTTGACAAAGTCAACATGGATTTATGAAGGGAAATCACGTTTGACAAACCTACTAAAGTTTTTTGAGGATGTAACTAGCAGAATAGATAAGGGAGAGCCAGTGGATGTGGTGTATTTGGATTTTCAGAAAGCTTTTAGTAAAGTCCCACATAAGAGGTTAGTGTATAAAATTAAAGCACATGGGATTGGGGGTAATATATTGGCATGGATTGAGAATTGGTTATCAGACAGGAAACAGAGAGTAGGAATAAACAGATCTTTTTCAGAGTGACAGGCGGTGACTAGTGGGGTACCACAGGGATCTGTGCTTGGGCCCCAGCCATTCACAATATATATCAGTGATTTGGATGAGGGAACAAAATGTAATATTTCCAAGTTTGAGGACGACACAAAACTAGGTGGGAATGTGAGTGGCGAGGAGGATGTTAAGAAGCTTCAAGGTGATTTACACAGGTTGAGTGAGTGGGCAAATACATGGCAGATGCAGTATAACATGGATAAGTGTGAAGTTATCCACTTTGTTAGGAAAAACAGAATGGCAGAGTATTATTTAAATAGTGATAGATTGGGAAATGTTGACGTTCTAAGGGACCTGGGTGTCCTTGTACACCAATCACTGAAAGCAAGCATGCAGGGTCAGCAAGCAGTTAAGAAGGAAAATGGTATGTTGGCCTTAGTTGCGAGAGGACTTGAGTACAGGAGCAAGGATGTCTTACTGCAGCTGTACAGGGTCTTGGTGAGACCACACCTGGAGTATTGTGTGCAGTTTTGGTCTCCTTACCTAAGAAAGGATATACTTGCCATAGAGGGAGCGCAGTGAATGTTCACCAGACTGATTCCTGGGATGGCAAGATTGTTGTATGAGGAGAGATTGGGTCCACTAGGCCTGTATTCACTGGAGTTTAGAAGAATGAGAGGGGATCTCATTGAAATATATAAACTTCTGACAGGGATGGACAGACTGGATACAGGGATGATGTTTCCTCTGGCTGGGGGAGTCTAGAACAAGGGTCACAGTCTCAGGACACAGGGCAGGCCATTTAGGACTGAGATGAGGGGAAACGTCTTCACTCAGAGGGTGGTGAACCTGTGGAATTCTCCACCACAGAGGCTGTGGAGGGCAAGGCACTGAATATATTTAAGAAGGAAATAGATGGATTTCTAGACTTTAAAGGTGTAACAGGGCATGGAGAGAGAATGGGAGTATGGTGTTGAGATGGAGGATCAGCCATGATCATATTGAATGGTGCTTGAAGGGCTGAATGATCTACTCCTGCTCCTAGTTTCTGTGGAAGTTCCCCTCCAAGCCATTCGCCATCCTGACTTGGAAATATATCGGCCGTTCCTTCAACTATCACTCGGTCAAAATCCTGGAGCTCCCTCCCTAACAGCACTGTGGGTGTACCTACACCACATGGACTGCAGCGGTTCAAGAAGGCATCTCACCACCACCTTCTCAAGGACAGCTAGGGATGGGCAATAAATACTGGCCCAGCCAGCGAAGCCCACATCCTGTGAAGTAATAAAACACACACACACACCAGTCTCACCCCGCAGTCTCACTCACCCCGCAGTCTCACTCACCCCGCAGTCTCACCCCACAGTCTCACCCCGCAGTCTCACTCACCCCGCAGTCTCACTCATCCCGCAGCCTCACCCGCAGTCTCACTCACCCCGCAGTCTCACCCCGCAGTCTCACCCCGCAGTCTCACTCACCCCGCAGCCTCACCCGCAGTCTCACTCACCCCGCAGTCTCACCCCGCAGTCTCACCCCGCAGTCTCACTCACCCTGCAGTCTCGCTCACCCCGCAGCCTCACCCCTCAGTCTCACTCACCCTGCAGTCTCACTCACCCCGCGGTCTCACCCCGCAGTCTCACCCCGCAGTCTCACTCACACCGCAGTCTCACCCCGCAGTCTCACTCACCCCGCAGTCTCACTCACCCCGCAGTCTCACCCCGCAGTCTCACTCACCCTGCAGTCTCACTCACCCCGCAGTCTCACTCAACCCACAGTCTCACCCTGCAGTCTCACTCACCCCGCAGTCTCACTCACCCCACAGTCTCACCCTGCAGTCTCACTCACCCCGCAGTCTCACTCACCCCACAGTCTCACTCACCCCGCAGTCTCACTCACCCCGCAGTCTCACCCCGCAGTCTCACCCCGCAGTCTCACTCACCCCTCAGTCTCACTCACCCCGCAGTCTCACCCCGCAGTCTCACCCTGCAGTCTCACTCACCCCGCAGTCTCACCCCTCAGTCTCACTCACCCTGCAGTCTCACTCACCCCGCAGTCTCACCCCGCAGTCTCACCCCGCAGTCTCACTCACCCCGCAGTCTCACCCCGCAGTCTCACTCACCCTGCAGTCTCACTCACCCCGCAGTCTCACCCCGCAGTCTCACCCCTCAGTCTCACTCACCCCGCAGTCTCACCCCGCAGTCTCACCCCTCAGTCTCACTCACCCTGCAGTCTCACTCACCCCGCAGTCTCACCCCGCGGTCTCACTCACCCCGCAGTCTCACTCACCCTGCAGTCTCACCCCGCAGTCTCACCCCTCAGTCTCACTCACCCCGCAGTCTCACTCACCCCGCAGTCTCACCCCACAGTCTCACTCACCCCTCAGTCTCACTCACCCCGCAGTCTCACCCCGCAGTCTCACCCCTCAGTCTCACCCCTCAGTCTCACTCACCCTGCAGTCTCACTCACCCTGCAGTCTCACTCACCCCTCAGTCTCACCCCGCAGTCTCACTCACCCTGCAGTCACACTCACCCCGCAGTCTCACCCCGCAGTCTCACTCACCCCGCAGTCTCACCCCGCAGTCTCACTCACCCCGCAGTCTCACTCACCCCGCAGTCTCACCCCGCAGTCTCACCCCTCAGTCTCACTCACCCCGCAGTCTCACTCACCCCTCAGTCTCACTCACCCCGCAGTCTCACCCCGCAGTCTCACCCCTCAGTCTCACTCACCCCGCAGTCTCACTCACCCCACAGTCTCACTCACCCCGCAGTCTCACCCCGCAGTCTCACCCCTCAGTCTCACTCACCCTGCAGTCTCACTCACCCCGCAGTCTCACTCATCCCGCAGTCTCACCCCGCAGTCTCACTCACCCCGCAGTCTCACCCTGCAGTCTCACTCACCCCGCAGTCTCACTCACCCCGCAGTCTCACCCCGCAGTCTCACCCCTCAGTCTCACTCACCCCACAGTCTCACCCCGCAGTCTCACTCACCCCTCAGTCTCACTCACCCCGCAGTCTCACCCCGCAGTCTCACCCCTCAGTCTCACTCACCCCGCAGTCTCACTCACCCCACAGTCTCACTCACCCCGCAGTCTCACCCCGCAGTCTTACTCACCCCACAGTCTCACTCACCCCGCAGTCTCACTCACCCTGCAGTCTCACTCACCCCACAGTCTCACTCACCCCGCAGTCTCACTCACCCCGCAGTCTCACTCACCCCACAGTCTCACTCACCCCGCAGTCTCACCCTGCAGTCTCACTCACCCCACAGTCTCACTCACCCCGAAGTCCCACTCACCCCGCAGTCTCACTCCGCAGTCTCACCCCACAGTCTCACTCACCCCGCAGACTCACTCACCCCTCAGTCTCACTCACCCCGCAGTCTCACTCACCCCGCAGTCTCACTCACTCCGCAGTCTCACTCCGCAGTCTCACCCCGCAGTCTCACCCCGCAGTCTCACCCCTCAGTCTCACTCACCCCGCAGTCTCACTCACCCCGCAGTCTCACCCCACAGTCTCACCCCTCAGTCTCACTCACCCTGCAGTCTCACTCACCCCACAGTCTCACCCGCAGTCTCACCCCGCAGTCTCACTCACCCTGCAGTCTCACTCCACAGTCTCACTCACCCCGCATTCTCACCCCGCAGTCTCACCCGCAGTCTCACCCGCAGTCTCACTCACCCCGCAGTCTCACTCACCCCTCAGTCTCACTCACCCCGCAGTCTCACTCACCCCGCAGTCTCACTCACTCCGCAGTCTCAATCCGCAGTCTCACCCCGCAGTCTCACCCCGCAGTCTCACCCCGCAGTCTCACTCACCCCGCAGTCTCACCCCTCAGTTTCACTCACCCCGCAGTCTCACTCACCCCGCAGTCTCACTCACCCCGAAGTCCCACTCACCCCGCAGTCTCACTCCGCAGTCTCACCCCACAGTCTCACTCACCCCGCAGTCTCACTCACCCTGCAGTCTCACTCCACAGTCTCACTCACCCCGCATTCTCACCCCGCAGTCTCACCCGCAGTCTCACCCCACAGTCTCACTCACCCCGCAGACTCACTCACCCCTCAGTCTCACTCACCCCGCAGTCTCACTCACCCCGCAGTCTCACTCACTCCGCAGTCTCACTCACTCCGCAGTCTCACCCCGCAGTCTCACCCCGCAGTCTCACCCCTCAGTCTCACTCACCCCGCAGTCTCACTCACCCCGCAGTCTCACCCCACAGTCTCACCCCTCAGTCTCACTCACCCCGCAGTCTCACTCACCCCACAGTCTCACCCGCAGTCTCACCCCGCAGTCTCACTCACCCTGCAGTCTCACTCCACAGTCTCACTCACCCCGCATTCTCACCCCGCAGTCTCACCCGCAGTCTCACCCGCAGTCTCACTCACACCGCAGTCTCACTCACCCCGCAGTCTCACCCCGCAGTCTCACTCACCCCGCAGTCTCACCCGCAGTCTCACTCACACCGCAGTCTCACTCACCCCGCAGTCTCACCCCGCAGTCTCACTCACCCCACAGCCTCACTCTGCAGTCTCACTCACCCCGCAGTCTCACTCACCCCGCAGTCTCACTCACCCTGCAGTCTCACTCCGCAGTCTCACTCACACCAGCTCAACTTGCACTTACGCTCACTGCACTCCCCCTCAGTAAACCCATTGGTTTTAATTTTCAACACTTCCCTGGTTTCTGGAAAGGTCCCATCCGAATCGAAAATAGCAAATGTGACTCCTCGATTCAAGAATGGGGTGGCACAGATGCTAGAAATTACAGGCCAGTTAGCTTAATATCTGCCACTTAGAAAATCTCATTCCAATCAGCCAGACTCAACATGGATTTGTGAAAAGGGAAATCGTGTTTGACTAATTGGTTGGAGTTCTTTGTGGAAGTAACAAGCAAAGCGGATAAAGGGGAAACTGTAGATGTGGTGTACCTGGATTTCCAGTAGGCATTTGATAAGGTGCCACATCCAAGGTTATTATGCAAAATAAGAGCTCATGGAGTAAGGGGCAATATATTAGCATGAATAGAGGATTGGTTAGCTAACAGGAAACAGAGAGTCGGCATAAATGAGTCATTTCTGGATGGCAGGATGTAACTAGGGGTGTGCCACAGGGACCAGTGTTGGGGCCTCAACTATTTATAATTTATATAAATGACTTGGATGAAGGGACCAAATGTTTGGTTTCTAAATTTGCTGATGACACAAAGGTAGGTAAGAGAGGAATTTGTGAAGAGGTCATAAGGAGTCTGCAAAGGGATATGGAACAGGTTAAGTAATCGGACAAAAATCTGCCAGATGGAGTATAATGTGGGAAAATGTGAACTTGGTCACTTTGGCAGGAAGAATAGAAAAGCAGCAAATTATTTAAATGGAGAGAGATTGTAGAACTCTGAGGTACAGAGGGACCTGGGTGTCCTGGTGCATGAATCACAAAAAGTTACTATGCAGGTACAACAAGTGATGAGGATGGCAAATGGAATGATGTTTATTGCAAGGAGAATGGAATGTAAAACAAGGGATATTTTGGTACAGGTGTACAGGTCATTGGTGAGATCATGCCTAGGAGTATTGTGTAGAATTTTGGTCTCCTTATTTTAAAAAAGATATAAATGTGTTAGAAGCAGTTTAGAGAAGGTTGATTAGACTGATATCTGTGGTTATCTTATGAAGAAAGAGTGGACAGGCTGGGCCTGTATCCATGGGAGCTTAGAAGAATGAGAGGTGATCTTATTGAAACATATAAGATTGTGAGGGGACTTGACAGGATGGATGCTAAAAGGATGTTTCCCTTCACAGGAGGTGCTAGAACTAGGGGACACAGTTTAAAAATAAGGGTCTTCCCATTAAGGCGGAGATGAAGAGAATTATTTCCTCTGAGGGTCAGGAGTCTGTGGAACTCCCTTCTGCAGAGAGCAGTGCAGGCACAATCACTGAATGTTTTTAAGGCAGGGTTGGATAGATCCTTGACCAACAAGGGAGTCAAAGGCTATTTGGGGTAGGCAGGAAAGTGGATTTGAGGCCACAATCAGATCAGCCATTACCTTATTGAGTAGCAGGCGAGAGGGGCTGAATGGCCTACTACTGCTGCTCCTAACTGCTATGTTCGTTTGTACACTGGCTTAACCTGCACTTTTAGCTTTTCAATTCTGTCCTTTTAGAAATAAATAGCAGGGTTTAGTTTGCTCAGTCATGGCCTTGCCAACCCACGTCGCTATTTTGAGTGATTTATATATTTTGAGTTGGATGGATTTTCAGCTGAGCTGGGCAGGATTTTCCGGCTCTGCCCACCACCGTGATCGCCACGTCCCACTGAAAATCTATGGACTTCTGGCTGGGCCACCCACAGTGGGTCCGGAAGGTTCCGGCCAGTCTAAGCAATGCAGCTGGGATTTGTGTTGTTTTTCTTAAATCATCGAAACAAGTAAAAGCAGGAATTTTTATTCATTATGTTCAAGGCAAATTTGTCAAGAGAATTATTTTTGAAGGTTGTTTATCTCTACAGCAAAACTGTCGGCGAGAGAGCAGAAGGTGGTGTGAAGGGGAGAGACAGAGGGAGAGGGATAGAGAGAGAGAGAGAGAGAGATTGAGAGACGGGGAGACTAAAGGACAGTGAGACTGTGAGGGAGAGATAGACACTGAGAGGGAGCGAGAGTGCAAAAGACAGACTGAAGGATGGGGAGACCTTGTGAAAGAAAAAAGGGCTGAAGGAGAGAGAGGGAGAGGGACTGTCACGAGGGAGACACTGAGTGAGAGACTGAAGGTGATGTTGATGCTGCAGGTGAGTCTAGGGTGGGTATCAGCAGGCAGTGTGTATGGGTGGGAGTGGACATTTGTTGGGTTTGGGTATGAGGGGGCAGTGGGTGTGGGAGCAGTGGGTGTGGGGGCAGTGGGTGTGGGGGCAGTGGGTGTGGGGGAAGTGGGTGTCGGGGAAGTGGGTGTGGGGGCATAGGGTGTGGGGGTAATGGGTGTGGAGGCAGTGGGTGTGGGGGAAGTGGGTGTGGGGGAAGTGGGTGTGGGGGCAGTGGGTGTGGAGGCAGTGGGTGTGGGGGCAGTGGGTGTGGGGGAAGTGGGTGTGGGGGCAGTGGGTGTGGGGGTAATGGGTGTGGAGGCAGTGGGTGTGGGGGAAGTGGGTGTGGGGGCAGTGGGTGTGGGGGCAGTGGGTGTGGAGGCAGTGGGTGTGGGGGCAGTGGGTGTGGGGGCAGTGGGTGTGGGGGCAGTGGGTGTCGGGGCAGTGGGTGTGGGGGTAATGGGTGTGGGGACAGTGGATGTGGGGACAGTGGGTGTGGGGACAGTGGGTGTGGGGGTAATGGGTGTGGGGGAAGTGGGTGTGGGGGTAATGGGTGTGGGGACAGTGGTTGTGGGGACGGTGGGTGTGGGGACAGTGGGTGTGGGGATAATGGGTGTGGGGGAAGTGGGCATGGGGCAGTGGTTAAACGAATGTGGAGCTGTAGGTCTGGGGGCAGTGGATAAAGAGTGTGTGGTGCCACTGGATATGAGGGCAGTGGGTATGGGGCTGTGGGGCAGTTTGTGTGAGGGCAGTGGGTATGGGGCCAATGGATGTGGGGACAATGGTACAGGGGTGTGAGGGCAGTGGGAATGGGGGTGTGGAGGCAGTTAGTATGGTAGCAGTAGGTATGGGGAGCAGTAGGTGGCAGTAATAATTTACTGTGGGCAATGCTCAGGGAGTTTTCTGGCAGTAATAATTCATGGTGAGCAATGCTAGGGGAGTTTGCCTGCAGTAATAATTCACTGTGAGCAATGCTAGGGGAGTTTGCCCGCAGTAATAATTCACTGAGCAATTTTGGGAGAATTTGCCTGCAGTAATAATTCACTGTGAACAATGCTAGGGGAATTTGCCTGCAGTAATAATTCACTGTGTGCAATGTTAGGGGAGTTTGCCTGCAGTAATAATTCACTGTGAACAACGCTAGGGGAGTTTGCCTGCAGTAATAAATCACTGTGAGCAACGCTGGGGGAGTTTGCCTGCAGCAATAATTCACTGTGAGCAATGCTGGGGGAGTTTGCCTGCAGTAATAAATCACTGTGAGCAATGCTGGGGGAGTTTGCCTGCAGCAATAATTCACTGTGAACAATGCTGGGGGAGTTTGCCTGCAGAAATAAATCACTGTGAGCAATGCTGGGGGAGTTTGCCTGCAGTAATAATTCACTGTGTGCAATGCTGGGGGAGTTTGCCTGCAGCAATAATTCATTGTGAGCAATGCTGGGGGAGTTTGCCCGCAGCAATAATTCACTGTGTGCAATGCTAGGGGAGTTTGCCTGTAGCAATAATTCACTGTGAGCAATGCTAGGGGAGTTTGCCCGCAGCAATAATTCACTGTGAGCAATGTTAGGGGAATTTGCCCGCAGTAATAATTCACTGTGAGCAATGCTAGGGGAGTTTGCCCACAGTAATAATTCACTGTGAGCAATGCTAGGGGAGTTTGCCCGCAGCAATGATTCACTGTGAGCAATGCTAAGGGAGTTTGCCCACAGTAATAAGGCTGTCGGGTTTCCCTACTCTCTGCCCTCCACATACCAGGTGAGGCTGAGGTTCCATCGAACAACCTGCATCACTTTCTCCTAAACTGTCCCCGCTTCATAGGAACCCAGGAATTAGGAGCAGGAGTAGGCCAATAAGCTCTTTGAACCAGCTCTGCTATTCGGCTCTTTGACAGCATTGCCTCTGGCCTGTTTGTGTCACTTCTGACTAACCCTGTGGGATTTTGGCTACCTGGTATGGAGACTCCTGCCCCTAACCTGATCCCTGAAACTCATCTGCTTCCATTTCTGCCTGAGAGGGAGAGTGGGTATGGGGCAAAATTGGCTAAGGGGGTGTGGAGGCAGTAGGTATGGGAGCTGTGAGTATGTGGAAAGTGGGTATGGAGGTGTGGGGATAGTGTGTTTGGGGGTGGGGCAGCATGGATATCGGTGGTGGGGGGGGGGGGGGTTCAAATTCAGCTGGCATTGCACAGAGTGAATTATTACTGCCAGCAAACTCACCTGGCAGTATTCAGTGAATTATTGCTGCCAGTAGCATCGCCTGGCATTACTCAGGGAATTATTATTGCCAACAAACACCCCTGGCATTGCTCACAGTCAATTATTACTGCCAGCAAACTCCACTGGCATTGCTCACAGTGAATTAACACTGCCAACAAACTCACCTCACATTGTTCACAGTCAATTATTACTGCCAGCAAACTCATCCGGCATTGCTTGCAGTGAATTATTAGTGACAGCAAACTCATCTGGCATTGCTTACAGTGAATTATTACTGCCAGCAAACTCCCCTGACATTGCTCACAGGGAATTATTACTGCCAGCAAACTCACCTGGCATTGCTCAAAGTGAATTATTACTGCCAACAAAACTCACTTCGCATTGTTCACAGGGAATTATTACTACCAGCAAACTCACCCGGCATTGCTTGCAGTGAATTATTACTGCCAGCAAACTCATCTGGCACTGCTCACAGGGAATTATTACTGCCAGCAAACTCACCTGGCATTGCTCAAAGTGAATTATTACTGCCAGGCAAACTCACCTGGCATTACTCACAGTGAATTATTACTGCCAGAAAACACACCTGGCGTTGCTCTCAGTGAATTAAAACTGCCAACAAAACTCGCCTCGCATTGTTCACAGGGAATTATTACTGCCAGCAAACTCATCTGGCATTGCTCACAGGGAATTATTACTGCCAGAAAACTCATCTGACGTTGCTCACAGGGAATTATTACTGCCAGCAAACTCACCTGGCATTACTCACAGGGAATTATTACTGCCAACAAACCCGCCTGGCATTGTTCACAGTGAATTGTTACTGCCAGCAAACTTGTCTGGCACTGCTCACAGTGAATTATTATTGCCAGCAAACTTTTCTGGCTTTGCTCAGAGGGAATTATTACTGCCAGTAGCATCACCTTGCATTGCTCACAGTGAATTATTATTGCCAGCAAACGCACCTGGCATTGCTCACAGAAAATTATTACTGCCAGCAAACTCACCTGGCACTGTTCACAGTGAATTATTATTGCCAGCAAACTCACCTGGCATTGCTCACAGTGAATTATTTCTGCCAGCTAACTTGCCTGGCATTGCTCACAGTGAATTATTACCGCCAGTAGCATTGCCTGGCATTGCTTGCAGTGAATGCCAACAACCTGCCTTGCATTGCTCACAGGGAATTATTACTGCCAGCAAACTTGCCTGGTGTTGCTCATTGTGAATTATTACTGCCGGGTGTCTCACCTGGCATTGTTTATAGTGAGTTATTACTGCCAGCAAACTCCCCTGGCATTGCTCACAAGGAATTATTACTGCCAGTAAACTTCCCTGGCATTGCTCACAGGGAATTATTACTGCCAGCAAACTCCCCTGGCATTGCTCATGGAATTATTACTGCCAGTAAACTCCCCTATCATTGCTCACAGTGAAGTATTACTGCTAGTAAACTCACCTGACATTGCTCACAGTGAAGTATTCCTGTGAGTAAACTCCCCTAGCATTGCTCACAGTGAAGTATTACTGCCAATAAACTCCCCTATCATTGCTCACAGTGAATTATTACTGCTAGTAAACACCCCTGGCATTGCTCACAGGGAATTATTATTGCCAGTAAACACCCCTGGCATTGCTCACAGTGAAGTATTCCTGCCAGTAAACTCACCTGACATTGCTCACAGTGAAGTATTACTGTCAGTAAACACCCCTGGCATTGCTCACAGTGAAGTATTACTGTCAGTAAACACCCCTGGCATTGCTCACAGTGAAGTATTACTGTTAGTAAACACCCCTGGCATTGCTCACAGTGAAGTATTACTGTCAGTAAACACCCCTGGCATTGCTCACAGTGAAGTATTACTTTCAATAAACACCCCTGGCATTGCTCACAGTGAAGTATTACTGTTAGTAAATACCCCTGGCATTGCTCACAGTGAAGTATCACTGTCAGTAAACACCCCTGGCATTGCTCACAGTGAATCAGAGGTTTTCAGGGATAATTGACATCAGTAATGAGAGAAGCTAACAGGCAGTGGGAATGGGATGATGCCTTCGGATCCCAACACTGGTCATTGGGAGGAGTGCTATGGTTCTGGAATTACTTTGGAGGGAGGATGAAATCCAGGAGGATTGAGTGCTTTGCTGAGATGAGTAAACATAGGAATGCAGTAAGTGATTGTGAGAGGTCTCGGGGTATGGTGGGGAGAGGGTGTTCTGATATCCAGCTGGCCTGTGAGAACTAACTGGAACTTTAGAGAAGCAGAACTGGGAGTGATGGAATCCAAAAGTATTTTGGGGGTGGGAGGGGTTGTGCAGAGGGAGATAAGAGGCAGAATCTAAGCAGCATTGTGGCCCAGTCCAGGAGAACAGGGCAAAATCTTCCTTTGGTTTCTTTCAGTTGTGCCTAAGTTGGTAGTACTCACACCTCCAGGTCAGGAGGCTCTAGGTTCCTATCCCTCTCCAGCACGTGATCATATCAATCAGGGCTGGTAGTTGAGTGCGGTACTGAGATAGTGCTGCACTGTCTCTCGGTTGAGATATTAAACAGAGGCCCCAGCTGCCTGGATGAGCGCAAACAATTCCATAGCACGAATTTGAAGAAAAGCAGGTGAATGATACTGTTGTCCTGGTTATTAGTTATCCCTCAATCAACATCAAAGAGCAGATTGTCTGCTCACGGCCACATTGCTGTTTGGGGGAGTTTGCTGTGTGTAAATTGGCTGCCCTGCTTCCTGCATTACAACAGCAACTACATTTCACAAGTATTCATTGGTTATAAAATGCTTCCAGATGTCTGGTGGTCACAGAAGGTGCTATATAAATACAGGTCTTTTTGAAGCAGTGAGGCATTCACATCCCACTGCTGCCCCATACTCCGGCCGCCTCCCCTGACCTGTCCACTGCTGCCCTGTCCTCTGGCCACCTCCCCTGACCTGTCCACTGCTGTCCCATACTCCGGCCACCTCCCCTGACCTGTCCACTGCTGCCCTGTACTCCGGCCACCTCCCCTGACCTGTCCACTGCTGCCCTGCACTCCGGCCACCTCCCCGGACCTGTCCACTGCTGCCCCATACTCTGGCCACCTCCCCTGACCTGTCCACTGCTGCCCTGTCCTCTGGCCACCTCCCCTGACCTGTCCACTGCTGTCCCGTACTCCGGCCACCTCCCCTGACCTGTCCACTGCTGCCCTGTCTTCTGGCCACCTCCCCTGACCTGTCCACTGCTGCCCTGTCTTCTGGCCACCTCCCCGACCTGTCCACTGCTGCCCCATACTCCGGCCGCCTCCCCTGACCTGTCCACTGCTGCCGTGTCCTCTGGCCACCTCCCCTGACCTGTCCACTGCTGTCCCGTACTCCGGCCACCTCCCCTGACCTGTCCACTGCTGCCCCATACTCCGGCCGCCTCCCCTGACCTGTCCACTGCTGCCCTGTCCTCTGGCCACCTCCCCTGACCTGTCCACTGCTGCCCCATACTCCGGCCGCCTCCCCTGACCTGTCCACTGCTGCCCTGTCCTCTGGCCACCTCCCCTGACCTGTCCACTGCTGTCCCGTACTCCGGCCACCTCCCCTGACCTGTCCACTGCTGCCCCATACTCCGGCCGCCTCCCCTGACCTGTCCACTGCTGCCCTGTCCTCTGGCCACCTCCCCTGACCTGTCCACTGCTGCCCCATACTCCGGCCACCTCCCCTGACCTGACCACTGCTGCCCTGTACTCCGGCCACCTCCCCTGACCTGTCCACTGCTGTCCTGTACTCCGGCCACCTCCCCTGACCTGTCCACTGCTGCCCTGTCCTCTGGCCACCTCCCCTGAACTGTCCACTGCTGCCCTGTCCTCTGGCCACCTCCCCCGACCTGTCCACTGCTGCCCCATACTCCGGCCGCCTCCCCTGACCTGTCCACTGCTGCCCGTACTCCGGCCGCCTTCCCTGACCTGTCCACTGCTGCCCTGTCCTCCAGCCGCTTCCCCTGACCTGTCCACTGCAGTCCTGTACTTCGGCCACCTCCCCGACCTGTCCACTGCTGCCCCGTATTCTGGCCGCTTCCCCTGACCTGTCCACTGCTGTCCCGTACTGCAGCCACGTCCCCTGACCTGTCCACTGCTTCCCCATACTCCGGCCACCTCCCTTGACCTGTCCACTGCTGCCTTGTTCTCCGGCCACCTCCCCTGACCTGTCCACTGCTGCCCCGGACTCCAGCCGCTTCCCCTGACCTGTCCACTGCTGCCCTGCCCTCCAGCGGCCTCCCTGACCTGTTCACTGCTGCCCCGTAATCCGGCCACCTCCCCTGACCTGTCCACTGCTGCCCCGTAATCCGGCCACCTCCCCTGACATGTCCACTGCTGCCCCGTACTCCGGCCACCTCCCCTGACCTGTCCACTGCTGCCCCGGACTCCAGCCGCTTCCCCTGACCTGTCCACTGCTGCCCTGCCCTCCAGCGGCCTCCCTGACCTGTTCACTGCTGCCCCGTAATCCGGCCACCTCCCCTGACCTGTCCACTGCTGCCCCGTAATCCGGCCACCTCCCCTGACATGTCCACTGCTGCCCCGTACTCCGGCCACCTCCCCTGACCTGTCCACTGCTGCCCTGTAATCCGGCCACCTCCCCTGACCTGTCCACTGCTGCCCCGGACTCCGGCCACCTCCCCTGACCTGTCCACTGCTGCCCCGTAATCCGGCCACCTCCCCTGACCTGTCCACTGCTGCCCCGGACTCCGGCCACCTCCCCTGACCTGTCCACTGCTGCCCCATACTCCAGCCGCCTCCCCGACCTGTCCACTGCTGCCCCGTACTCCAGCCGCCTCCTCTGACCTGTCCACTGCTGCCCTGTCCTCTGGCCACCTCCCCTGACCTGTCCACTGCTGCCTTGTACTCCGGCCACCTCCCCTGACCTGTCCACTGCTGACCCAGACTCCAGCCGCTTCCCCTGACCTGTCCACTGCTGCCCCGTACTCCGGCCGCCTCCCCTGACCTGTCCACTGCTGCCCTGTCCTCTGGCCACCTCCCCTGACCTGTCCACTGCTGCCCCGGACTCCAGCCACCTCCCCTGACCTGTCCACAATCCTGTGTGGTGAGGCTGTGAAATGGAGCTGCCCACAGTAGAGCAGATAGAAATGTCATTGCTGCACACACAGCGTCAGCGTCAGTAACTGTGAGAGGCGGAATGTTTCGTTCTGTATATTCTGTTGGGGGAGTGATTCCACATGACTGAAAGCTGATTTGACAGGTTCAGCAAGTTTACCCTGTAAAGTATGTGCTAGCAG
This sequence comes from Carcharodon carcharias, assembly GCF_017639515.1. Lineage (NCBI taxonomy): Eukaryota > Metazoa > Chordata > Chondrichthyes > Lamniformes > Lamnidae > Carcharodon > Carcharodon carcharias. The sequence continues at coordinate 4,724,614 of NC_054494.1, forward strand.
ATGAGAAACATCAGCTGTGTGATTTGGACTCCTGTCATTTCGATGTAGGAGGCCACTTTGTGTTATATGTTTCACTGTTTTAAGAAACCTGTCGATAATTTCCTTTAGATTTCAAACCGGTAAGTACAGAATTGAACAGATTTTACCATTCATATTATCTTGAGGTGCTTTATATCAATTCTGCAGCAATGGGGAAAGCAAATGCCAGTCAGAGCATTATTTCATAAAACACCTGACACTCTTGTCGGGCTGCTTGGAGCTTCTTGGCGGAAGGGAGTCTGTGTTCAGCAAGGCCTCTGATAGTTGCTCAGGGATTGTGAGACAAGCACCATTGACTATCAGCTCCATCGCCCTTGGTTTAATTGGTAAACCTGCAGCCCAGTGTGTGAGTCACACAGACCATTTATTCCAGGGTACTGAGAGAGACTAGGGAAGTGATTTGTGAGGCAAGGAGGGAGTCACTGGACACTCGGAGCTACCAGTTTACTCAGTACAATAATGGACAATGTGGTGTCACACTCACATTCAGCAACAAAACAGATACAGGCTGAGTCCAAACACCCCCCAGCTTGTGTAACAATGGGATTGATTATCAGGGAAAAAGAAAGACTTGCATTTCTATAGCGCCTTTCATAATCTCAGGCCATCTCAAAGCAATTTAAAGCCAATGAAGTACTTTTTGAAATGTAAGAAACAAGACAGACAATTTGCGCATAGCAAGCTCCCAGAAACAGCAACGAGGTAGAAAATCAGATCAATTGTTTTATTGCTGTTTAGTTGAGGGATTAAAAATTGACCAGGACATTGGAGATACCTCCCCACTCTCCTTTGAAATAGTGTCATGGGATCTTTTATGTCTTGACACGACTTCAGAGATCCTGCTTTCTCTGAGGGAGTGACAATCCAAGTGGACTGTAGGAAGCCTTGTAGTGACCCAGATTCCCAAAGGTATTGGGAAAGGTTCATGTGAAAGGCTGTTAGCTGAGCTCAAAGCTGGGGCACCATGCAGGAGTGTGTAAGAGCTTGGCTGAAGGGCAGAAAGCAGCAAGGACCTGTTAGAGGAGCTGTTTCTGGGTGGGGGACGTACTGAATGGACTGCTTCAAATTTACAGCGCACATTGAGCTAGGAGGGGCTGAGAATTAAGAGAAGGTCATTGGAGAAGCTGTATAAGTGAGCAGATCAATAGTAGATGGAACTTTATCCAGGCAGTTGTAAAATACTGACTGTACAAGCGAAAATGGACCACACACAATCCCCAGCGTCTGCACTTCAGAAGGTATTTCACTGGCTGTGAGACATCCTGAGAAGGATGCTATATAAATGCAAGACTTTTTTCCTGTAATTCGATTCCATGGTACTGTAAAAATGACTGACATGTACACTAAACGCTCCAATACACAGAAAGATTAGGGAAAGTGGAAACCCTGTAATCAGTAACAATTGGAAACTGCCATGGAGGGGCTTCAGGGATGATTGACAAAGACAGCCTGAATGCCCCTTCTCTCAGTTAATAATCTTAACCCTAGGTTACATTGAGTTAGCTAATCTCAGACAGCATGGCCAGCTTTTGTGTCCCTGGAATGAGGAGGGAAAAGTCAGTCAGGATCCAGTGATGCTAACTAGGTATAGTTGGGTGAACTTAACTGAAATGTATTTCCATATACCACCAGTCAGTGTGTGGAGTCTCATGTGACAGCAAGTGGTAATGGTGTGGAACTCTGACCAAAGAGCTGCAAGTGGAGATGATCAATGATTTTAAAAGGAAATTGGATGGGAACTTGAGGGAATTAAACTTGTGGGACCACGGGGATAGAGCAGGAGGATCGGACAGACGGATTGCTCTGAAGAGGGCTGGCATGGATTCGATGGGCAGAAAGGCCTTGTTCTGTGTTGTAATGATTCTCTGACTACCTGTGGAAAGTGGAAGGGGGCCCCAGAAAGAAAGAGGGCAGTTTACATCCTTTTACAACACTGGAACAGAGGAAAGTATCTAACTGTACCTCTGGGCTTGGTCTGACACTGTGTGCCACACACACAGAGAATGCCTGATTCCCAGTACAAACACCCTAATGCTGCTGTGCACAGAAAGTCACTGATAGTGTTCTGGTTTGTTTAAGGTGATGATTTTATGTTTCAGTTTTGTTGCTGCTCCTTTGAAGTCTGTGTGTCGTGGAGACAATGGCGAAAGATGCAGCAAGAGTCGCTCGGATAGTCAATGAGGCGGTGGAGGAGGGCAGGAGCTCATTGGGTAAGCACCCTGGAGGTGGGCCTAACAGTGCTGAGTTCAGGGTCGCTGGGGACTTGGGGAACTCCCAGAGAGTGGGAGCTGGGGCTGGAAGCTCACATTCTGTTCAAGATCCAGATAAGATCAGTTTCCTTTTTACAACTTATTAATTCTCAAAATGGAAGGGTTAAGTTTTGGGCATTGTGGGGTAGCGGTGAATGAAGGGGATCTGAAGGGTGCCAAGCTCTGGGTGGTTGGAGCAGTGTCGACACTCCCTTGCCACAGTGGGAGAGATCACAGGCCCAGCACCAGCCTCAGCCAGAGAGGCAGATAGCACTGAGGGTGGGGTAAATCTACATGAAAACTCCCTATATCGTGTTGTCTGGTGCCAACCACAATGTGCAATGAGGAACCCTGGAAGAAAGTTCCCATATCCTACTCTGCAATATGGGCTATGGTCACATAGTGGTTACAGTAACTCCGAGGTCTGGGCTAAGGAAAATCCCACTATGGCAGCTAGGCTGTTTAACTCTGTTCATTAAATCTGGAATATAAAGCTAGTCTCAGTAATGATGACCTAGAAATTATAGATCATCTTAAAAACCTATCTGGTTCACTAATGCCCCCCGGGGTTCCTCTGGCTCCAACCCCGTTCCCCTGGTCCCTCTCGCTTTCCCCTGGTTCCTCCCCTTGGCAGGTGCCGCTAGGCCTCAGGCCTCACCCCAGGCCTCTCTTCAGCTCTCATCACACCTGCCCTGGCCCCACAGCCGATTTGGTGAGTGAGGGTAAGTGTGTGAGTGTGAGGGTGGGTGAGTGGATCAGTAGGTGAATGAGTGAGGGTGAGTCAGTGGGTTAGGGTGGGTGGGTGAGTGAGTGAGAGTGGGTATGTGGATGTCTGTGAGAGAGAGAGAGGGTGAGCGTGTGAGAGAGTGAGCAAATGAGGGTGTGTGAGACAGAGAGAGAGTGTGTGTGAGACGGAGAGAAAATATGTGTGAGGGAGAGGGTGAGTATGTGTGTAAGAGAGAGCAAATGAGGGTGTGGAAGAGAGAGAGAGAGGGTGTGTATGTGAGAAAGAGAGTTGAGTGTGAGAGAGAAGGTGAGTGTGAGAGGGAGGGTGAGTGCATGCAAGAGAGAGCGTGAGTGTGTGTGTGAGAGAGAGAGGGTGAGTGTGTTTCTCTGTGAGAGAGAGAGGGTGAGTGTGTGTGTGTGAGAGAGAGACAGTGTGTGAGAGAGAGGGGGTGAGAGTGTGTGTGTTTGAGAGAGGATGAGTGTGTGTGTGATGTAAGGTGAGTGTGAGAGAGAGAGGGTGAGTGTATGTGTGTGTGTGAGAGGGTGAGTGTGTGTGTATGTGTGTGTGAGAGAGAGGGGGTGAATGTATGTGTGAAAGTGGAAGGGTGAGTGTGCGTGTGTGTGTGTGAGAGGGTGAGTGTGTGTGTGTGTGTGAGAGGGTGAGTGTGTGTGTATGTGTGTGTGTGAGAGGGTGAGTTTGTGTGTGTGAGAGAGAGGGTGAGTGTGTGTGTGTGTGTGTGTGAGAGGGTGAGTTTGTGTGTGTGTGTGAGAGAGAGGGTGAGTGTCTGTGTGTGTGTGTGTGAGAGAGAGGGTGAGTGTGTGTGTATGTGTGTGTGTGTGAGAGGGTGAATGTGTGTGTATGTGTGAGAGGGTGAGTGTGTGTTTGAGAGAGAGAGAGAGGGTGAATGTATGTGTGAAAGTGGAAGGGTGAGTGTGTGTGTGTGTGTGTGAGAGAGAGGGTGAGTTTGTGTATATGTGTGAGAGAGAGGGTGAGTGTGTGTTTGAGAGAGAGAGAGGGTGAGTGTGTGTGTGTGTATGAGAGAGAGGGTGAGTTTGTGTGGGTGTGAGAGAGGGAGAGAGAGAGAGAGGGTGAGCGTGTGTGTGTGTGGGAGAGGGTGAGTGTGTGTGGGTGTGAGAGATGGAGAGAGGGTGTGTGTGTGTTTGAGAGAGAGAGGGTGAATGTGTGTTTGAGAGAGAGAGAGGGTGTGTGTGTGTGTCTCGGGAGGTGTGTGTGAGAGGGAGGGGAGAATGTGTCTGGCTCACTCCCAGTTTCAGGGTTCTCATTCAGCCTCACACTCACACACCAACAGGCGCTCTCAGTGCTGAGACTGGGTGTCAGCTGGACACACACACTCTCACTCTTTCACACTCAAAGGTGTCCTAACTTTTAAAAAATGAGGAATAAATTATCAATTTATTGTTGGGATTTTTTTCTCAGCAAAGTGTTTATTTTCATACCTCAGGTTTATTTAAATTCATGTTTCATGTTGTGCCAAACCTTATCTTTCTGCAATTTGTTCTTTGGCCCCCCTGAGCGAGCGAGAGATTGAAATGTGGCCCCTGTATGGAAAGGTTGGACAAGCCTGGTCTACAGAGGAGCAGTTTTGACTGCTCTGCCCTGTGTGTGCAAGGCTTGGTCTGTGTACCAGTATCACACCCAGGGGCTCAACCACTTTCACCTGAGCTGCCTTTGGAAGCTTCTGAAGATTAGATGGCAGGACAAAATACCAGGCACTGAGGTGCCCACCTGGGCTGGCATACCCAATATCATCACCAGATTGAGACAGTCACAACCGAGTTGGGCTGGTCACATGGCCAGGATACCTGGCACCCGCTTGCCAAAGCTAATTTTCTCTGGCGAGTTTGAGTCTGGGGTACACTCTCATGATGGTCAAAGGAAGTGCTACAAGGACGTTCTGAAGACTTCATTTAGGAACTTTGACTCCTGGGAGAAGCTCTCCCAGGATCGCTGCACCTGGCACAACCAAATAAAAAATGGTGAAGCCTCACCTCCTTCAAAAACAAGCGCATGTGAGAGGCTGAGAGAAAACACAAGGAAAGGAAATGCTGAGCCAGCAACTTGTCCAAAACCCAATTGCCTGGAATCCTGCCCTACTTGCAGCAAACCTTTTGGGTGCTGATTGGCCTTAGCAGTCATCCATGTGGCCATGGGAACCTACCAAACACTCCAGATAATGAACATGGTCATCTTCAACTCAAAGGACAAACAAGGAGGGGTTCATTACTGGTGGGTTCAGTGTTTTTGGTGCTGGCTTTGATGGTGTAAATCTATCACCTCACAGAGAAGTGTGCTGACCCCAGGGTGCTAATTTCCATAGATAAAAACAAAAAAACTGCGGATGCTGGAAATCCAAAACAAAAACAGAATTACCTGGAAAAACTCAGCAGGTCTGGCAGCATCGGTGGAGAAGAAAAGAGTTGACGTTTCGAGTCCTCATGACCCTTCGACAGAACTTGCTAATTTTTACAAGAAAGAGTTGAAATATAAGCTGGTTTAAGGTGTGTGTGTGGGGGGCGGAGAGATAGAGAGACAAAGAGGTGGAGGGGGGGTGGGGGTGTGTGGTTGTAGGGACAAACAAGCAGTGATAGAAGCAGATCATCAAAAGATGTCAACGACAATAGTACAATAGAACACATAGGTGTTAAAATTAAAGTTGGTGATATTATCTAAACGAATGTGCTAATTAAGAATGGATGGTAGGGCACTCAAGGTATAGCTCTAGTGGGTTTTTTTATATTTTTTTTATATATATATAATGGAAATAGGTGGGAAAAGGAAAATCTTTATAATTTATTGGAAAACAAAAAGGGAAGGGGGAAACAGAAAGGGGGTGGGGATGGGGGAGGGAGCTTACGACCTAAAGTTGTTCTGTCGAAGGGTCATGAGGACTCGAAACGTCAACTCTTTTCTTCTCCACCGATGCTGCCAGACCTGCTGAGTTTTTCCAGGTAATTCTGTTTTTGTTTTGCTAATTTCCATGGTGTTTTAGTACATTGATCATGCCTAGTGTCAACACCCAAGTTGCTAGGAGACCTTGGCAATAACTTGGAGTGGCTCAATATCCAATTGAAACTGATCCTCTCTCTCTCTCTCTCACTTTCTCTCTTACTCTCTCTTTCTCCTTATCTTTCTTTGCTGGAGAGTCAGAGTGGGATACCTCTGCACGGTATCAAAGACATGAATATTGGTGCAGTAGTGACAGAATCCATGGTGCTTGGTGAATGGGAGCTCAGTACCTACATTTTCAGTGGTTTAAAACACATGGTGGTTTCTATTCTTTCCAGTTTTTATTATGTACTTCTCCCCCGTTGCCCTCCCCCAGTATTTTGCATTGGTTTTAGTCCCACAATCTGTTTTATTTCAGTTGTTTTTGTATTTCCCATTGAGCTTTTTTTCGCTCATTCCTGTTGTTATCACTCTTTCTCTTTTCTGTTCCCATTGTTCCCTCCCCTGACCCAAACCAGTCATCTTCCTCGGAGAGCCTGCTGACTGCAAATAGAAGTGTAAGGTGACCTGGGCCTCCAGTTGTCGTGACTGTATGTCAAATCTAGGGACTCCGTTCTATTTTCAGCAAGTTAAGTTTCAAGTTCATGTTCCGGAAAAACCGTTTCCTACCACGAAAGCAAAGTGAAGGGTCAAGGTTCAAAGTGCAGGGCAGGATCATGGGTCAAAGTGTAGGAGAGAGAAAGTAATGCTGAGTTTTGTGATGAGGCAACTCCAGGCATGTGTCCTGTAAGTTATAGAGTCAAAGGAAGTTAATGAGATGGAGATATTGGGAAAGAATGAGTCAGGATAGGAAATGCTGCCTTGGGGGATGGAGTGACCATAACTCAGCTTTCGCTTGTTGGCCAACACTGACTCATGGACCACCATTCTCCAGTTCTGCTGAAAGGTCATTGACCTGAAACATTAACTCTGTTTCTGTCTCTGCAGATGCTGCCAGACCTGCTGAATGTTTTCAACATTTTCCATTTGTATTTAAAATGTTTATCCTTGTTTTCAAAACCCTCCATGGTCTCATCCCTTCCTCTCTCAGTAACCTCCTCCGGTGCTACAACCCTCTGCGATATCTGTATAAAAGTACAGTATATACTGTAGCATATGTTCAAAAAGGGCCATTGATAGACCAGGTGACCATAGACTGGTCAACCTAAAATCATTAGTGAGTGAGCTTCTAAACGCGTTAATACAGTGTACAATTAATATTCAGCAAGAAAGACAAAGACCAATGAGGATTTGTATAAAGGTGAGTTGGGGCTGAGAAATTTTTTGAAATTCTTTGAGGAGATTACACTGTTACTAAAGGAAATGCAGTGGACATTGCCTGTATAGATTTTCAAAAAGGTGCTTGATGAAGTTCCAAATAAAAAGATGGAAAGATTTATGACACAGAAGGAGGCCAGTCAGCCCATCATTCCTGAGCCAGAAAAAAATAGTCAGCTGATGCACAAAACTGAAATACTGTACGCTGATTATCAGGCAAACGAAATAGCAGTGTTGACCAAGTTAGGGGTTGAACACACACTCACAGGTAGTAGTTAACATCATCTCCTAACTACCTGAGTTTAAACAGTGAGCACTGAGAGGCTAGTTGTTAAAATGAAGAAACATGGTGTCAAAGGGAATAAACAGTAAGGTTAGAAAATTAGTTAAAGGATCGAAAACAGAGAGTAGTAGTCAATGGATTTTTTTTTTGGACTGGAGGGATATCAATGGTGCACCAGGGTTATTGTGAAGACCAGCTTTCCTATTAAGCTGCATATCTGTGTGGCCACATAGTAACCTGGAAGGTAGAGCACAGGCCTTGTTCCGTGTCAGATACTACACGGGTGTGGCCGTGTGAACATTTAAAGATACCACACATTGAAAAAAACTGGCTTCTCACAACAATGACATTTTAAAGAAAACTTTGGTTGGGACCATTGCTCATCTCAACAGATCAATGATCTAGATTTGGACATAGGAGCACAGTGTCAAAACGTGAAGATGATATAATAATAGTGTGCATAAGTGTGAAAGGGATTGTGTGAGACCTCAGGAGCATAGTGAGCTCAGTAGGTTGTGTAAAGAGAATATAATTTTTTCCAATGTTACTGTGGGATACTGTGAAGCAGGCTTGTGGGGACTGTGTGCATGTTGTGTCTGTGTGTGTCTGTGTGTGTCTAATTTAATTAAACTGAAGACAGACTGCAAGGTTTAAATCATCAAAGGGGTTAGGTTTTTGAAGTGGAGATGGACAAGGTAAAATGGGATCCTGGTAGATACAACCTGAATTTACATTCGGTGGTAAATGAGGAGTAAATTTTTAGCTGTTGAATTTAAAAGAGACATAAAGGAAGTTTTACAACTGGCAAAGATCATAAATAAAGCAAAGTTATTAAGTTCATTTCTCCTGAAAGTGGTGGCCACAATGACAATATGAAAGATTTTTAGATTCTTGGAAAGGTAACTTTCAAAAGAAAGTTCAGAACAATGGGGTTTAAAAGATGAAAGGGTAACTGTCTTTAACGAAAGATTGAAAGCTGTATAAGGGGTGTGGCCATGTGATCTTGAAAAGCGTGCTGTGCGAGCACAGTCTTGTGAAGGAAGCAGCTTCTAGCCACCCCAGAGAAGTGTCTAGTTGGTCCAGAAAGCAAAATTTTGTTACAAGCCTTGGATTTCCATTGTTGAGTGAGATGGAGAGAGAGGCTTGTGAAATATCTCCTCCTAGCAACAGTGGGTGCCTTGCATTAATATTACTGGATCTTTTATAGATTAAGAATCTATAGGGACTGTTGTCTGAAAAGGGGTGTTTATTTGTGAGTCTAGCTAAGTAGAAATCTTTTGTGAAATGTTATAAGACTAACTTTAACTGTGTAACTGTAATCTTGTGTGTTTAAGTTTTCTTTCCTTTTGTTAATAAATGTTTTAACTTAATATTTAAAATCATCAAAAGTGGTAGTGAAATCTTTACTTCTGACTTCAATACACATACCTTTTTGTAATAAATACAAATTGCAAAATCGGTATGACAGCCTGACCAAGTTTCCCTTTGGTCAGAGCAGCAAATACCACCTGTCATATAACAAATGGCAGAGAGATGTTCAAGTACATTTAGTTCAGAGAAAAACAAGGTTATACATTTCAGGAGGAACAATAAAGAGAGACCATATCGACTAAATGATAGAACAAGAGGCGTACAAGAGCAGAGAGACTTAAAGACATAGATAAACATATCTAAAAATAGGAGGATAAATTGATCAAGCACATGGGATCCAAAGTTTATAAATAGGGGTGTAGAATGACCATCATTGACAGGCCACACTTCAAGTAATTATGTCCCGTTTTGGATGCTCCAAGTTAATAAGGATGTTAAGGCCATGGGGAGAAATTTCACTAAATGAGGAGAGTTTAGTTATCAGATAGAAACTAGGGGACTTTTTATTTAGAGAGTTTAAGAGATTTGTTAAAGGTATCCAAATATTATGAGAGGTTTTCAATGAGGCAAGCATGAAAAATCTATTTCTACTATTTAGTGAGTCATTAACTAGAGAGTACATTTTAGATCTTCAACAAAAAAATGAAGCGAGAGAGATGAGGGGAACTTATTTACAGAGAATATTTTAAGGATGCAGAAAGTCCAATCTGAAGCAGAATGCAGAGTATCTTGTGAAAGGGAAGTGGATAAGAGGAAGGTTAAAAAGCCACAGGGAAAGGGTGAAGGAATTGGGACTAAGGGGAGAGCCCTATGAGAGTGACAGCTCTTATATGTTAGGCTGAATGGTCTCCTGTGCTGTAAAATTCTCTGATTCTTTGTTTTCTGTCTGACGATATTTATTTGTTATTTTTCCTAGACCTGTCGAACTGCAAACTAACCAGTTTTCCAGTTGCACTCTTCAAGGTTATGAGGGATGTACTGGCGAACATTCAGTTCATTTCACTGGAAAACAATGAACTGAAATTCATCTCCAGTGATTTTATGACCAACTTTAACCAGCTCCGGGGTAAGGGTTCCCCATGTTGTCTCTGTGCTAACAGTAATTCCCAGAGAGCCAATCACTGGGCAATGAGTAATGTTACAGTCCCAGACAATGGGTGCAGCATTAATTTGGCAACTAACGTTATAAGATAGTATTTTAATAACAGCTATTTCCCAGAAGCCCAGTTACTGGAGCTATATAAAATATTATCTGCAAGAAAAATGTTCTTAATTGTCATGTGGTGATTGTGTGACTGGATTAATAATTAATAGTTAATGGTGAATATGAGTTCAGAACACCAATGAAAATTTGAATTCAGTTTAAAGCAAATAAGCAGGTGTGAGTAAAAGTGGCTATGGAGCAATGGGATTGTTGTAAAAAGCCATCTGGTTCATGAATGTCCTTTGGGGAAATCTGCCACCCTTACCTGGTCTGGCCTATATGTGACCTCAAATCCACACCAATGTGGTTGACTCTTAACTGTCCTCTAAAAATGCTCAGTTGTACTTCCACCTTCTTAGGGTGTTAAGGGATGGGTAATAATTGCCAGCCATGCCTACATTTTTAAGAAGGTTCATTAAATTCGCTCCCTCCTTCCTCCCTTGAAGGTGGTGACTGCCCAGTTCCACTGACAGCCTGAGAGCCTCATCCAAAGAACCAATCTTTATGTGAGAGCTGAGCCAGTTATATACAACAGAATACTCCTCGTGCATGCATCATCACACCCCAAGCTTGGTCCAACCCTCTGCTATTTGTGCCTTTAGATCATCTACCTTATTGCGAATGCTGCGTGCAATTTAAGAAAATAAATGTCCCTAAGGGTTAAGGATTACGGAAACATGGCTGCACGGTGACCAAGGTTGAGAACTGAATATTCGAGGATATTCGACATTTAGGATGGACAGACAAGAAGGGAAAAGAGGTGGAGTTGCGCTGATAAAAAGGGATGGGATCAGTGCATCACTAAGGGAGGATCTGAGATCGGAAGAACAATGTGTGCAATCTGTTTGGGTCAAGCTAAGAAACAAAAAAGTGCAGCAGACTTTGATTGGAGTTGTTTATAGGCCACCAAACAGTAATGATAATGTGGGGCATGGTATTAATCAAGAGATGACAGAAGCATGTAGCATGGGCAATACAGTTATCATGGGTGACTTCAAACTGTATATAGACTGGGTAGACCAATCCAACACTAATGCTGTAGAAGAGGAGTTTCTGGAGTTCGTTAGGGATGGTTTTCTAGAGAAGTATGTTGAGGAGCCAACTAGAGTACAGGCTACTTTAGATCTAATATTATGTAGTGAAAAAGGGCTGATTAATAATCTTGTTGTAAAAGAATCTTTAGGGATAAGTGACCATAGTGTGATAGAATTTTACATTATGTTTGAAAGTGAGGTAGTTCAATTTGAAGCAAGAGTGTTATAGTTGAATAAAGGAAATTATGAAGGCATGAGGGACAAATTGGCTGAGGTGGATTGGGAAAATACATGAAAAGGTATGACTGTACACAGGCAATGGATAGTCTTCAAAGAATAATTACATAGCTCACAGCGCCTATACATTCCTGGATAGTCTTCAAAGAACAATTACATAGCTCACAGCACCTATACATTCCTGGATAGTCTTCAAAGAACAATTACATAGCTCACAGCACCTATACATTCCTGGATAGTCTTCAAAGAACAATTACATAGCTCACAGCACCTATACATTCCTGGATAGTCTTCAAAGAACAGTTACATAGCTCACAGCACCTATACGTTCCTGGATAGTCTTCAAAGAACAATTACATAGCTCACAGCACCTATACATTCCTTCAAGGTGCAAAACCCCCAAAATAGTCAGTCAACCATGGCTGGCAAAGGAAGTTAAGGATTGTGTAAGATTAAAAGAAAAGGGGTGACTTGATAGAAGTTTACAAAATTATGAGTGGCCTGGACAAAGAAGATAGAAGCTTTTTCCCAGGGTGGAAGAGTCAATTACTAGGGGAAATAGATTTAAGGTGAGAGGAGAAAACTTTAGAGGAGATGTGCACGGCTAGTTTTTTACGCAGAGGGTAGTGAGTGTCTGGAATTCGCTGCCAGAGGAGGTGGTGCAAGCAGGTACGATAGTGGTGTTTAAGAGGCAGCTTGACAAATACATGAATAGGATGGGAATTGCGGGATACGGACCCCGGAAGTGCAAAATGTTTTAGTTGACGGGCAATATGATCGGCGCAGGCTTGGAGGGCCGAAGGGCCTGTTCCTGTGTTGTACTTTCCTTTGTTCTTTGTTCAGAGGGTTGTGAATCTTTGGAATTCTCTACCCGAGAGGGCTGTGGAGGCTCAGTCACTGAGTATGTCTAAAGCAGAGATTGATGGATTTCTGATTAACAATAACATAAAGGGTTATGGGGATAGAGTGGGCAAAAGACATTGAAGTGTTCGATCAGCCATGATCACATTGAATGGCGGAGCAGGCTCGATGGGCTGAATGGCTTTCTCCTGTTCCTATGACAAATATTCACACTCAGAGGACAGCATCACTGGAGAGCAATAAGAGTGTACACACTGATGGATTGTCGTCTCGGGCACTGAGGCCAATTATAATGCTCCAGTGGCTGCTCTGAGATCAATGAACACAGTACAGATTGAATCAGATCCTGATGACCTGTGTCCCAGTAGCACAGTGAGGGGTTTCATCTACCATTGGGAGAGCTGTGTTGATTTTTTAACTCGTCGACTTTTAGAAGGTGTCCAGTGAGAAAGCTCCCTCTTTGATCTGACTTGTGATACTTGGAAAAATTTGGAAAGGACTACCGTTTTGGGGTTTGGCTCACATTGGTGATTCCTTGCTCCCTGTGACTCAGTGTGCTTTCACCTTCCCAGTTAAAATTAATGAACAAAACAAACCCTCCTTACTGTACTTTGACTCCTGGTTACAAGAAAGAACTTCCACTTATGTAGTACCTCTCACAAGCTCCAGAAGCACTCGTCAACCAGTGAAGTATCTTTGAAAAATAGTCACTGCTGTAATGTAGGAAATGCAGCGGCAACATTGTGCACAGCAAGCTCCCACAAACAGCTATGTGAATGATTTCTGTTATACTTGATCAGATTTCTATTAAATTATCTGTTATTAGTGATGTTGGTTGAGGGATAAATACTGGTCAGAATTCCCCTGTTCCTCTTCAAAGAATGCCATGGGATCTTTTCCATCTACCTGATAAGGTAGAGTCCCAGTAGTGCTATAATCTGCCCTTGAACTGTTCTGAAATAGTTGAAACCCTTTAGCTTTGGGTTATGAGCAAAGTACACATGGAAGCCCTGCTGAGAATTGATACAATTGTGGAATTTCTAACCTCTGACTTCTATATTCTGGGATCACTGTATTAAAAGCTTGACCATGTTCAGCAGTGAACCTGGATTTTAATCCCACATGGACCGTGATAAAGTATGAAGCCAATACCATGATAGATAAAAATGCTTTGTTTTTGTCTCAGGGAGCTCTTGTCGTAAATGGAAGGTTTAGCTACATTCAATTTTTGTCTTTAGATTGCTTTTGTGACTTACTCTATTTCAACAACTCTGTCTCCTCAGAATTAAACCTTGCAGGTAATGAACTGAAAAAGCTCCCTGATGAAGTCAAAGCTTTGGCACACTTGACAACCATTAATCTAGCAAGGAATAAATTCTCTGTCTTCCCACACCAACTAACTGAACTGAAAACACTGCAAGTGATTAATCTGGAGGCGAATGAGATCACTGGTGAGTATTTTAGGCCAATGGTACAAGGTAAATGAACCCAGGATTGTCTGGTTGTATCAACACTTATACTTCTCCTCAACATTGCCAGCTCACAACCATTTGCAATATTTTGAGGTAGTAACTGGACTCTTTTCCTCTTTCTCACTCTCAATAATTGCTGGATTTCATTCTGGATCACAAACCAGATTGCAAAACAGACCCTCAAGGGGCTAATCCCTTGGTTACGTTCTGTGCCATGCTCTGGGCAAATTAAGGAGAGGAAGATTATGAAAGTTGGTGTGTGGGCTTTGTGCAGGGGGAAAGGATTTATGTAAAAATTTTCTCACCAAGATTTCTTCACTGCTTTCCTCACTCAGCATCTGCACAGAGTGATCTCTTATCCACGATGATTTCAAACTCCATCTCATCTGATCATGTTCTCTCTTCTCTGAGTTCGCGCCCTCCTATTCTCCCTGAATCTCTCTATGTAAACACCCCGACCCATATTCACACCACCCCCTTGAGCTTGCCATCTGACATGGTCTTGTCAGTCCCATCCAATTAAGACTTCTCTGATCACTTCCTTATATCGCTCCTGTATCCCCTTTCTTCATCCCAATCCTACGTTCTTCTGTATCCATCCCTGTAAAAAAACTATCCCCCAACTTACAACCACACTTTTAAAATCCCAACTGTCTAGCCTGTTCTCCACAACATTTCTGCAGCTACCTTTGATGCCCAAGTTCCACATAAAACCATTAGCCAAGGGCTTTTCCCCTCGGTACGGCCCTATCTCCACTTCCTCAAGACTAGGGGATGAAGATTTGAAAGAATAGAGCAGACACCAGATCTGGCTGGACCACATTAAGAGCTGTCAGGTTCTGCTCACAACTCCAGGATCATCCTGAAATAAGATAGCTTGTGCCTTGTTTTTTTTTGCTGAAAACCACCATCTTAAACTCCTGTCCTCCTCCTCTCCACCTTCACTTCCAACGATAAGTCCGAGGAGCTCACAGACAACTTTGTCACTAAGATTGAGACAACCAATCGGCTACCTCAGCCATGTCCCTCCCTTCCCCTAACCCACTGGACCAAACTTCCTCTGGAGTTCCCTCTGCCCTGGCCCTGAGCTCACAACTTTCTCTAGTTTCTCTTCCATCTTCCCTCGTGCCCTCTTCAAGCTCATTATGTCCATGAGGCCCACTTCCTGCACCCTTGACCCTATTCTGCTGACCACCCAACTTCTCCACTTGACCCCCATGTTAGCCAGTGTTGTTAATGGTTCTCTTTCTTCAGGTGTTGTCTCTCTCTCTCCCTCTCTTTTAAATCTGCTGTCATCACCTCTCTCCTCAAAAAAACAACCCTTGACCCCACTGTCCTTGCAACTACTGTTCCATCCCCAACCTCCCATTCCTCTCCAAAGTCCTTGAATGTGTTGTTGTCTCCAAAATTCATGCTTATCTTTCCCGGAGTTTGAATCCCTCCAATCAGTTTTCCACCTCGACTACATTACCCAAATGCTTATCAAAGTCACAAATGACATCCAACGTGACAGTGACAAAGGTAAACTCTTCCCCCTTGTATTTTTCGGCCTGTTTGCATGTAGCCTTTGATATATGCTGACTGCATCCTCCTCCAACACTTCTCCACTGTCATCAATCAGATGCAACTACTCTTGCCTGGTTCTGTTCCCATCTACCTAATCATAGCCAGAGTATCACTTGCAATGGATTCTCTTCCTACGCTTACACTTTTACTTCTGATTGTTCCCCCAAGGACCTTAGCCCCCACATATTTTTCATCTACATGCTGCCCTGCGGTGACATATGCAGAGAATTGCATGGCAAGATTTCACGTTTTAAGACTTTTACTGTAACAAATTAAAATCAACATTGACTAAACATTACTAAGTAGGCAACTAATGCACAAAGCTACAGAACAGGTATTTCTTGGTAACTTCTTAACACAACTGAAAATCCCATAACACGTTTATACATGACATCTCATTCTCAGTATGCATGAAGTCTTGAGTTGAACGTCCAAAGCTCCAGCCTGCTCTAACAGGATCTCTTCTCCCTGCTTCACAATGGTGAATCTTCTAGTGTCCTTTTAAACAAAGTCACCTTCACTTAACTCTTTGAGGTTAATGGAACGAACTCCCATTGCAAGGTTTCCTGTGGTGATTCCATGGTCTCTAACCCTTTAGGTTCTTTGTTTTGTTGGAATTGGGTTCCGTCCTCATCAGCCCTTTGCTTGGTGGTTCCCTCAAAAGCAGTCCTTTTCTTCTGCCTGGCATTGCAGCACCTGTTTTGGGTCATCTTTCCCTAAATCCTTTGGTTTGACTGACTGAGTTTGAAAGCAGGACAAGCAAGGTACAGATAGCCCTAGTGGGGGTGGGGTGGGGTGAAGGAATCGAAAAAGGCTATAAGGTGGAGATAAAACAAAGGATGGAAATACACTTAAAAATAATGGAAATAGGTAGGAAAAGAAAAATCTATATAAATTATTGGAAAAAACAAAAAGGAGGGGGAAAATCGGAAAGAGGGTGGGGATGGAGGAGAGAGTTCATGATTTAAAATTGTTGAACTCAAGATGCTGCCAGGCCTGCTGAGTTTTTCCAGATATTTTTGTTTTTGTTTTGGATTTCCAGCATCCGCAGTTTTTTGCTTTTATCTCAGTGTGTTCATAATCTTGGTGTCACATTTGACCCTAGATGGCTTTCTGACCTCATATTTGCACCATCAATAAGATCTCCTATTTCCACCTCCATAACATTGACCAACTCCACCCTGGTCTCAGCGAAACTCCTGCTGAGCTCATTCATGCTTTTATTACCTCTAGACTTGACTAACTCACACACTGCTGGCTGGTCTTCCATGTTGTACCCTCTGTAAACATGACATCATTGAAAACTTTGCTGCTCGTGTCTCCACACCAAGTCCTGATCCCTTATCAACTCTGTGCTCGCTGACTGACATTGGCTCCCGTTCAAGCAATGTCTTGATTTTAAAATTCTCACCCTTGTTTTCAGTCCCTCCATAGCCTTGCCCCTCCATATCTGACTCAGCTCTTCCAGCCCCACAACCCTCAGAGATATCTGCACTCCTTTAATTCTGGCCTTCTGTGTACCCCAGTTTTAATCAATCTACCATTGATGGCCATGCCTTCAGTTACCTAGCAGCCTTGGGCTGTGAATCATTGTGTGTTTCTTACAAGCTAAGGTTTAGATGATCTATTTCTGCTTTTCAGAGATACCGGTTCAGAGCCTGGCGTCTATGCCCTTCCTCAAGTTGCTGAATATGAAAGCAAACCCTTTGAGGAGTGAAACCCAGACTACTCAGCAGACAGTATTATCATTTGAACTACTGACAGCAGATGAATAAACAGTTATGTGGATTAGACATCAGAGCTTGTTTGGAGTGAGCAATGCCACTGGTTCAAGGGTATGTCCCTGGAATACAGGATTGTGTGTAGCAAAATGTGGCTTTTCACAAAAGGAGGAAATCCCACTGTGCCAATCCAGGAATAATTGGATGGTTCAAATAAGTCAGTGTGAATGAAGCAGTGGCTGCACTAAAGTCTCCTGGAGCCTTGTATTCATTGATAGTGGCAGCTTTGAGTTTTCTTCTGAAATGAAGCAATTAGATTGTTAACTATTCTGATTTACGATGATGTGATGATAAAGTACTTGGATTTGACATTATTTTGACGTGACTGTAGTAAAGGTAAAAGGGATTTGCTTTCTGTCCTCAGTTGTCTGTCACTCTGAGGAGTTCATTATTTAAATATCTTTTCCAGTGTAAAATGGGGAGCACTTAACAGTTTCTCCTTTAAACTGTTGATGTAAAATTGTTACTGCATGATGGTTAATAGTTATGGTTTTGCAGTAAAATTATAATTAAGCATTGTGCTGATTGAATTAAAGAGCTGATGTGTTTGTTTATTGTGGATCTGTATATTTGTTCCAGTGATTCACCAGCAGTGTCCAGTGCATCAATTGTAACCTGTTAATACAATACACTGACACAGCACAATAGATAAAATACCCGGTAACTGAGAGTTACAATACAGTGAGTAACCTATGCAATACACTGTATAACTGGCAGGTACTTATAATTAACAGAAGGCAAGACTGGAGGGAAGGATGCAGCAGAGTCCTCCTGTGGAATGATGTTAAAGCCCTGGCGAGGTTATGTTTACTGGGATGATAGCAGGGCTGAGAGGGGTTCCACTGTGTGGAGAGATTGGTGAGGCTGGGATTATCCTTCTTAGAACAGAGAAGGTTCAAGGGAGACCTAGTGAAGGTTTTCAAAATTACAAAGGGCTTTGATAGATCAAGAAAGGAGAAACAATTTCCTCTGGCATGTGGGTCAGTGGATCACAGGTTTAAATTTATTATAAAAAGAACTAGAGAGGAAATTAGGAGAAATTTCTTTACACAGATGGTTTAAGATTTGGAACGCATTACTTAATTTCCCTCCCTAACAGCACTGTGGGTGTACCTACACCACATGGACTGCAGCGGTTCAAGAAGGCAGCTCACCACCACCTTCTCAACAGCAATTAGGGATGGGCAATAAATGCTGGCCCAGCCAGTGACACCCACATCCTGTGGATAAAAAAAATTCCATCGAAACTTTCAAAAGGACATGTACTTGTTAGAACTAATTTGCATAATTAATTAGGGGAGGAGCAGGGGTATGGGATTAAATTGGATAGGTCTTTCAACAAGCATGATGGGCCGAATGGTCTCCTTCAGGCTGGAGGATTCCAGGATAGATTAGAGTGTGGAGAAATACTGAAAGGCAGAAGCCAAGCTTACCAGCCAGCAAGAGCATGACCCTGTGAAGCACACATTATAATTGGGCCATTTACAGTTTCAATTTCAAACAGAAACTGTCATGAAAGCAGAGGCCTGTCATGTGATTTGGGTCATTGGTGGGTAGAAAGGCTGGAATATTCTGGTGCCCAGAATCAGCTGGACTAAAGTCAGCAGAAATCAAACTCCGGCTGCAAGAGCTATACAACAGGTTGTCTGCATGTAAACACATTGTCACTTTGTTTGCTTACACAGTACAACCTACTGCATTGGCATATTGTGTAACTCATCATTACAGTAACGTGTAACTCACCAAGATGGTAATTTCACCAATACAGTAACGCATAACTCACCGATCGGGTAATCACCGACTAGATACTCACCGATAGGGTAATGTGTAACTCACCTATCAGGTAATCACCGATCGGGTAATCACCGATAGTGTAATGTGTATCTCGCCAATAGGATAATTGTGATAACAGTGAGGCTGAGTGTCTTGGGCTACAGGAAGATATAGACGGGATGGTCAAATGGGCAGATAAGTGGCAGATGGAATTTAACCCTGAAAAGTGTGAGGTGATATACTTTGGAAGGGGTAATTTGACAAGGAAGTATCCAATGAATGGCATGCCACTAGGAAGTTCTGAGGAACAAAGGGACCTTGGCGTGTGTGTCCATAGATCTCTGAAGGCGGAGGGGCATGTTAGTGGGGTGGTGAAAAAGGCATATGGGACACTTGCCTTTATCAATCGAGGCATAGATTACAAAAGTAGGGAGGTCATGTTGGAGTTGTATAGAACGTTGGTGAGGCCACAGCTGGAGTATTGTGTGCAGTTCTGGTTGCCACATTATAGGAAGGATGTGATTGCACTGGAGGGGGTGCAGAGGAGATTCACCAGGATGTTGCCTGGGATGAAACATTTAAGTTATGAAGAGAGGTTGGATAGACGCGGGTTGTTTTCGTTGGAGCAGAGAAGACTGAGGGACGACCTGATCGAAGTGTACAAGATTATGAGGGGCATGGACAGGGTGGATAGGGAGCAGCTGTTCCCCTTAGTTGAAGGGTCAGTCACGAGGGGACATAAGTTCAAGGTGAGGGGCAGGAGGTTTAGGGGGGATGTGAGGAAAAACTTTTTTACCCAGAGGGTGGTGAGGGTCTGGAATGCGCTGCCTGGGAGGGTGGTGGAGGCGGGTTGCCTCACATCCTTTAAAAAGTACCTGGATGAGCACTTGGCACATCATAACATTCAAGGCTATGGGCCAAGTGCTGGTAAATGGGACTAAGTAGGTAGGTCAGGTGTTTCTCACATGTCGGTGCAGACTCGATGGGCCGAAGGGCCTCTTCTACACTGTGTGATTTTGTGATTCTAAAGATATCTATCTTAGCATAATCAGCGACTGGGTAATCACTGATAGGGTAATATGTAACTCACCAATAGGATAATCACCACGATCGGTTAATTCCGATCGTGCATGTGTAACTCACTGATTGAATAATCACCAAGCGGATAATCACCCATAGGGTAATGTGTAACTCACCAATAGGGTAATATGTAACTCACCAATCGAATAATCACCAATCGGATACTCATCGATAGGGTAACATGTAACTCACCGATCGGATACTCATCGATAGGGTAACATGTAACTCACCGATCGGATACTCACCGATATGGTAATGTGTAACTCACCGATCGAATAATCACCAATTGGATACTCAGCGATAGGGTAATGTGTAACTCACCGATCGGATACTCACCGATAGGGTAACGTGTAACTCACCGATCGGATACTCACCGATAGGGTAATATGTAACTCACCAATCGAATAATCACCAATCGGATACTCATCGATAGGGTAACATGTAACTCACCGATCGGATACTCACCGATAGGGTAATGTGTAACTCACCGATCGAATAATCACCAATTGGATACTCAGCGATAGGGTAATGTGTAACTCACCGATCGGATACTCACCGATAGGGTAACGTGTAACTCACCGATCGGATACTCACCGATAGGGTAACGTGTAACTCACCGATCGGATACTCAGCGATAGGGTAACGTGTAACTCACCGATCGGATACTCACCGATAGGGTAACGTGTAACTCACCCATCGGATACTCACCGATAGGGTAACGTGTAACTCACCGATCGGATACTCACCGATAGGGTAACGTGTAACTCACCGATTGGATACTCACTGATAGGGTAACGTGTAACTCACCCATCGGATACTCACTGATAGGGTAATGTGTGTAACAAATGGGAAAGGGTGGGAAGAGGGAGAAAATCGACAGAATAAAAGATAAACATTGGCATTCATGAAAGAAGTTCAGCAGCCAGACTCCCTCTCCTGTTAGAAGAATTAATACTCATCACTCATAGGCAAGTTTCTGAATGATGGAAATTCAGACCTGTATTCTGGCATCTTCCTTGAGTTTACCCAGAGTAAAGCAGTGATTGTCACAAATTAGAACTTCAGACAGGAAATTAGCCTTTTGACTCTGGTAGGAACATAAGAACTAGGGGCAGGAGTGGCCAATTCAGCCCCTCAAGCCTGCCCTGCCGTTCAATACGATCATGGCTGATCTCATTTCGGCCTCAACTCCAATTTCCCGTCCTCTCCCCATAACCTTTTAACCCATTACTGATTAAAAATCTGTCTATCTCCTCCTTAAATTTATTCAGTGTCCCGGCATCCACTGCACTCTGAAGTGGTGAATTTCACAGATTCATGACCCTTTGTAATTCCTCCTCACCTCTGATTTAAATCTACCGCTCCTTAGCCTAAAACTATGGCCTCTCATTCTAGAATGTCCCACAAGGGAAAACATCCGCTCCACGTCTACTTTGTCTAACCTCTTTAACATCTTATATAGCTCAATTAGATCTCCTCTCATTCTTATAAACTCTAGCACATATAAGTCTAAGCTGCTCAATCACTTCTCATAAGACAAGCCCCGCATTTCTGGAAGCAATCTAGTGAACATCCTCTGAACCGCCTCCAATGCAACTACATCCTTCCTCAAGTGAGGGGACCAAAACTGTGCACAGTACTCCAGGTGCATTCTCACCAATGCCTTGTACAGTTGCAACAACACTTCCCTATTTTTATACCAAGTTAAAAGCAAAATACTGCGGATGCTGGAAATCTGAAACAAAAACAAAAATTGCTGGAAAAACTCATCAGGTCTGACAGCATCTGTGGAAAGGAAGTCAGAGTTAACGTTTCAAGTCCGTATGACTCTTCATCAGAACTAAAGAGGAATAAGAAATGTGGTGAAATATAAGCTGTTTAAGGGGGGGTGGGACAGGTAGAGCTGGATAGAGGGCCAGTGATAGGTGGAGGCAATGGTGAGATTGCCAAAGATGTCATAGACAGAAGGACAAAGGGGTGTTGACGGTGGTGATATTAGCTAAAGGATGTGCTAATGGGGATATTAAGGGTAGAAAGCAGGATGAGCAAGTGACAGATGGCCCTAGTGGGGGTGGGGTGGGGGGGGAAGGGAGTGAAATAAACTAAATGGTGGAGATAAAACAATGGATGGAAATAAATTTTAAAAATAATAATGGAAAAAGATGAGAAAAGAAAAAATATATATAAAACATTATATAATAAATATTAGAAAAAAGGGGGATCGGAAAGGGGGTGGGGATGGAGGAGAGAGTTCATGATCTGAAATTGTTGAACTCAATGTTAAGTCCAGAAGGCTGTAAAGTGCCTGGTTGAAAGATGAGATGCTGTTCCTCCAGTTTGCGTTGAGCTTCATTGGAACAATGCAGCAAGCCAAGAACAGACATGTGGGCATGAGAGCAGGGTGGAGTGTTAAAATGGCAAGCGACACGGAGGTCTGGGTCATGCTTGCGGACAGACTGAAGGTGTTCCGCAAAGCGGTCATTCAGTCTGCGTTTAGTCTCTCCAATGTAGAGGAAACCACATTGGGAGCAGTGAATGCAGTAGACTAAATTGAGGGAAGTACAAGTGAAATGCTGCTCCACTTGAAAGGAGTGTTTGGGCCCTTGGACGATGAGGAGCGAGGAGGTAAAGGGGCAGGTGTTGCACCTTCTGCGGTTGCATGGGAAGGTGCCGTAGAAGGGGGGTTGAGGTGTAGGGGGTGATAGAGGAGTACATCGATGATTGCTTCGGTGCTGCTTCATGCTCTCGTCTGGACCTGGAAAAATTTATTAACTTTGCTTCCAATCTCCACCCCTCCATCATTTTCACATGGTCCATCTCTGACACTTCCCTTCCCTTCCTTGGCCTCTCTGTCTCAATCTCTGGTGATAGACTGTCCACCAATATCCATTACAAGCCTACCGACTCCCACAGCTACCTCGACTACAGCTCCTCACACCCCACTTCCTGTAAGGACTCCATCCCATTCTCTCAGTTCCTTCGTCTTCGTCGCATCTGTTCTGCTGATGCTACCTTTAAAAACAGTTCCTCTGACATGTCCTCCTTCTTCCTTAACTGAGATTTTCCACCCACGCATCCGCCCTCACGCCTTCTCCTCCCTCCCAGAAACATGATAGGGTCCCCCTTGTCCTCACTTATCACCCCACCAGCCTCCGCATTCGAAGGATCATCCTCCGCCATTTCCGCCAAATCCAGCATGATGCCACCACCAAACACATCTTCCCTTCACCCCCCCGGCAGCTATCTGTAGGGATCATTCCCTCCGGGACGCCCTGGTCCACTCCTTCATCACCCGCTACTTCTCAACCCCCTCCCACGGCACCTCCCCATGCAACCGCAGAAGATGCAACACCTGCCCCTTTACTTCCTCTCTCCTCACCGTCCAAGGGCCCAAACACTCCTTTCAAGTGGAGCAGCATTTCACTTGCATGTCCCTCAACTTAGTCTACTGCATTCACTGCTCCCAATGTGGTTTCCTCTACATTGGAGAGACTAAACGCAGACTGGGTGACCACTTTGCGGAACACCTTCGGTCTGTCCGCAAGTATAATCCCAACCTCCCTGTCGCTTGCCATTTTAACACTCCACCCTGCTCTCTTGCCCACATGTCTGTCCTTGGCCTGCTGCATTGTTCCAGTGAAGCCCAACGCAAACTGGAGGAACAGCACCTCATCTTCCGACTAGGCACTTTACAGCCTTCCGGACTGAATATTGAGTTCAACAACTTCAGATCATGAACTCTCTCCTCCATCCTCACCTCCTTTTTGATCCCCTTTTTTCTAATAATTATTATATATTTTTTATATATATATTTTTCTTTTCCCACCCTTTTCTATTATTATTTTTAAAATTTATTTCCACCCATTGTTTTATCTCCACCATTTAGTTTATTTCGCTCCCTTCCCCCCACCCCATCCCCACTAGGGCCATCTGTCACTTGCTCATCCTGCTTTCTACCCTTAATGTCCCCATTAGCACATCCTTTAGCTAATATCACCACCGTCAACGCCCCTTTGTCCTTTTGTCTATGACAACTTTGGCAATCTCTCCTTTGCCTCCACCTATCACTGGCCCTCTATCCAGCTCTACCTGTCCCACCCCCCCTTAAACAGCTTATATTTCACCACATTTCTTATTCCTCTTTAGTTCTGATGAAGAGTCATACGGACTCGAAATGTTAACTCTTGTCTTCCTTTCCACTGCTGAGTTTTTCCAGCAATTTTTGTTTTTGTTCCCTACTTTTATACTCTATTCCTTTAGCAATAAATGCCAAAATTCCATTTGCCTTTCTGCTGTACCTGCATATTAGCTTTCAGCGATTCATGCACGAGGACTCCCAGATCCCTCTGCACTGAAGCTTCTCTCTATTTAAATAATGTCACCTTTTTATTCTTCCAATCAAAATGGATAACCTCTCATTTATCCAAGTTAAACTCCATCTGCCAAATTTTGGCCCATTCACCTAACCTGTCCATATCCATTTGTAAATTTCTTATTTCTTCATTGGAACTTACTTTCCCACCTATTTTGGTGTCATCTGCAAATTTAGCTATAGTGCCTTCTATCCCTGAATCCAAGTATTAATATAGATTGCAAATAGTTGGGGCCCAAGGACTGAACCCTGTGGCACCCCACTAGTTACAGCTTGCCATCCAGAAAAAGAGCCACTTATCCCGACTCTCTGCTTTCTGTTGGTTAGCCAATCCTCTATTCAAGCTAATATATTACCCCTAACTCCGTGTGATCATATCTTGTGCATTAATCTTTTGTGCAGCCCTTATCACAGGCCTTCTGGAAGTCCAGATATACTACATCTACAGGATCCCTATTATCCACTTTGCTTGTCACATCTTCAAAGAATTCTAGCAAATTAGTCAAACACGATTTACTCTTCATAAAACCATGCTGACTCTGATGGATTGCATTTTGACTTTCCAAATGCCCCATTACTACTTCCTTAATAATGGATTCCAACAATTTCCCAATGACAGACGTTAAAACAACTGGTCTATAGTTTCCTACTTTCTGCCTCCCCCCCTTTTTGAATAAGGACATAATAAGACAGAGAGGTGATCACCTTTGAGTGATTACTGCATTGAAAATATTGAGACACTCCTGAGGACCTGTCCTAATTTATGAAACACAGTGTCATCTAATAATGAGTCAGATGCAGACACATTCAAAGTCCTTAAGGGAATCAATAACAGTAACTGATATTTGTATAGCACCTTTAACAGAGTAAAATGTTGCTAGACATATCACAGGATGGTTATCAGACAGAATTTTTCCCTGGTACGTCCCTTATCTCTGCTCCCTGAAGTCCAAGGGACACAGGCTTAAATAGGATATAGTGGATAATGCATTTAGTCATTCGCCACCAGAACTGGTTGGACCATATAAAGCACTGTGGAGTTCTGCTCTCTACTGCTAGAACTGTTCACTATTCTAGGATCATCCTGGAATGCAAAGATAACCCCTGGCTTCTTTTCTTGAGCACAAACTGTCTTCTTAAATCCCTCTCCTTCTCCACCTGCTCCCACAGGGTAACCTCTGGTACCTCCCAAGGATCTATCCTTGGCCCCCTCCTATTTCTTATCTACACATTGCTGCTTGGTGACCTTGTCCGAAGGCAGTGTCCGTACTTACACTGATGATGCCCAGCTTTACTACACTGCCACCTCCCTCGACACCTCCACTGTTGCTAAACAATCAGGTCGCTTATCCGACATCTAGATGAGCAGAAATTTCCTCCAGCCTTGGGAAGACTGAAGCCGTTGCTCTGTGTTTGCTGATACACCCATTTTAAAATTCTCCAATCCCAGCAAAGCCTCGCCCCTCCCTATCTCTGTCACCTCCTCCACTCCCACACCCTTAAAAATATATCAGCTCCCCTAAATCTGATATCTTAAGCACCCCCAATTTTTATTGATCCAGCAGTTGAGGCCCTGCTTTCAGTTACCTTGGTACTAAATCCTGTAAATTCCCTCCCTAAACCTCTCTGCATTTCTATATCACTTTTCTCCTCTAAAACCTCTTTGGCCAAGCTTTTGGTCAGCTTAGCTAATATCTCCTTATGTGGCTCAGTGTCATATTCTGATTATAATTCTCCTGTGAAGCTCCTTGGAATCTTTTATTACATTAAAGACGCTATATAAACAAACTTTGTTGTTGTTGTTGAGCAGGGGTTTCGAGGCCCCTTTAAAGGTTCAAACTGCAGGAACCGAATCCCAGGGACGCCGGAAACACCCGAGTCCCCCCGAGCAGCCCCGGGAAGGCCCGAGTCCCCCCGAGCGGCCCCGGAAACACCCGAGTTCCCCCCGAGCGGCCCCGGGAAGGCCCGAGTCCCCCCGAGCAGCCCCGGGAAGGCCCGAGTCCCCCCGAGCAGCCCCGGGAAGGCCCGAGTCCCCCCGAGCAGCCCCGGGAAGGCCCGAGTCCCCCCGAGCAGCCCCGGGAAGGCCCGAGTCCCCCCGGGAAGGCCCGAGTCCCCCCGAGCGGCCCCGGAAACACCCGAGTTCCCCCCGAGCGGCCCCGGGAAGGCCCGAGTCTCCCCGAGCGGCCCCGGGAAGGCCCGAGTCCCCCCTCCCCGAGTTCCCGCTGCCGCCGGCCCGGCCTCACTCCGCTCGGCTCCGTTATGGAGTCTCACAGTCTGGAGACGGAAGGGGAGATTCTCCACAAGTCGCCGATGATCCACGGGAAGGAGCAGCTCCGACACGGGCACAAACCCCCCATCCTCCTGCCGGTGGTGAGTCGTCTACACCCCCCCCACCCGGGGCCCAGCGCTTCCACCGCACTTTCCTATCCCGCCTGCCCCGCTGTCGGGGCACCGGCTGGGCGGGGGCTCGGGGGTTGCCAACTCTACCGGACCGCCCGGGAGTCTCGCGAGGGGTGGGGGTGGTCATGTGGTGAAAGCTCCAGGAAATGGCCAATCGGAGCAAGGGGGAGGAGGGCACCGAGGGCGGAGCTGCACCCCGATCTCACTCCCTGGGCACCGAGGGCGGAGCTGCACCTTGATCCCACTCCCTGCGCGCCGAGGGCAGAGCTGCCCCCCGATCCCACTGCCTGGGCACCAAGGGCAGACCTGCACCCCGCTCCCACTCCCTGTGCACCGAGGGCAGAGCTGCACCCCGATCCCACTCCCTGGGCGCCAAGGGCGGAGCTGCACCCCGATCCCACTCCCTGGGCGCCGAGGGCAGAGCTGCCCCCCGATCCCACTCCCTGGGCGCCAAGGGCGGAGCTGCACCCCGATCCCACTCCCTGGGCGCCGAGGGCAGAGCTGCACCCCGATGCCACTCCCTGGGCGCCGAGGGCAGAGCTGCACCCCGATCCCACTCCCTGGGCGCCAAGGGCAGAGCTGCACCCCAATCCCACTCCCTGGGCGCCAAGGGCAGAGCTGCACCCCGATCCCACTCCCTGGGCGCCGAGTGCGAAGCTGCACCCCGATCCCACTCCCTGGGCGCCGAGGGCAGAGCTGCACCCCGATCCCAATCCCTGGGTGCCGAGGGCAGAGCTGCTCCCCGATCCCAATCCCTGGGCGCCGAGGGCAGAGCTGCACCCCGCTCCCACTCCCTGCACGCCGAGGGCAGAGCTGCATCCAGATCCCACTCCTTGGGTGCCGAGGGCAGAGCTGCAACCAGATCCCTCTCCCTGGGCGCCGAGGGCAGAGCTGCACCCCGATCCCACTCCCTGGGCACCGAGGGCAGAGCTGCACCCCGCTCCCACTCCCTGCACGCCGAGGGCAGAGCTGCACCCAGATCCCAATCCCTGGGCGCCCAGGGCAGGGCTGCACCCAGATCCCAATCCCTGGGTGCCAAGGGCAGAGCTGCACACTGATCCCACTCCCTGCGTGCCGAGGGAAGAGCTGCACCCTGACCCCACTCCCTGCGCGCCGAGGGCAGAGCTGCACCTAGATCCCAATCCCTGGGCGCCGGGGGCAGAGCTGCACCCAGATCCCACTCCCTGGGCGCTGAGGGCAGAGCTGCACCCAGATCCCACTCCCTGGGTGCCGAGGGCAGAGCTGCACACCGATCCCACTCCCTGGGCACTGAGGGCAGAGCTGCACCCCGATCCCACTCCCTGGGCACCGAGGCCCTGATCCCACTCCATGGGTGCCGAGGGCAGAGCTGCACCCCGATCCCACTCCCTGGGTACTGAAGGCAGAGCTGCACCCAGATCCCAATCCCTGGGTACCGAGGGCAGAGCTGCACCCCGATCCCACTCCCTGGGTACTGAGGGCAGAGCTGCACCCAGATCCCAATCCCTGGGTGCTGGGGGCAGAGCTGCACACTGATCCCACTCCCTGGGCGCCGAGGGCAGAGCTGCACCCCGATCCCACTCCCTGGATGCCGAGGGCAGAGCTGCACCCCGATCCCACTCCCTGGGTGCCGAGGGCAGAGCTGCACACTGATCCCACTCCCTGGGCACTGAGGGCAGAGCTGCACCCCGATCCCACTCCCTGGGCACCGAGGCCCTGATCCCACTCCATGGGTGCCGAGGGCAGAGCTGCACCCCAATCCCACTCTCTGGGCGCCGAGGCCCCAATCCCACTCTCTGCATGCCAAGGGCAGAGCTGCACCCCGATCCCACTCCCTGGGTACTGAGGGCAGAGCTGCACCCTGTCCCACTCCCTGGGCGCCGAGGACCGAGCTGCACCCCGATGCCTCTGGGCACTGAGGGCCGAGCTGCACCCCGGTGCCTCTGGGCACTGAGGGCCGAGCTGCACCCCGATGCCTCTGGGCACTGAGGGCCGAGCTGCACCCCGGTGCCTCTGGGCACAGAGGGCCGAGCTGCACCCCGATGTAGTTCCAGGATTCTAAACACTCTAAGCAGGAAGATTTATCTGTTCTGTAGCCTGGGGGTTATTGATGAAGTGGTTTAGCATTCCTGTTGCTGCTGTTGCTTCATGTTGACTAGTTTATACCTGCCTTCCTCAGCTGAATATTGATGCTGCAGGAGTATTGCCACTGTTGGAAGTTCTGTCTTGCACCCATGAGCCAAGTCTCTCTGCATTGCTTGTACTTCTCCACTCACTCAACGTGTTACATCAATCTAATAGAGTGAGGAGCCGGTTGACTGGGCTCCCTGCATTTCAGGAAGAGTGGTTTTGTGATCTTGACTGCATTTTTAGATTTGCTGAGTGGACTATGGCTAGTGAGGTGATGTTTAATTCCTCACGTCTTGGCAAACACTGCAAATTCTGCTGATGCAAATTGTGGACTGTTATCTGCTACGAGGATGTCTGGTTGTCCAAATCTTGCAAACATTCTCTTTAGTTCTCTCAGAACGTCAGGTAGTAGCAGAAGTGAGGCTGAATGGCCTACTCCTGCTCCTTGTTCACATGTTCGATGAAGTTACTGTAGGAAGCATACACGGCAAGCAGAGTACAGCCATGTATCTCACAAAGGTCAGCCTTTGAGCCCTAACCACAATCTTGTACTGTCATAACAGCTCCTTACCTCGAGAACTGTGATGAACCAAACTGATAACACACTTTACAATGTATTGTCTGTGGACACCCCGTGCCAATAGAGGCTGTCACTGACTCTATAGATACAACCTTCTCTGCCAGTGTGTGTTCACTGTGGGTGACTGACACTACTAATTCCTTGTGCATTACGAATGCTGTCCCACAATACTCTCACTTGAATATCAATTTGGTGATGATCCATTTCAGTATTCACAATGTCCTGGCCATTGACTCAGCCTTCAAGTGTATCACAGGGGAGCACAAACAGTACAAACTCTTTCTCAATCTGTTTCTATCACCTCTCTGCTGATGTTAATGCTCTTAACGCATAGAAAACTGGTTCTCCATTCTGCACCAGTGCTGCTTCAAGGCCAGACTGAGATGCATGGTGTTGTAGATTAACTTCACAAAACATGATAAACCTTAGGAAGTCTCTTTCACAAATGGCAATCGATGGGAGGTGAATTGCTAAATTTAAATCTGAGATTGTTAGATTTTTGGTAACTAAGATGTCATGGATTAAGGGATGAAAGTGGATATATGGAGTTAGGCTGCAGATCAGCCATGATCCCATTGACTGATGGAACAGACTCGAGGGAGTAGGTGACCTTCTCCTGCTCCTGTGTTCTTGTCTACAAAACTTCAGTTTGTCCATGTTTAAGACCACGCTGTGTTCATTGCATCGATGAAGAAAAACTTCAGGTGTGATGGGCTCAAGTTGCTTCTTCGAATGTGTCTCCAAACCCAAATGTTATAAAATCACCTCTAACCCCTCCAGCCCTTCCACCATCTTGTATTGGAAGATTTCTGATTCTGAGCTGATCCTAAATGAAATACATTTCTGGCAATATTGGCCATAAGGTGTGTGGAACGTGTTTAAATATGAGATTGTTCTGAGACTCATGCCCAGACCCGCTGTGGACATTGAGAATTGTGAAAACTTTAGCAGCGAGTAGGCACATAGCTACATCCTCAATATTCAGCAAAGCAGAATGCTGGCACTAGTGGGCTTTTTTTTAAGTCTTTAAGATCTTAGCAGATCCGTAGTCTGCTGAGCTCCTTCAGTACAATCACCTTCAAACTAATCCATAAGGTCAGCATTGTTACAGGAGCAATGATGTCCTCTCTGACCATTCAGGCTTTCATTCACTTATTCCTTAAAGCCACTGGTACACAACGAGGATATGTTGGACTACATCTATTGTCTTATCAACTTTCCATCATCTCCTCCTACACTATCACTGAATATTTGACAACATTTCAGTATTAAACACTCCTTGCTCAGTGTTTGGTTGTTGAGTGAGTATTACTGCTGCACCAGTAGAGGGTGTTCCAATCATTTCATCATTATCATTTTAGTTAATGATGTCTGTTCCTACGCTGAGCTTTCTCGCCAGCAGAGACTGTGTAGTTGTGCGATTGGTGAGTTACAGATCAGTTAACAACAAAACTCACCAGCTGAGACTAGGATTCCTACTTTTCCTTGAACCGCCAGAAGCTGGAACCTCAGTTTCAAGTATTTCAACCTTTGATAGCTTAAAATCTCAGGAAGCAGAATAGGGGGTTCCGTGGAGCAGTGGTTAGTGTCCCTTCCTCTGAGCAAGAAGCTCCAGGTTCAAGTCCCACTCCAGGACTCAATGGTCAAAGAAAGGTGCTTTCATGACAAGGGCAAATAGGGCTGCAACTTACACAGAGAGTAGTTAGAATGTGAAACTTGCTACCACATGGAGCTGTTGAGGCATAGATATATATATATATATATACATATATGGGAAGCTAGATTAAACAGATGAGGGGGAAAGGAATAGAAGGATATACTGGTAGGCTGTGATGAAATTGGGTGGGAAGAGACCATTTGGGCCAACTGACCTACTTCTGTCCTGTGGAGTTGATCTAACGCAATGTAAAACTTGCTGTGTGGAATATGAACTGAGGCAGTCCAGTGCCAGAACGCCACTGTACTACAGTCTCTTGCACTTTTCAAATGGGAGTGGAGTGGAAATCCCACATGCCCACTATTACGCTGCATTGAAATCCTAAAGCCAGACTCTTACCTCTCAGGGTCAACAGAAAAGCTTAAATAAGCCCTGATTTGTAGCCAAGCTGACATGAGTGACAACACTGTCGTAGTGTCAGACACCGATCAAAACATTAAGTATTTTAGTGAAGCCTTGGGTATAAAGCAGTGAATTTTAAAATTAATTGTGGCTGTGTGTTTTTGCCCTGAACAGTCCACAAGCAGTCATTCTCCAGAGACATCGCTATCTCCCATTGACACCATGAATTCTCTATCCAACTTTGAATCTGAAATAGACCACGATGGACAGGGGAATTATTCTCTTTTCCCAGCCCTCGATAATGTGACAATTTTGTCTGGAACCAGTGAAGCGTTGGAAAGGTAAGTTTAGCTGTAAGTGCAGTATGTGTCATTACTGGGGGAGCGTGTCTGACTACACTTCAGTTAAAAAACGTTAACTGTTATTAATGGGAGGTCACGGTAGAATTACTCATGCTTCTCAGTCACGCTTTGTTTGCTCCTTTTATGTTGATGTCCTGGTCAACACTTACCCTTCAGTCAGCACCACTAAACCAAATTATCTGCTCATTTATCACATTACTGTTTGAGGGAGTGTGCTGTATGCAAATTGACATTACACTAGTGGCTACAGTTCAAAAGTTGAGTATCACTGAAAAAGGAGACTTGCTATCAAAGCTTTTCATCTTGCATTCATCAGGACAAATGCAAGAATATCAACAATAAAGGGAACAACAATTTATACTGTATGAGAAGAGAGTGCTGATTGGTTAGCAAGTGGACCCTAATTGGTGGAGGTGTTGCCATGGACAATGCAGCAGGGAAGAGTTAACTGCCCAGCTATTGTTCAAATTCAAACCAGACAGGTTGACTCTGGTCAAGGCATTGTCATGGGGAATGAACCAGGGAATGTGGCTGCCACCCCCCAAGCTATTGTTCAGCTGAAAAAGGCGCAATATGTGGACATGCTCCTCAGCAGCAGATTTTGAAATTTTACTCTGTATTCCAATATCCACCTCATTTATATCAGAAAAAGCTGTGACCCTAGCTTTCTCCTAGCATCGCTGTGGTCCTACTCCCTCCACTCACCAGTTTACAATGCTTCCAGGATTCGTGTATCTGCAAATTTTGAAATTGTGTCCTTTATGCCCAAGTCTAGTTCAAGAAAAGCAGAGGCCATTGCTGGAGAACCCCCACTATCTACCTTCCTCTAGTCTGATGAACAACTGTTCCCCATGACTCCCTCTTTCCTGCCACTCAGCTAAGTTTGTATCCATGCTGACACTCTCCCTTTCGTTCTGTGGGCTCTAACTTTGACAAGCGTGTTATGTGGCATTTTCAGAGATGAGAAATTTCTGCCATTTAGCGGAATTCAGTCTTTGGATAATGGAATTCCACCGTCGGAATCCCCCCTGGCTGCCGCCCCCTCCAATGGAGGAGCAATTTTCAGAAAGCCCATAAAGATCTCTCACTCTGCCAATGATGAATGGGGCTGGGAGCAGGCGGGGGAACTGTCGCTCATCCTACTGGGAGGGCGCGCGCTGCTACTGGTTGCTCGGTGAAGCCACAGGCCTTGGCAGGCTTGTGGGGGTGGGGGGGAGGGAGGGGGTAGCTGGGTGGAGAAGAGGTTTGGCAGGTCTGGGGTGGGGGGAAGGTGGGGAGACGTGTGGTGCTGGGTTTTGGCAGGCCCAGGGTGGGCGAAGTGGAGCTTGAGTCTGATGCAGAACTCATTTCTCTGGAAACAGTTGCTGCCGAGGATATAAATGAAGATGCGCCGAAAGTGGAAATTCCCAGTGTTAGTGAAGTAGATGCTGCACTGCGTTATTTATTGGTTTGTCCAGCCACAAGCGAGTGAGATGTTTATACTTGTGCACTGGAAGGGAGCATGTGAAGGTTGATGACTTCTGATCTCTGGCAGTAAAAGAAATTACAGAATTTTTTGCTGGTTAGACAGGAAGGTTTTCTCCTTTATTCTGGGAGATGTTACACTGTAATTAGCTTTAAAATGTCTGACGTTTCAATACTTGTCCAAGGAAAACCTCACAAGAATTTTTCTTAAAAAATGCAACTTCAGCACATTGAGAATGAGATATGCAGTTATTGTGAAAGGTGTTATTCATTAACCAAAGGACTTTTAGGAAGTAGACTCAGAACAATCTTGTTCAGATTAATTAGTATTCCAGACTTAATTTGACAACTTGCTGCTGCTGCTGATACAGACGGGTAGACTTTTTTGTTTATAATATGAGTTCTTCGTTGGACTGAGTCACAATAGGAGTTTTTGCAAAATAGGACAAATGGACAACTCTCCAGGAGGGAGCAGCGGAGCCTGAGCTGATTATAGTGAATCACCGCTGGTTTTCAGCCTTGGTGGCTTTGGACAAGAAGGGGCTTGTGGAGCCCCAGGGCAGCTCTGTGTTGCTGTTAGAAAGACCAGACTGCTGAATGAGTGAGCGGGGGTGGGTGGGTGGAGAGAGGGGCAAGGGAGCTGGGAAGACAGGCTCTGTGTGAGTGAGCGGGGTGGGGGAGAGAAAGTGAGGGAGTTTGGGATGTGGAGGTGGGGGGTTGGTGTGTGTGTGTGTGAGAGAGAGAAGGCTTCACCTGTGAATAGATAAAATAGTAACATTTATACAAAGTACTTTGAAAACACAGACGTTCATATTTTAATGATGTTGATCTATAATAGGTGAACTTTAATAATAACTATGCTGTTTTATTTTTACTGGTGTCTGGGGTCATGTTAATTTTCAGGTGTTAAAATGGGGTCACATTTGGAAATAGATTGGGAAGCGTTGAACTGCTGTCTCCTGATTCACTCCTTCCCCTTCATTTTTATCCTTGACAGCCTGATGATAGGTTATCATTATTTTCAGCACACAGATCATTAGAGAATATGATGAAAAACAGTATATTTTTTATTTCTCCCAACTAGTGAACCAACAACAGATGTGAGTGACAAGCCAAACATGACATGGTTGGATGCTGCGCAGGTACGCACTGTTATTGTTGTATATTGCTCTTCATGCTGAGAATGATTGGATCACCAGTGCTTTCTTAGATTACTGCAGATCTAAGCTCTCCCCTCGCAAAACTGTCCCAGTGCAGTCATGTTACTGACATTTACCTCACATGGGGAAGACTGCCCAGCTTTGTCCTGTCCTCAGAGAATAGATCTAAATGATCAGTTATCTCTCTTTCTGCCCCTATCGTCAGTTAAATGGTGGAAGGAGTCATCAGTCTTGTTATCAAACAGCAATGAGACCTCTGAAGGAACTACTGATGCTCGGTGCTGCGCACAATAACACATGGGCTGGGTAGAGGCACCTACATTCAGCCCCCTGTGTCCTCTCAGACTCCCTCCTCTGCTCATCTGAGTATCCATGCACCGGCCTTCTATTCCTACCGTGTGGTCATGTGCCTCATCTTCAATCCCAACAGTCTATCGAATTCTGATACCCTCCTCTGACCGGCCGCTCATTGGCTGTCTCACTGCGTACCCTAGGATTTAAAATAAAGTTTGGAAATGGACTACCTCAACGCAGAAGAGCATGTCCGAGTCGCATTGCAGGGTAGGCACCAGAGAGCAGAGACAAGACGTGAGGTTTACAAAATAACAGAAAAAGAGCCTGATGCAGATAGAGACTCACCATGGGCTCTATAGGAGAGCCGTAGAAAGAGAGGGGAAAACACGTGGCCATTAAACAGCCAGAGTGACCATTACAAGCAATTCAAGAGTAGGAAATATTGAGCAAAACAGTTGCAGGAAGAGTTTGACCAGGGGAGTGGCTCGCTGTAACCGGTGGGTTTAAGGACAACATTTGTTGCCAATCCCTAATTGCCCTTAAGAAGGCCTGCAGAGGGCAGCTAAGAATCAAACTCATTGCTGTGGGCCTGGAGTCACATGTAGACCGGACTGGATAAGGACAAGAGATTTCATTCCCTAAAGGACATTACTAAATCTGATGGTTTTTAATGTCAGTCCGACAGCGTTATGATCATCATTACTGAGATTAGCTCTTTATTGTTTAAATTTCACCAGCAGCCGTGGTGGGAGCTGGGAGGTGTTGTGGAGCAGCGTTGGTGTCTCTACCTCTCACAGAAGCTCCAGGTTCAATTTCCACTTCAGGGCTTGAAGGCCAAGGGAAGCTGTGTTCATAATGTGGCCAAACAGGCTGATCATCAGCCTGTAAATCCTTCCAAGACACTTGCTGGTAGTTGGTAAAGAGTGGGAGAGTTTCCTGGTTAGTCATACTGCAGAAGGCAACAGCAAACCACTGCAGATTGAAGTCCATGGTTGTCGAAGGGCCAAATGGCCTACTCCTGCTTCTATTTTCTATGTTAGGATATGGTACCTGAAA
Source organism: Carcharodon carcharias (assembly GCF_017639515.1). Taxonomy (NCBI): domain Eukaryota; kingdom Metazoa; phylum Chordata; class Chondrichthyes; order Lamniformes; family Lamnidae; genus Carcharodon; species Carcharodon carcharias. The sequence goes on from NC_054494.1 coordinate 4,760,431, forward strand.
GAGGGAGGAGGAGCCGTTGTGGGATTTGAACTCATGTCTCCAAAGTATTAGTCCAGATGTCTGGACTCTAGTCCAGTAACATTACCAGTACACTACTGATAAAAACAAAAAAACTGCGGATGCTGGAAATCCAAAACAAAAACAAAAACAGAATTACCTGGAAAAACTCAGCAGGTCTGGCAGCATCGGCGGAGAAGAAAAGAGTTGACGTTTCGAGTCCTCATGACCCTTCGACAGAACTTGAGTTCGAGTCCAAGAAAGAGTTGAAATATAAGCTGGTTTAAGGTGTGTGTGTGGGGGGCGGAGAGAGAGAGAGAGAGGTGGAGTGGGGGTGTGGTTGTAGGGACAAACAAGCAGTGATAGCAGATCATCAAAAGATGTCAGCAACAATAGTACAAAAGAACACATAGGTGTTAAAGTTAAAGTTGGTGATATTATCTAAACGAATGTGCTAATTAAGAATGGATGGTAGGGCACTCAAGGTATAGCTCTAGTGGGGGTGGGGAGAGCATAAAAGATGTTTTTTTATATAATGGAAATAGGTGGGAAAAGGAAAATCTATATAATTTATTGGAAAAAAAAACGAAGGGGGAAACAGAAAGGGGGTGGGGATGGGGTAGGGAGCTCACGACCTAAAGTTGTTGAATTCAATATTCAGTCCGGATGGCTGTAAAGTGCCTAGTCGGAAGATGAGGTGTTGTTCCTCCAGTTTGCATTGGGCTTCACCGGACATGTCCTCCTTCTTCCTTAACCGAGGTTTTCCACCCACAGTCGTTGACAGGGCCCTCAACCGTGTCCGGCCCATCTCCCGCGAATCCGCCCTCACGCCTTCTCCTCCCTCCCAGAAACATGATAGGGTCCCCCTTGTCCTCACTTATCACCCCACCAGCCTCCGCATTCAAAGGATCATCCTCCGCAATTTCCGCCAACTCCAGCATGATGCCACTACTAAACACATCTTCCCTTCACCCCCCTTATAGGCATTCCGTAGGGATTGCTCCCTCCGGGACACCCTGGTCCACTCCTCCATCACCCCCTACTCCTCAACCCCCTCCTATGGCACTACCCCATGCCCACGCAAAAGATGCAACACCTGCCCCTTCACTTCCTCTCTCCTCACCGTCCAAGGACCCAAACACTCCTTTCAAGTGAAGCAGCATTTCACTTGCATTTCCCCCAACTTAGTCTACTGCATTTGTTGCTCCCAATGTGGTCTCCTCTACATTGGAGAGACCAAACGTAAACTGGGCGACCGCTTTGCAGAACACCTGCGGTCTGTCCGCAAGAATGACCCAAACCTCCCTGTCGCTTGCCATTTTAACACTCCACCCTGCTCTCTTGCCCACATGTCTGTCCTTGGCTTGCTGCATTGTTCCGGTGAAGCCCAACGCAAACTGGAGGAACAACACCTCATCTTCCGACTAGGCACTTTACAGCCATCCGGACTGAATATTGAATTCAACAACTTTAGGTCGTGAACTTCCTCCTCCATCCCCACCCCCTTTCTGTTTCCCCCTTCCTTTTTTTTCCAATAAATTATATAGATTTTCCTTTTCCCACCTATTTCCATTGTATAAAAAAAACATCTTTTATGCTCTCCCCACCCCCACTAGAGCTATACCTTGAGTGCCCTACCATCCATTCTTAATTAGCACATTCGTTTAGATAATATCACCAACTTTAACTTTAACACCTATGTGTTCTTTTGTACTATTGTTGCTGACATCTTTTGATGATCTGCTTCTATCACTGCTTGTTTGTCCCTACAACCACACCCCCACTCCACCTCTCTCTCTCTCTCTCTCTCTCCGCCCCCCACACACACACCTTAAACCAGCTTATATTTCAACTCTTTCTTGGACTCGAACTCAAGTTCTGTCGAAGGGTCATGAGGACTCGAAACGTCAACTCTTTTCTTCTCCGCCGATGCTGCCAGACCTGCTGAGTTTTTCCAAGTAATTCTGTTTTTGTTTTTGTACCAGTACACTACTGTTCCCTTGGAGCTGGGGTCTTCCTTCGCCAAGTTGTTTCAGTTCAGACGTTACAAAATGGAAGATTTTCCATCTGTCCCATATCTACACAGGACAGGACAAATCTACAGCAGCCAATTCCTGCTCTGCCAGCCTCCCATCACCAGGAAAGTGATGGAAGGAGTCTGCAATAGTGTCATCAGGCAACAGCTATGAACCTGCTCGCTGACGCTCACTCAATCAGTGTTCCCATCGGAATGACTTTGCTCCACATCTCATCCTGAGCTCGATCCTGACATCTGCACAGCAGCCGAGTGTCAGGGGAGGTGGGAACGTTCCCAGGCAGCATTCCATCAAATATCCAGGAGCCCTGGCAAAACAGCACTCAGTCCGGGTTGGAGATTGAAACAAAATAAAAAGAGTTTTTTCTCTCAATCTCCGTCCTGGGTCTCAGTTAGGAGTGTTCGCTGCTGACCTGAGTTTACCTGAAATGGAAAGTGTTCCACACCCAGCATTAACAGCTCTCACCGGTTATTAGCACAAAATTCCCAAAAGACCTTTCTCAAACCTCACTTGTAAATTTCACTTGTTTCTCGGTCCTGCCTTCGGAGTTGGGAATTGTGAGGTTTGAAGCTGCTGAAAATTGTTTGCATGTTTAATTACAGATTGTTCTGGAAGAGGCTGGGAGGCCATTGCATATCAAGGAAATCAAGCAGAGGATACTGGATCGAGGACTGGTGCAGTCGAAGTAAGCTGGCATTTAGCATTGAACCCTCACACGATAGGCAAAGCTGGGCTGGGTGCAGTGTGACACAGGAACCTGAACTGAAGGCCTAAAGATCCCAGAGTTGATTGCCAGTCAGGGGGGTTAACTCTGCCACAGGGGTAGGTGGAGTGATGCAAAAGGCCTCAGTGCTCCTGAGCTAGGCTGGGGGCGGTGGGGGGGCGGGGGGGGTGGGGTGAACAATGTCAGCCAGGGTTCCCCAGTCTTCCTCCCAGATGTGAAATACATGCAAAATACTGCGGATTCTGGAAATCTGAAATAAAAACAAAAATTGCTGGAAAATCTCAGCAGGTCTGACAGCATCTGTGGTGGGAAAGACAGAGTTAACGTTTCGAGTTCGTATGACTCTTCTTCAGGACTAAAGTGAAGTAGAAATGTGGTGAAATATAAACTGTTTAAGGGACTGGGACAGGTGGAGCTGGATAGAGGGCCAGCGATAGGTGGAGGCAAAGGAGAGGTTGTGAAAGATGTCATAGACAAAAGGTTAAAGGGGTGTTAATTGTGGGGGTTCTGGCTAAAGGAGGTGCTAATGGTGACATTGAGTGGAAAGCAGAATGTGATAATGGCCGGATCAGGGTAAGCACTCTGGAAAGTGACAGGTGGCCCTAGTGGGGGTGGGGAGAGGGGGTGGTGGTGGGAAAAAAGATCAAAAAGGTTAAAAGCTGGGGATAAAACAATGAGTAAAAATGGAAATACATTTAAAAAATAATAATAATGAAAATCAGTTGGAAAAAAATAAATAAACATGAATAAGAAAAAAGGGGGGGGATCAAAACGGGGGGGGCAGGGGGGGATGGAGGAGAGAGTTCACGGTCTGAAGTTGTTCTGCTTTCCACTCAATGTCACCATTAGCACCTCCTTTAGCCAGAACCACCACTATTAACACCCCTTTAACCTTTTGTCTATGACATCTTTCACAACCTCTCCTTTGCCTCCACCTATCGCTGGCCCTCTATCCAGCTCCACCTGTCCCAGCCCCTTAAACCGTTTATATTTCACCACATTTCTAATTCACTTTAGTTCTGAAGGAGAGTCATACGGACTCGAAACATTAACTCTGTTTCTCTCTCCACAGATGCTCTCAGACCTGCTGAGATTTTCCAGCATTTCCTGTTTTTGTTGTAAAATCCACGTGTTTGGATGTTGGTGAGGGTGAAAATTGGACTGCCTCGATAGGGGAATAGCTTATTGCTACTGGGCTGGAGCGATTAGTGGTCATGAGGACTTGAAACGTCAACTCTTCTTCTCTGCCAATGCTGCCAGACCTGCTGAGTTTTTCCAGGTAATTCTGTTTTTGTTATTGCTACTGGGCCCAGGCTCACACAAGAATGGGAACTTGGCAAAGTAGCAGAGAGCTGCTGGACACCATCAAGCACTTGTATATCAGTCGTTACACACAGAGCTCCAGATCAGAGCTGCCTATATTCAGCCCTACAGTGTGTCACACTCACAACTATAGCAGAGCAACTGCTTCTTCGAGGGAGAAAGTTGGCAGAAGGGAGACTTGTGACAGTGCCATCATACTGGGTCGAACTACCCATGAATGAGCACAGATTCACTTGTTAGAATTGTGGTTGTTGTACAGCAGAGCAAGGTGACCTTCCAATTGTCAGCGGCTTCAGGCGGTGAAAGAGTTCCCTCTAGTGGAAAATAAGAGAATTGAAATGTAGGGACCAAAGCAGCCCTTTCAGCTCAGTATTGTATATCTTTTTCAGTGCTGTCAGTGTCACTTCTCCACTAAAGCAATCCCCTTCAATCTCATTCCTTGCTGTGTCTGAATACCCAAAAATATGTTTTTTATATTTATTGAATGCCCACTTACTAGAATCATAGAATGGTACAGCACAGAGGGAGGCATTTCCCTGTGCCAACTCTTAGGGGAAATTGTTCAATTAATCCCATTCCCCTGGCTCCTTCCTCACAGGACTGCACAATTTCCTCCTCTGAGGATTTATCCACTTCCCTTTTGTAAGTTACCCTTAAATCTGCTTCCGCTATCCTTTCAGGCAGCGCATTCCAGATCAGAACAACTCGCTGTCTAAGAAAACATCATCCCTACCCTAGTTCTTTTGCCATTTATCTGTGATCTTTGGTTTTCAATCACCCTGCCAATTTGGAACAGTTTTTTCTTATTTACTTTGTCAGAATTTGAACATCCCTATCAAATCTCCCCTTAACCTTCTCTGCTCTAAGGAGAATAACTCCTGTTCCACTAATCTCTCCCGGTAGCAGCTCTCTGGTACTGTTCCAGTAACATTTCTCTGTAGCCTCTCTCCCCTTCCTAAAGTGCGGTCATGGGCACAAATCTGTGGGTCTGGGGAGAGGCAAACAACTCAGCTTTGGTCACTGATGTGCGTCAGGACCCTGGGGAAGTGCACTTGCATGCAGGACTGAACATGGCAACTTTAAGCTTCAGATTCTATACTTTCCCTGCCCAGATTGATGCACACTTCCCTATGACTGAGGGATCAGGTGGCCAAAAGCACACAGACGTGGCCTGTTTACACTATACCTCTCCGGCTTTTTAAATGGATTTAAATGGAGTTTGTCACAGTAGCTGTCAGCTGGCTAAGCAGTGTAAATCCATAAATAAATCAAATAAATCAGCTGGACTGTCAAAGCAAAATGGCAACCAGAACGAGGTTCACCCTGTTCAACAGCACTCACCCCGGACAAGATTCACCCCGGACAAGATTCACCCCCGACAAGATTCACCCCCGACAACACTCACCCCCGACAAGATTCACCCCCAAACAAGATTCACCCCCAAACAAGATTCACCCCTGACAAGATTCACCCCCAACAAGATTCACCCCTGACAAGATTCACCCCCAAACAAGATTCACCCCCAAACAAGATTCACCCCTGACAAGATTCACCCCCGACAAGATTCACTCCAAACAAGATTCACCTCCAACAACACTCACCCCCAACAAGATTCACCCCTGACAACACTCACCCCTGACAAGATTCACCCCCAAACAAGATTCACCCCCAACAACACTCACCCCCAACAAGATTCACCCCCAAACAAGATTCACCCCCGACAAGATTCATTCCCAAACAAGATTCACCCCCAAACAAGATTCACCCCCAAACAAGATTCACCCCCAACAACACTGACCCCCGACAAGATTCACCGCCAAACAAGATTCACCCCCAACCGAGATTCACCCCCAAATGAGATACACCCCCAACAACACTCACCCCCGACAAGATTCACCCCCAAACAAGATTCACCCCTAACAAGATTCACCCCCAACAACACTCACCCCCGACAAGATTCACCCCCAAACAAGATTCACCCCCAAACAAGATTCACCCCGACAAGATTCACCCCGACAAGATTCAGCCGCGACAAGATTCACCCCCAAACGAGTTACACCCCCAACAACATTCACCCCCGACAAGATTCACCCCCGACAAGATTCACCCCCAAACAAGATTCACCCCCGACGAGATTCACCCCCGACGAGATTCACCCCGACAATCCCGCTCACTCTCGCCCCTCGTACCTGCTGACAATTTTCACCCGTCTCCCGACAATTTTACCTTCCTCCTGGCAAAATTGACCCCCTCCACCTTCAAAGCCAACCCCTGCCCACCCTCCCCAGCCATGTTCAACCCACCCCCCACCCCCATCCTGGCTTACCCTATAACTCCATAAACCCATAACCCTGCTGACAAATTTCACCCCTTACCACATCCGCGCCCGACTCACCTTCTGACATCTGCAGCTCTTGGTCAGACATTCTCGGAAGAGTCAGCGATGTTGGGCAGTGCAGGGGGCAGAGTGTTGGTGGTGGGGGGGGAGTTAGTATGGTTAGGGGTCTGGGGGGAGTTAGTATGGTTAGGGGTCTGGGGGGAGTGAGTATGGTTAGGGGTCTGGGGGGAGTTAGCATGGTTAGGGGACTCGGTTGGAGTGAGTATGGTTAGGGGTCTGGGGGGAGTGAGTATGGTTAGGGGTCTGGGGGGGGAGTGAGTATGGTTAGGGGTCTGGGGGGGGAGTGAGTATGGTTAGGGGTCTGGGGGGAGTGAGTATGGTTAGGGGTCTGGGGGGAGTGAGTACGGTTAGGGGTCTCGGGGGGGGGTAGTGAGTACAGTCAGGGGTCTTGGGGGGGGAGTGAGCACGATCAGGGGTCTGGGGGGAGTGAGTACGGTTAGGGGTCTCGGGGGGGGGTAGTGAGTACAGTCAGGGGTCTTGGGGGGGGAGTGAGCACGATCAGGGGTCTGGGGGGGGAGTGAGTATGGTTAGGGGTCTCGGGGGGGGGTAGTGAGTACAGTCAGGGGTCTTGGGGGGGGGAGTGAGCACGATCAGGGGTCTGGGGGGAGTGAGTATGGTTAGCGGTCTGGGGGGAGTGAGCACGGTCAGGGGTCTGGGGGGAGTGATTATGGTTAGGCGTCTGGGGTCTGGGGGGGGTGCGTGAGTATGATTAGGGGTCTGGGGGGGAGTGAGCACGGTTAGGGGTCTGGGGGGAGTGAGTATGGTTAGGGGTCTGGGGGGGAGTGAGCATGGTTAGGGGTCTGGGGGGAGAGTGAGTACGGTTTGAGGTCTGGGGGGAGTGAGTATGGTTAGGGGTCTGGGGGGAGTTAGCATGGTTAGGGGTCTGGGGGGAGTGAGTATGGTTAGGGGTCTGGGGGGCGAGTGAGTATGGTTAGGGGTCTGGGGGGCGAGTGAGTATGGTTAGGGGTCTGGGGGGAGTTAGCATGGTTAGGGGTCTGGGGGGAGTGAGTACGGTTTGAGGTCTGGGGGGAGTGAGTATGGTTAGGGGTCTGGGGGGCGAGTGAGTACGGTTAGGGGTCTGGGGGGGGAGTGAGTATGGTTAGGGGTCTGGGGGGAGTGAGTATGGTTAGGGGTCTGGGGGGAGTGAGCATGGTTAGGGGTCTGGGGGGCGAGTGAGTATGGTTAGGGGTCCGGGGGGAGTGAGCATGGTTAGGGGACTCGGTTGGAGTGAGCACGGTCAGGGGTCTGGGGGGAGTGATTATGGTTAGGCGTCTGGGGTCTGGGGGGGGTGCGTGAGTATGGTTAGGGGTCTGGGGGGGAGTGAGCACGGTTAGGGGTCTGGGGGGGAGTGAGTACAGTTAGGGATTTGGGGGGAGTGAGTATGGTTAGGGGTCTGGGGGGGAGTGAGTACAGTTAGGGGTCTGGGGGGAGTGAGTATAGTTAGGGGTCTGGGGGGGAGTGAGTACAGTTAGGGGTTTGGGGGGAGTGAGTATGGTTAGGGGTCTGGGGGGAGTGAGTATGGTTAGGGGTCTGGGGGGAGTGAGCACGGTTAGGGGTCTGGGGGGGAGTGAGTATGGTTAGGGGTCTGGGGGGAGTGAGTATGGTTAGGGGTCTGGGGGGAGTGAGTATGGTTAGGGGTCTGTGGGGTGGAGTGAGTATGGTTAGGGGTCTGTGGGGTGGAGTGAGTATGGTTAGGGGTCTGTGGGGAGTGAGTACGGTTAGGGGTCTGGGGGGAGTGAGTACGGTTAGGGGTCTGTGGGGAGTGAGTACGGTTAGGGGTCTGGGGGGAGTGAGTACGGTTAGGGGTCGGGGGGGGAGTGAGTATGGTTAGGGGTCTCGGTTGGAGTGAGTATGTTTAGGGGTCTGTGGGGGGGAGTGAGTATGTTTAGGTGTCTGGGGGGTCTAGTGAGTATGGTTAGGGGTCTGGGGGGGTAGTGAGTATGTTTAGGGGTCTGTGGGGGGGAGTGAGTATGTTTAGGGGTCTGGGGAGGGAGTGAGTATGTTTAGGGGTCTGGGGGGAGTGAGTATGGTTAGGTGTCTGGGGGGGTGTAGTGAGTATGTTTAGGGGTCTGGGGGCGTAGTGAGTATGGTTAGGGGTCTGGGGGTAGTGAGTATAGTTAGGGGTCCGGGGGGGAGTGAGTATAGTTAGGGGTCTGGGGGGAGTGAGTATAGTTAGGGGTCTGGGGGGAGTGAGTATGGTTAGGGGTCTGGGGGTGAGTGAGTATGGTTAGGGGTCCGGGGTGGAGTGAGTATGGTTAGGGGTCTGTGGGGAGTGAGTACGGTTAGGGGTCTGGGGAGTGAGCATGGTTAGGGGTCTGGGGGGAGTGAGTATGGTTAGGGGTCTGGGGGTGAGTGAGTATGGTTAGGGGTCCGGGGTGGAGTGAGTATGGTTAGGGGTCTGGGGGGGAGTGAGTATGGTTAGGGGTCCGGGGTGGAGTGAGTATGGTTAGGGGTCTGGGGGGGAGTGAGTATGGTTAGGGGTCTGGGGGGAGTGAGTATGGTTAGGGTCTGGGGGGAGTGAGTATGGTTAGGGGTCTGGGGGGAGTTAGCATGGTTAGGGGTTTGGGGGGAGTGACTATGGTTAGGGGTCCGGGGTGGAGTGAGTATGGTTAGGGGTCTGGGGGGGAGTGAGTATGGTTAGGGGTCTGGGGGGGAGTGAGTATGGTTAGGGGCTGGGGGGAGTGAGTATGGTTAGGGGTCTGGGAGGAGGGGAGTGAGTATAGTTAGGGGTCTGGGGGGGTGGAGTGAGTATGGTTAGGGGTCTGGGGGGGAGTGAGTATGGTTAGGGGTCTGGGGGGAGTGAGTATGGTTAGGGGTCTGGGGGGAGTTAGCATGGTTAGGGGTCTGGGGGGAGTGAGCATGGTTAGGGGTCTGAGGGGAGTGAGTATGGTTAGGGGTCTGGGGGGAGTGAGCATGGTTAGGGATCTCGGGGTGGAGTGAGCACGGTTAGGGGTCTGGGGGGAGTGAGTATGGTTAGGGGTCTGGGGGGAGTGAGTATGGTTAGGGGTCTGGGGGGAGTGAGTATGGTTAGGGGTCTGGGGGGAGTGAGTATGGTTAGGGGTCTGGGGGGGAGTGAGTATGGTTAGGGGTCTGGGGGGGAGTGAGTATGGTTAGGGGTCTGGGGGGAGTGAGTATGGTTAGGGGTCTGGGAGGAGGGGAGTGAGTATGGTTAGGGGTCTGGGGGGGTGGAGTGAGTATGGTTAGGGGTCTGGGGGGGAGTGAGTATGGTTAGGGGTCTGGGGGGAGTGAGTATGGTTAGGGGTCTGGGGGGAGTGAGCATGGTTAGGGGTCTGGGGGGAGTGAGCATGGTTAGGGGTCTGGGGGGAGTGAGTATGGTTAGGGGTCTGGGGGGAGTGAGCATGGTTAGGGGTCTTGGGGGTGAGTGAGTATGGTTAGGGGTCTTTGGGTAGTGAGTACGGTTAGGGGTCTGGGGAGTGAGCATGGTTAGGGGTCTCGGGGTGGAGTGAGCACGGTTAGGGGTCTGGGGGGAGTGAGTATGGTTAGGGGTCTGGGGGGAGTGAGTATGGTTAGGGGTCTGGGGGGAGTGAGTATGGTTAGGGGTCTTTGGGTAGTGAGTACGGTTAGGGGTCTGGGGAGTGAGCATGGTTAGGGGTCTCGGGGTGGAGTGAGCACGGTTAGGGGTCTGGGGGGAGTGAGTATGGTTAGGGGTCTGGGGGGAGTGAGTATGGTTAGGGGTCTGGGGGGAGTGAGTATGGTTAGGGGTCTGGGGGGAGTGAGTATGGTTAGGGGTCTGGGGGGGAGTGAGTATGGTTAGGGGTCTGGGGGGGAGTGAGTATGGTTAGGGGTCTGGGGGGAGTGAGTATGGTTAGGGGTCTGGGAGGAGGGGAGTGAGTATGGTTAGGGGTCTGGGGGGGTGGAGTGAGTATGGTTAGGGGTCTGGGGGGGAGTGAGTATGGTTAGGGGTCTGGGGGGAGTGAGTATGGTTAGGGGTCTGGGGGGAGTGAGCATGGTTAGGGGTCTGGGGGGAGTGAGCATGGTTAGGGGTCTGGGGGGAGTGAGTATGGTTAGGGGTCTGGGGGGAGTGAGCATGGTTAGGGGTCTTGGGGGTGAGTGAGTATGGTTAGGGGTCTTTGGGTAGTGAGTACGGTTAGGGGTCTGGGGAGTGAGCATGGTTAGGGGTCTCGGGGTGGAGTGAGCACAGTTAGGGGTCTGGGGGGAGTGAGTATGGTTAGGGGTCTGGGGGGAGTGAGTATGGTTAGGGGTCTGGGGGGAGTGAGTATGGTTAGGGGTCTTTGGGTAGTGAGTACGGTTAGGGGTCTGGGGAGTGAGCATGGTTAGGGGTCTCGGGGTGGAGTGAGCACGGTTAGGGGTCTGGGGGGAGTTAGCATGGTTAGGGGTCTGGGGGGAGTGAGTATGGTTAGGGGTCTGGGGGGAGTGAGCATGGTTAGGGGTCTGGGGGGAGTTAGCATGGTTAGGGGTCTGGGGGGAGTGAGTATGGTTAGGGGTCTTGGGGGAGTGAGCATCGTTAGGGGTCTGGGGGGAGTGAGTATGGTTAGGGGTTTGGGGGGAGTGAGTATGGTTAGGGGTCTTGGGGGGGAGTGAGTATGGTTAGGGGTCTTTGGGTAGTGAGTACGGTTAGGGGTCTGGGGAGTGAGTGAGTATGGTTAGGGGTCTTGGGGGGGAGTGAGTATGGTTAGGGGTCTTGGGGGTGAGTGAGTATGGTTAGGGGTCTTGGGGGGGAGTGAGTATGGTTAGGGGTCTTTGGGTAGTGAGTACGGTTAGGGGTCTGGGGAGTGAGCATGGTTAGGGGTCTCGGGGTGGAGTGAGCACGGTTAGGGGTCTGGGGGGAGTTAGTATGGTTAGGCGTCTGGGGGGAGTTAGTATGGTTAGGGGTCTGGGGGGAGTTAGCATGGTTAGGGGTCTGGGGGGAGTGAGTATGGTTAGGGGTCTGGGGGGAGTTAGCATGGTTAGGGGTCTGGGGGGAGTGAGTATGGTTAGGGGTCTGGGGGGAGTGAGTACGGTTTGAGGTCTGGGGTGAGTGAGTATGGTTAGGGGTCTGGGGGGCGAGTGAGTATGGTTAGGGGTCCGGGGGGAGTGAGCATGGTTAGGGGACTCGGTTGGAGTGAGCACGGTCAGGGGTCTGGGGGGAGTGATTATGGTTAGGCGTCTGGGGTCTGGGGGGGGTGCGTGAGTATGGTTAGGGGTCTGGGGCGGAATGAGCACGGTTAGGGGTCTGGGGGGGAGTGAGTACAGTTAGGGGTTTGGGGGGAGTGAGTATGGTTAGGGGTCTGGGGGGAGTGAGTATGGTTAGGGGTCTGGGGGGAGTGAGCACGGTTAGGGGTCTGGGGGGGAGTGAGTACAGTTAGGGGTTTGGGGGGAGTGAGTATGGTTAGGGGTCTGGGGGGAGTGAGTATGGTTAGGGGTCTGGGGGGAGTGAGTATGGTTAGGGGTCTGGGGGGAGTGAGTATGGTTAGGGGTCTGTGGGGAGTGAGTATGGTTAGGGGTCTGTGGGGAGTGAGTGCGGTTTGGGGTCTGGGGGGAGTGAGTACGGTTAGGGGTCGGGGGGGGAGTGAGTATGGTTAGGGGTCTCGGTTGGAGTGAGTATGTTTAGGGGTCTTGGGGGGGAGTGAGTATGGTTAGGTGTCTGGGGGGGTGTAGTGAGTATGTTTAGGTGTCTGGGGGCATGTAGTGAGTATGGTTAGGGGTCTGGGGGGTTAGTGAGTATGGTTAGGGGTCTGGGGGGGTAGTGAGTATGTTTAGGGGTCTGGGGGGGGAGTGAGTATGTTTAGGGGTCTGGGGAGGGAGTGAGTATGTTTAGGGGTCTGGGGGGAGTGAGTATGGTTAGGTGTCTGGGGGGGTGTAGTGAGTATGTTTAGGGGTCTGGGGGCGTAGTGAGTATGGTTAGGGGTCTGTGGGTAGTGAGTATAGTTAGGGGTCCGGGGGGGAGTGAGTATAGTTAGGGGTCTGGGGGGAGTGAGTATAATTAGGGGTCTGGGGGGAGTGAGTATGGTTAGGGGTCCGGGGTGGAGTGAGTTTTGTTAGGGGTCTGGGGGGGAGTGAGTATGGTTAGGGGTCTGGAGGGGAGTGAGTATGGTTAGGGGTCTGGGGGGAGTGAGTATGGTTAGGGGTCTGGGAGGAGGGGAGTGAGTATGGTTAGGGGTCTGGGGGGGTGGAGTGAGTATGGTTAGGGGTCTGGGGGGGAGTGAGTATGGTTAGGGGTCTGGGGGGAGTGAGTATGGTTAGGGGTCTGGGGGGAGTGAGCATGGTTAGGGGTCTGGGGGGAGTGAGTATGGTTAGGGGTCTGGGGGGAGTGAGCATGGTTAGGGGTCTTGGGGGTGAGTGAGTATGGTTAGGGGTCTTTGGGTAGTGAGTACGGTTAGGGGTCTGGGGAGTGAGCATGGTTAGTGGTTTCGGGGTGGAGTGAGCACGGTTAGGGGTCTGGGGGGAGTGAGTATGGTTAGGTGTCTTTGGGTAGTGAGTACGGTTAGGGGTCTGGGGAGTGAGCATGGTTAGGGGTCTCGGGGTGGAGTGAGCACGGTTAGGCGTCTGGGGGGAGTGAGCATGGTTAGGGGTCTGGGGGGAGTGAATATGGTTAGGGGTCTGGGGGGAATTAGTATGGTTAGGGGTCTGGGGGGAGTGAGTATGGTTAGGGGTCTGGGGGGAGTGAGCATGCTTAGGGGTCTGGGGGGGAGTGAGTATGGTTAGGGGTCTGGGGGGAGTGAGCATGGTTAGGGGTCTGGGGGGAGTTAGTATGGTTAGGGGTCTGGGGGGAGTGAGTATGGTTAGGGGTCTGGGTTGAGTGAGCATGGTTAGGGGTCTGGGGAGTGAGTATGGTTAGGGCTCTTGGGGGGAGTGAGTATGGTTAGGGGTCTTGGGGGTGAGTGAGTATGGTTAGGGGTCTTTGGGTATTGAGTACGGTTAGGGGTCTGGGGAGTGAGCATGGTTAGGGGTCTCGGGGTGGAGTGAGCACGGTTAGGGGTCTGGGGGGAGTTAGTATGGTTAGGGGTCTGGGGGGAGTTAGTATGGTTAGGGGTCTGGGGGGGAGTGAGCATGGTTAGGGGTCTGGGGGGAGAGTGAGTACGGTTTGAGGTCTGGGGGGAGTGAGTATGGTTAGGGGTCTGGGGGGAGTTAGCATGGTTAGGGGTCTGGGGGGAGTGAGTATGGTTAGGGTTCTGGGGGGCGAGTGAGTATGGTTAGGGGTCTGGGGGGCGAGTGAGTATGGTTAGGGGTCTGGGGGGAGTTAGCATGGTTAGGGGTCTGGGGGGAGTGAGTACGGTTTGAGGTCTGGGGGGAGTGAGTATGGTTAGGGGTCTGGGGGGCAAGTGAGTATGGTTAGGGGTCCGGGGGGAGTGATCATGGTTAGGGGACTCGGTTGGAGTGAGCACGGTCAGGGGTCTGGGGGGAGTGATTATGGTTAGGCGTCTGGGGTCTGGGGGGGGTGCGTGAGTATGGTTAGGGGTCTGGGGCGGAATGAGCACGGTTAGGGGTCTGGGGGGGAGTGAGTACAGTTAGGGGTTTGGGGGGAGTGAGTATGGTTAGGGGTCTGGGGGGAGTGAGTATGGTTAGGGATCTGGGGGGAGTGAGTATGGTTAGGGGTCTGTGGGGAGTGAATACGGTTAGGGGTCTGGGGGGAGTGAGTACGGTTAGGGGTCTGTGGGGAGTGAGTATGGTTAGGGGTCTGGGAGGAGGGGAGTGAGTATGGTTAGGGGTCTGTGGGGAGTGAGTATGGTTAGGGGTCTGGGGGGGAGTGAGTATGGTTAGGGGTCTGGGGACAGTGAGCACGGTTAGGGGTCTGGGGGGGAGTGAGTATGGTTAGGGGTCTGGGGGGAGTGAGTATGGTTAGGGGTCTGGGGGGAGTGAGTATGGTTAGGGGTCTGTGGGGTGGAGTGAGTATGGTTAGGGGTCTGTGGGGAGTGAGTACGGTTAGGGGTCTGGGGGGAGTGAGTACGGTTAGGGGTCTGTGGGGAGTGAGTACGGTTAGGGGTCTGGGGGGAGTGAGTACGGTTAGGTGTCTGGGGGGGTGTAGTGAGTATGTTTAGGGGTCTGGGGGCGTAGTGAGTATGGTTAGGGGTCTGGGGGTAGTGAGTATAGTTAGGGGTCCGGGGGGGAGTGAGTATAGTTAGGGGTCTGGGGGGAGTGAGTATAGTTAGGGGTCTGGGGGGAGTGAGTATGGTTAGGGGTCTGGGGGTGAGTGAGTATGGTTAGGGGTCCGGGGTGGAGTGAGTATGGTTAGGGGTCTGTGGGGAGTGAGTACGGTTAGGGGTCTGGGGAGTGAGCATGGTTAGGGGTCTGGGGGGAGTGAGTATGGTTAGGGGTCTGGGGGTGAGTGAGTATGGTTAGGGGTCCGGGGTGGAGTGAGTATGGTTAGGGGTCTGGGGGGGAGTGAGTATGGTTAGGGGTCCGGGGTGGAGTGAGTATGGTTAGGGGTCTGGGGGGGAGTGAGTATGGTTAGGGGTCTGGGGGGAGTTAGCATGGTTAGGGGTTTGGGGGGAGTGACTATGGTTAGGGGTCCGGGGTGGAGTGAGTATGGTTAGGGGTCTGGGGGGGAGTGAGTATGGTTAGGGGTCTGGGGGGGAGTGAGTATGGTTAGGGGCTGGGGGGAGTGAGTATGGTTAGGGGTCTGGGAGGAGGGGAGTGAGTATAGTTAGGGGTCTGGGGGGGTGGAGTGAGTATGGTTAGGGGTCTGGGGGGGAGTGAGTATGGTTAGGGGTCTGGGGGGAGTGAGTATGGTTAGGGGTCTGGGGGGAGTTAGCATGGTTAGGGGTCTGGGGGGAGTGAGCATGGTTAGGGGTCTGGGGGGAGTGAGTATGGTTAGGGGTCTGGGGGGAGTGAGCATGGTTAGGGGTCTTGGGGGTGAGTGAGTATGGTTAGGGGTCTTTGGGTAGTGAGTACGGTTAGGGGTCTGGGGAGTGAGCATGGTTAGGGATCTCGGGGTGGAGTGAGCACGGTTAGAGGTCTGGGGGGAGTGAGTATGGTTAGGGGTCTGGGGGGAGTGAGTATGGTTAGGGGTCTGGGGGGAGTGAGTATGGTTAGGGGTCTGGGGGGAGTGAGTATGGTTAGGGGTCTGGGGGGGAGTGAGTATGGTTAGGGGTCTGGGGGGGAGTGAGTATGGTTAGGGGTCTGGGGGGAGTGAGTATGGTTAGGGGTCTGGGAGGAGGGGAGTGAGTATGGTTAGGGGTCTGGGGGGGTGGAGTGAGTATGGTTAGGGGTCTGGGGGGGAGTGAGTATGGTTAGGGGTCTGGGGGGAGTGAGTATGGTTAGGGGTCTGGGGGGAGTGAGCATGGTTAGGGGTCTGGGGGGAGTGAGCATGGTTAGGGGTCTGGGGGGAGTGAGTATGGTTAGGGGTCTGGGGGGAGTGAGCATGGTTAGGGGTCTTGGGGGTGAGTGAGTATGGTTAGGGGTCTTTGGGTAGTGAGTACGGTTAGGGGTCTGGGGAGTGAGCATGGTTAGGGGTCTCGGGGTGGAGTGAGCACGGTTAGGGGTCTGGGGGGAGTGAGTATGGTTAGGGGTCTGGGGGGAGTGAGTATGGTTAGGGGTCTGGGGGGAGTGAGTATGGTTAGGGGTCTTTGGGTAGTGAGTACGGTTAGGGGTCTGGGGAGTGAGCATGGTTAGGGGTCTCGGGGTGGAGTGAGCACGGTTAGGGGTCTGGGGGGAGTTAGTATGGTTAGGGGTCTGGGGGGAGTTAGCATGGTTAGGGGTCTGGGGGGAGTGAGTATGGTTAGGGGTCTGGGGGGAGTGAGTATGGCTAGGGGTCTGGGGGGAGTGAGCATGGTTAGGGGTCTGGGGGGAGTGAATATGGTTAGGGGTCTGGGGGGAGTTAGTATGCTTAGGGGTCTGGGGGGAGTGAGTATGGTTAGGGGTCTGGGGGGGAGTGAGTATGGTTAGGGGTCTGGGGGGAGTGAGCATGGTTAGGGGTCTGGGGGGAGTTAGCATGGTTAGGGGTCTGGGGGGAGTGAGTATGGTTAGGCGTCTGGGGGGAGTGAGCATGGTTAGGGGTCTGGGGGGAGTGAGTATGGTTAGGGGTTTGGGGGGAGTGAGTATGGTTAGGGGTCTTGGGGGGGAGTGAGTATGGTTAGGGGTCTTTGGGTAGTGAGTACGGTTAGGGGTCTGGGGAGTGAGTGAGTATGGTTAGGGGTCTTGGGGGGGAGTGAGTATGGTTAGGGGTCTTGGGGGTGAGTGAGTATGGTTAGGAGTCTTGGGGGGGAGTGAGTATGGTTAGGGGTCTTTGGGTAGTGAGTACGGTTAGGGGTCTGGGGAGTGAGCATGGTTAGGGGTCTCGGGGTGGAGTGAGCACGGTTAGGGGTCTGGGGGGAGTTAGTATGGTTAGGCGTCTGGGGGGAGTTAGTATGGTTAGGGTTCTGGGGGGAGTTAGTATGGTTAGGGGTCTGGGGGGAGTTAGCATGGTTAGGGGTCTGGGGGGAGTGAGTATGGTTAGGGGTCTGGGGGGAGTTAGCATGGTTAGGGGTCTGGGGGGAGTGAGTATGGTTAGGGGTCTGGGGGGAGTGAGTACGGTTTGAGGTCTGGGGTGAGTGAGTATGGTTAGGGGTCTGGGGGGCGAGTGAGTATGGTTAGGGGTCCGGGGGGAGTGAGCATGGTTAGGGGACTCGGTTGGAGTGAGCACGGTCAGGGGTCTGGGGGGAGTGATTATGGTTAGGCGTCTGGGGTCTGGGGGGGGTGCGTGAGTATGGTTAGGGGTCTGGGGCGGAATGAGCACGGTTAGGGGTCTGGGGGGGAGTGAGTACAGTTAGGGGTTTGGGGGGAGTGAGTATGGTTAGGGGTCTGGGGGGAGTGAGTATGGTTAGGGGTCTGGGGGGAGTGAGCACGGTTAGGGGTCTGGGGGGGAGTGAGTACAGTTAGGGGTTTGGGGGGAGTGAGTATGGTTAGGGGTCTGGGGGGAGTGAGTATGGTTAGGGGTCTGGGGGGAGTGAGTATGGTTAGGGGTCTGTGGGGAGTGAGTATGGTTAGGGGTCTGTGGGGAGTGAGTACGGTTTGGGGTCTGGGGGGAGTGAGTACGGTTAGGGGTCGGGGGGGGAGTGAGCATGGTTAGGGGTCTGGGGGGAGTGAGCATGGTTAGGGGTCTGGGGGGAGTGAGTATGGTTAGGGGTCTGGGGGGAGTGAGCATGGTTAGGGGTCTTGGGGGTGAGTGAGTATGGTTAGGGGTCTTTGGGTAGTGAGTACGGTTAGGGGTCTGGGGAGTGAGCATGGTTAGGGGTCTCGGGGTGGAGTGAGCACGGTTAGGGGTCTGGGGGGAGTGAGTATGGTTAGGGGTCTGGGGGGAGTGAGTATGGTTAGGGGTCTGGGGGGAGTGAGTATGGTTAGGGGTCTTTGGGTAGTGAGTACGGTTAGGGGTCTGGGGAGTGAGCATGGTTAGGGGTCTCGGGGTGGAGTGAGCACGGTTAGGGGTCTGGGGGGAGTTAGTATGGTTAGGGGTCTGGGGGGAGTTAGCATGGTTAGGGGTCTGGGGGGAGTGAGTATGGTTAGGGGTCTGGGGGGAGTGAGTATGGCTAGGGGTCTGGGGGGAGTGAGCATGGTTAGGGGTCTGGGGGGAGTGAATATGGTTAGGGGTCTGGGGGGAGTTAGTATGCTTAGGGGTCTGGGGGGAGTGAGTATGGTTAGGGGTCTGGGGGGGAGTGAGTATGGTTAGGGGTCTGGGGGGAGTGAGCATGGTTAGGGGTCTGGGGGGAGTTAGCATGGTTAGGGGTCTGGGGGGAGTGAGTATGGTTAGGCGTCTGGGGGGAGTGAGCATGGTTAGGGGTCTGGGGGGAGTGAGTATGGTTAGGGGTTTGGGGGGAGTGAGTATGGTTAGGGGTCTTGGGGGGGAGTGAGTATGGTTAGGGGTCTTTGGGTAGTGAGTACGGTTAGGGGTCTGGGGAGTGAGTATGGTTAGGGGTCTCGGGGTGGAGTGAGCACGGTTAGGGGTCTGGGGGGAGTTAGTATGGTTAGGCGTCTGGGGGGAGTTAGTATGGTTAGGGTTCTGGGGGGAGTTAGTATGGTTAGGGGTCTGGGGGGAGTTAGCATGGTTAGGGGTCTGGGGGGAGTGAGTATGGTTAGGGGTCTGGGGGGAGTTAGCATGGTTAGGGGTCTGGGGGGAGTGAGTATGGTTAGGGGTCTGGGGGGAGTGAGTACGGTTTGAGGTCTGGGGTGAGTGAGTATGGTTAGGGGTCTGGGGGGCGAGTGAGTATGGTTAGGGGTCCGGGGGGAGTGAGCATGGTTAGGGGACTCGGTTGGAGTGAGCACGGTCAGGGGTCTGGGGGGAGTGATTATGGTTAGGCGTCTGGGGTCTGGGGGGGGTGCGTGAGTATGGTTAGGGGTCTGGGGCGGAATGAGCACGGTTAGGGGTCTGGGGGGGAGTGAGTACAGTTAGGGGTTTGGGGGGAGTGAGTATGGTTAGGGGTCTGGGGGGAGTGAGTATGGTTAGGGGTCTGGGGGGAGTGAGCACGGTTAGGGGTCTGGGGGGGAGTGAGTACAGTTAGGGGTTTGGGGGGAGTGAGTATGGTTAGGGGTCTGGGGGGAGTGAGTATGGTTAGGGGTCTGGGGGGAGTGAGTATGGTTAGGGGTCTGTGGGGAGTGAGTATGGTTAGGGGTCTGTGGGGAGTGAGTACGGTTTGGGGTCTGGGGGGAGTGAGTACGGTTAGGGGTCGGGGGGGGAGTGAGTATGTTTAGGTGTCTGGGGGCATGTAGTGAGTATGGTTAGGGGTCTGGGGGGTTAGTGAGTATGGTTAGGTGTCTGGGGGGGTAGTGAGTATGTTTAGGGGTCTGGGGGGGGAGTGAGTATGTTTAGGGGTCTGGGGAGGGAGTGAGTATGTTTAGGGGTCTGGGGGGAGTGAGTATGGTTAGGTGTCTGGGGGGGTGTAGTGAGTATGTTTAGGGGTCTGGGGATGTAGTGAGTATGGTTAGGGGTCTGGGGGTAGTGAGTATAGTTAGGGGTCCGGGGGGGAGTGAGTATAGTTAGGGGTCTGGGGGGAGTGAGTATAATTAGGGGTCTGGGGGGAGTGAGTATGGTTAGGGGTCCGGGGTGGAGTGAGTTTTGTTAGGGGTCTGGGGGGGAGTGAGTATGGTTAGGGGTCTGGGGGGGAGTGAGTATGGTTAGGGGTCTGGGGGGAGTGAGTATGGTTAGGGGTCTGGGAGGAGGGGAGTGAGTATGGTTAGGGGTCTGGGGGGGTGGAGTGAGTATGGTTAGGGGTCTGGGGGGGAGTGAGTATGGTTAGGGGTCTGGGGGGAGTGAGTATGGTTAGGGGTCTGGGGGGAGTGAGCATGGTTAGGGGTCTGGGGGGAGTGAGTATGGTTAGGGGTCTGGGGGGAGTGAGCATGGTTAGGGGTCTTGGGGGTGAGTGAGTATGGTTAGGGGTCTTTGGGTAGTGAGTACGGTTAGGGGTCTGGGGAGTGAGCATGGTTAGTGGTTTCGGGGTGGAGTGAGCACGGTTAGGGGTCTGGGGGGAGTGAGTATGGTTAGGTGTCTTTGGGTAGTGAGTACGGTTAGGGGTCTGGGGAGTGAGCATGGTTAGGGGTCTCGGGGTGGAGTGAGCACGGTTAGGGGTCTGGGGGGAGTGAGCATGGTTAGGGGTCTGGGGGGAGTGAATATGGTTAGGGGTCTGGGGGGAATTAGTATGGTTAAGGGTCTGGGGGGAGTGAGTATGGTTAGGGGTCTGGGGGGAGTGAGCATGCTTAGGGGTCTGGGGGGAGTGAGTATGGTTAGGGGTCTGGGGGGAGTGAGCATGGTTAGGGGTCTGGGGGGAGTTAGTATGGTTAGGGGTCTGGGGGGAGTGAGTATGGTTAGGGGTCTGGGTTGAGTGAGCATGGTTAGGGGTCTGGGGAGTGAGTATGGTTAGGGCTCTTGGGGTGAGTGAGTATGGTTAGGGGTCTTGGGGGTGAGTGAGTATGGTTAGGGGTCTTTGGGTATTGAGTACGGTTAGGGGTCTGGGGAGTGAGCATGATTAGGGGTCTCGGGGTGGAGTGAGCACGGTTAGGGGTCTGGGGGGAGTTAGTATGGTTAGGGGTCTGGGGGGAGTTAGTATGGTTAGGGGTCTGGGGGGAGTTAGCATTGTTAGGGGTCTGGGGGGAGTTAGCATGGTTAGGGGTCTGGGGGGAGTGAGTACGGTTTGAGGTCTGGGGGGAGTGAGTATGGTTAGGGATCTGGGGGGCGAGTGAGTATGGTTAGGGGTCCGGGGGGAGTGAGCATGGTTAGGGGTCTGGGGGGAGTGAGTATGGTTAGGGGTCTGGGGGGAGTTAGCATGGTTAGGGGTCTGGGGGGAGTTAGCATGGTTAGGGGTCTGGGGGGAGTGAGTATGGTTAGGGGTCTGGGGGGAGTTAGTATGGTTAGGGGTCTGGGGGGAGTGAGCACGGTTAGGGGTCAGGTGTGGGGTGAGCTCTGTTCTGGCTGAGGGGTATATTATTGGCATTGAGGGTGGTCTTTGAGCATTTTTGTGGTGAGGAAGGGTTGAGCTCTGTCAGTGAGTAGACGCTGTGCATCGTTGGGCTTGACAGCTCCATTTTAAAGAGTGTATGGTCGCTACGTGACCTGTCTGCCTTTCTCTGCATCCCTTCTAGAGTCTGCAGCAGAAGGTTATCTCTGCAGCAGCTCCAGCGTAAATTGTTAAATGGGCAGATTAAATCTCAGTTAACAGTGGGCGTACCCTCTCCATCACTGACCAGAAAATCTGGGCCATAGAGTCATTACAGCACAAGGAGGCCATTTGGCCCATTGGCTTTATACTGGCTCTCTGTAGACCAATCTGCTTAGTCCCATCCCCTGCTCGATCCCTATAGTTCTGCAGGTTTATTTCCTTCAAGCACCCATCCAATCTCCTTTTGAAATCATTGATTGTCTCCGCCTCCATGGGCAGTGAGTTCCAGCTCATTACCATTCGCTGGGTAAAAAGGGTCTTCCTCACATTGCTTCTGAATCTCTTGCCCAAAACCTTAAACCTGTGTCCCCCATTCCTTGTACTACCAGCTAATGGGAACTGTCTCATCTAAACCTGTCATTATCTTGCTCACCTCTATCAAACCTCCCCTCAACCTCCTTCACGCCAAGGAGCTCAACCCCAGTTTCTCCTTGTAGCTAAAATACCCTCATCCCTGTAACCATTCTGGTAAATCTCCTCTACACCCTCTCAAGGACCCTCACATCCTTCATTAAGTGTGGTGACCAGAACTGGACACAATACTCTGGCTGTGGTCTAACCAGAGCTTTCTAAAGGTTCAGTATAACTCCCTGCTTTTGTGCTGAATGCCTCTGTTTATTAAGTCCAAGATCCCATGTGCTTTGCTAACCACACACTCAATATGTCCCACCACCTTTCAAGATCTCTGCACATGCCCCCTGGAAGTCCCTCTGCCCCCGTAAGCTCTAGAATTGTTCCATTGCCTCTCCCTGTCCCTTCTCCCAAAATGCATCACCTCACACTTCTCTGTATTAACTTGTCTACCCATTCTGCTTGCCTATCTATGTCACGTTGCAGCCAATTTGTATCATCCTCACTGTTTGCCATTGCTCCAAGTTTGGTACCATCAGCCGGTTTTGAAATTTTGCTCTGTATCCACCTCGTTTCTGTGCATCAAAAATGCTTTGGGCCTAGTGCTGATCTTTGGGGAACAGCACTGTCTAACCATCCTCCAGTCTGAAAAACTAGTATTTACTCTGATTTGCTAGTTTCTCCGCTTAAACCAAAACAAAAACAGAATTACCTGGAAAAACTCAGCAGGTCTAGCAGCGTCGGCGGAGAAGAAAAGAGTTGACGTTTCGAGTCCAAGTTCTGTCGAAGGGTCATGCGGACTTGAAACGTCAACTCTTTTCTTCTCTGCCGATGCTGCCAGACCTGCTGAGTTTTTCCAGGTAATTCTGTTTTTGTTTTGGATTTCCAGCATTCGCAGTTTTTTGTTTTTATCTCCCCTTAAACCACTTTTTTTATCCAAGCTGACACAAACCCTCCCATACCATGAGCCAAAATTTTGTTAACCAGCCTCTTATGTGTACTTTGTCACCGCTTTCCTAAACTGTCGGGCCTGTCATTACTAGGACTGTCTTTAACACCCTTTCTTGAATATGGGTGTCACATTCAACACTCCCCAATCCTCTGACACCTCCCCCATACCTAGGAAGGATTGGAAGATTATGGCAAACTCTTCCACTATCTCCACTCCCCCTGCCTTTACCAACCTGGGATGTAAGTCACCCGGACCATGCTCCAAGCAAAGCCCAGCTTTTCCAGTACCTCCTGCCTCTCAATTCACACCTCATCCATTAGCTCTACCATCTCCACTTCTACTGATATTTTGACAGCTTCCTTTCCCTTAGTTAGTATCAAGACAAAGTACTCATTAAGTATTAATATTGAGACAAAGTACTCATTAAGTATTAATATTGAGACAAAGTACTCAATAAGTACTGATACTGAGATAAAGTACTCATAAATATCGTTGCCTTGTCCTCTGCTGCTAAACATTTATCGCCTCCTTTGTCCCTAACAGGATCCACTCCACTTCTTACTGCCACTTACTAATTACATACTAGTTGCAAGATTTTGAAGTCCCCTTTTATGTTGCCTGCCATTGTATTTTCCTATTCTCATATAGTCTTATTCTCCTGTCTTGTATTTGATCTGCTTCTCACTTGAAGAATTCACATGACCTGCACCATTTTTCACTCTTTCTTTGTTTCTTCACATTCTCCATTTCCCTCATCATCCAAGGAGGCCTGGCTTTGGTTCCTCTGGCTGTGGTTCCTCTGGCTTTGGTTCCTCTGGCTTTGGTTCCTCTGGCTTTGGTCCCCCTGGCTTTGGTTCCTCTGGCTTTCGCTCTGGTTGGAATGTACCCAGCCTTGACACATCTCCTCCATGATGATCGCCCATTGTCCCATTTCAGGTTTTGCAGACAGTTTTTGGTTTTGTTTTACTCTGGTTAGATCCCTTCCCATCCCATTGAAATTGGCCCTCTTCTAATTTAGATGGTTGACTTTAGATTATTCCTTGGTCTTCTGCATTACAAGTCTAAGTCTTTTGATAAATTCTTACCCAATTGTTCCCACACAGATACTTGGCTCCCGTGTTCCCCACCACCACATTGGACAATGCCTTCTTTATTGTCAGATGGAGAACGTACTGATCAAGGATGTTCTCCTGAACATATTTCATAAACTCTTGCCCCTCCTTATCCTTTACTCTAATACTATCACAATCGATTTTGGGTAATTAATGTTCCCCAATATCACCGGTCTATAGTTCTTGCACAGCTCTGTGAATTTCTGGCAGATTTGTTCTGCTGTGTGTGTGTCTCTCTCTCTCTCTCTCTATTGTTCTCTCTCTTTCTCCCTCTCTGTCTGTCTGTCTCTCTCTCTGTTGCCCTCTCCCTCTCCCTATCTATCTCTCCCTCTCTCTTTCTGTATCTTTCTCACTTTCTCTATTGCTCTCTTGCTGTCTCTCTCTCTCTGTCTCTGTCTCTTTCGCTCTCTCTCTCTATCCCTATCTCTCTCTCTCTATCTCTCCCTCCCTCCCTCTTCCTCACTCCCTCCCTCTCCCTCACTCCCTCTCCCTCACTCCCTCCCTCTCCCTCACTCACTCCCTCCCTCTCCCTCACTCACTCTCTCCCTCTCTCTCTCATTATTTGGAGGCCATACAGAAAAGCCCAGCACTGTGATCATCTGCTTCTGCTTCTCAACTCTAACCGAATGGATTCTGTCTTTGTCCCTTCAAGGACATCCCCTCTTTCTAACACTACAATGTCTTCCCTATTCAGTATTGCCACCCCATCTCCCTCTCCTACTTCCCTATCTTTTCGGAACTCTCTATCTCCTTGAATGTTAAGTGCCCAGTCCTCACTAATTTAAGCCACTTTTCTGTTACTGCCACTAGATCATATTTGCACATGGCTATTTGTGCCTTGTGATGCTCAGAATTGGCCACACTATTCTAGCTGGGGCCTAACCAGTGATTTATAAAAATGGAAAATATCGTTTCCTTGTTTTTGTACTCTCTGCCTCTATTTACAAAGCTATGCCGTTTAACAGCTTTCCTAGTTTGTGGATAGACCAGTACCCCTGCCCCCCAGGTCTCTCTTCCTCCCTTAAAATTGTGACTTTTATTTTGTATTGCCTCTTCACATTCTTCCTACCAAAGTCTATCACTGCAATGCATTAAATGTCATCTGCCATACATCTGTCCCTTTCACCAGCCCTTCTCCTGCCTATTGAAGTTTGTTACTGTCTCCTACTGAGCTTCAGAGTTTCCTGCCATTTGCAAGTTTTGTAAAAGTGCCCATGTACCGAAGTCCAGGTCGTTGGTATATGTCTGTAAGACCAGTGCTGACTCCTCTGCCGTTACTACCTTCCAGTCCAGAGAAACAACTGTTCACCATTACTCTCAGTTTTCTGCCCCTCAGCCAGTCTTGTATTCATGCAGCCACCGCCCCTTTCATCCTGTTGGCTTTAATTTTGCTAACACCTCAATTATGTGGGTATTTATCAGATGTCTTTTGAAAGTTCGTATACCATGAACTGCAATACCCTCATCACCCGCTCGGTTCCTACATCAAAGAACAGTCCAGGGCTACAATCTCAGCAAAGTTGATTCATTTATTAGTTACTGACTGGGGCACAGAGGCTTCTCATTGTTGGAACAAATTATTTTGCAGAAAAGTGAGAGAAAGCAAATGCTTGTTGGTGATATTTACTCTTGTTCTATGAGGTATTAGGAAGTTCACTGGATTTACGTGATGAGGGGCAGAATTTTGCCCTCGTGGGGCAGGCTCGGTGGGGGGCGGGCAAGAAGTCAGCCGCCACCCACAATCGGGGCTGGACCACGATTTCACGCTGATGGGCCGATTAAAGCCCACCCAGCCAGCGTGAGACACGTGCTGCAGCGCTGAGCGCTGCCTGTGTGTGGGGGGTAGGGGGGTGGAAAGGTGGAGGATGCGCAGCAGCGGGGGGGAGGGGAGGGTGGAAAGGTGGAGGATGGGCAGCGGGGTGAGCAGGAACTTCACACTGGAAAACCTCCCTGAGCCACAGAGCTTTTTAATGACCGATCGAAACCTGCCCTTGACTGAGGCTTCACCAAAAATCTACAGGTCGCTTGCCTGCCCTACTGTGAGGGCAGCGAAAAATTTAAATCAATTGGATCGTTAATGGCCTTAATTGGTCTTTTAATTGTGCGTGGGTGCACTGCCTGCTCCCACACACGCTCGCTGACCAGAACATCAGACGAGTGCGCGATGGTGTCAGGACACTCGCACAATTTCATCGCTCCTCATCTAACACATCGCTCCTCATCTAACACATCGCTCCACATCTAACACATCGCTCCACATCTAACACATCGCTCCTCATCTAACACATCGCTCCACATCTAACACATCGCTCCACATCTAACACATCGCTCCTCATCTAACACATCGCTCTTCATCGTACACATCGCTCCTCATCTTACACATCGCTCCTCATCTTACACATCGCTCCTCATCTTACTCATCGCTCCTCATCGTACACATCGCTCCTCATCGTACACATCGCTCCTCATCTAACACATCGCTCCTCATCTTACACATCGCTCCTCATCTTACACATCGCTCTTCATCTTACACATCGCTCTTCATCTTACACATTGCGCCTCATCTTACACATCGCTCCTCATCTTACACATCGCTCCTCATCTTACACATCGCTCCTCATCGTACACATCGCTCCTCATCTAACACATCGCTCCTTTTCTTACACATCGCTCCTCATCTTACACATCGCTCTTCATCTTACACATTGTGCCTCATCTTACACATTGCGCCTCATGTTACACATCGCTCCTCATCTTACATACCGCTCCTCATCTTACATACCGCTCCTCATCTTACACATCGCTCCTCATCGTACACATCGCTCCTCATCTTACACATCGCTCCTCATCTTGCACATCGCTCCTCATCTTACACATCGCTCCTCATCTTACACATCGCTCATCTCACACATCGCTCTTCATCTTAACACATCGCTCCTCATCTAACACATCATTCCTCATCTAACACATCGCTCCTCATCTAACACGTCGCTCCACATCTTACACATCGCTCCTTATCTAACACATCGCTCCTCATCTTACACATCGCTCCTCATCTAACACATCGCTCCACATCTTACACATCACTCCTTATCTAATACATCGCTCCTCATCTAACACATCGCTCCACATCTAACACATCGCTCCTCATCTAACACATCGCTCCACATCTAACACGTTGCTCCTCATCTTACACATCGCGCCTCCTCCTACACTTATTCGGGTTGGCTGCGACCCCACCCGACAAGCAAAACATTGTGTCCGAGGGGTCTTTGTGTCTGCAGCGAGTACACTGAGGGGTCTTTGTGTCAGCAGCGAGTACACCCAGGGGTGTTTGTGTGAGCAGCGAGTACACCCAGTGATCTTTGTGTGAGCAGCGAGTACACTGAGGGGTCTTTGTGTCAGCAGCGAGTACACTGAGGGGTCTTTGTGTGAGCAGCGAGTACACTGAGGGGTCTTTGTGTCAGCAGTGAGTACACCCAGGGGTCTTTGTGTGAGCAACGAGTACACTGAGGGGTCTTTGTGTGAGCAGCGAGTACACTGAGGGGTCTTTGTGTCAGCAGTGAGTACACCCAGGGGTCTTTGTGTGAGCAACGAGTACACTGAGGGGTCTTTGTGTCAGCAGCGAGTACACCCAGGGGTCTTTGTGTGAGCAGCGAGTACACCCAGGGGTCTTTGTGTCAGCAGTGAGTACACTGAGGGGTCTTTGTGTGAGCAGCGAGTACACCAGTCAGTCAGTCAGTGTAAAGCTGTTTAAGGGAGAAGGCGGGAGAATGGGGTTGAGAAACTTATCAGCCATGATTGAATGGAGGAGCAGACTTGATGGGCTGAATGGCCTAATTTCTGCTCCTCTGTCTTATGATCTAAGTGATTGTGACAGGAGCAGAGAAAGGTGCTTCTATTCCCAATAATCTCCCATTTCCGAAAAAACTCCTTCTCCCAGATAACTGAGTTCATTAGGCAGGGAAATTCCTCCTCTCTAAACAATTAATATTTAACCAGTAATCACTCAACAAACAGCTGCTTGTCTTGCCTGAAACATTTAACCTACTTAAACCTGGTTTAAATGGTGCCTTTGTAATTAGGACCTTTGGTACTTGCAAATGGTCAGTGAATGTGCCCAATATAGATACTTATCCAGGATAAGTGGGAATGCTGCAAGGGATCCGGAGTGGAAATGGAAATCCCATTCCCAGTGCTTTCCTTTAATAAATAAATCTATCCAATATCAACATATGACGCCTTCTCTTTAAGTATTTGACGCAGATGTTAGATGTGGCTCAGTTGGAGAGTGCTGGCTCTCAGTCAGAGGCCATGGGTTGAAACCCTGCTCCAGATAATCTAGGATGATGTTTCAGTGCAGTGCTGATTAAGTACTGCACAGTTGTCGGTTCTGTTTTTCGGATCAGATGTTGAGCTGAGGTACTGTCTGTCTACTCGTGCAAAAGATCCTGTGGCACTATTTCAGAGAAGAGCTGGGGATTTCTCCCTGGTGTCTTGCTCAGTAAGAATCCATTGGAATTGATTATCTGGTCACCTATTTTATTGCTGCTTTTGGGATCTTGCTGCACTTCCTATATTACAACTGAAAATACACTTCGAAAATACTTCATTGGCCCTGAAGTGCTTTGTGACATCCCAAGGTCCAATATGCAATGAATCTGTATCAATGTCAGTGTGAAACTACCTCATATTACCCACTGACTGACTTGCTCTTCTTTCCTATAGCTCCAAATCGAGCCTCGAAGCCGTTCTGTACCGAGAGGTGAGTGTTCCTTGTATACATGTGGACCTGTTACTCTCCTATTCTCACTATTCATTACATCCTGATGGTCTGATTCACTTGTTGCAGCTCTTTTAATAAAATTCCTCTCTTTCCTGAATTAATTATTTTTTCCTTCAAAGGCAGAGAATGCAGGGCAGATTTATCGCTGTGCCTAAGGAGTGCATTCCCAAATTTCCAAAGATTAATCTTGCACTCTCTATGCTCGCATTCCTCTTGCTAAATTTCCAAATCCAAACATTCAATTTAAAATTGCATCCCTGTATACTTTCGTTTTTCCCCTCCAATTCCAGTGATCTGCAGTTTAATTTAGGAAAGGTGTATTTGTTTTGCTGTTATATTGTCACTGTAACTCGAGCTCTTTCTGATCTATTGAAGGCCAACGGTCCCAAGCATTGAAGGAATCAGATTTACCATGAAACAAGTCTACTCTGTTTCCCTCTCACCAACTGTCTGCCTTAATTACTGCTGGACCTTGACTAAGTCTTTAGCTACTTGACATCACAGCTATGAGAGATCTCTCTTCACCATTTGATCACACTTAGACATTTCTAGGAAGGATCCCTGAATAGCAAATAGGATGAAGAATCCTTGCCTGTGATCCCTCCCAATGTCGATCAGGGATGAAACCTCGATCTTGGCATTTGTGGCTTAGCTACTCCCTGATCAGTTCATTGAGACTATTTCTCTTCTTATAAGGATTTTAAGTTTTCTCTCTACCGTTCTGATTTTACAGAATCCTAGATGCAGCAACACACTAGAGCAACACTTCCCAAACTATTTTCCAGCTTGACCCCATTTTAACCCTTGAAAATTGACACAACCCTAAACACCAACAATAACAAAACAGCAATAAAACCATCGTGTAACATTCAGTCAATAACTATTAAAGTTTGCGGAATATAGATCAACGTATAAATTTTTAAAATGTGTTTTTAAAGTACTTTGTAAAAATATGATTGTTTTACGTATTCACCAGTTCGTCACATCACCCGAGCCACTCCAGTTCATGGATCGTGGGCGGGAAGCAGCAGAAGTGCAGGTTGAGGGTCTGGAGATGGCTTATGTTGGAACCCAGGTTGTTAAACAGTGACAGGGTTGAGGTCAGAAGTTCAGCAGCTGGGTACGAGGTGGGGCCAGGTCCTGAAATCCAGTGAAGCGGATTGGAGATTAAGTGAAGCAGCCGTAGGCAAGACCCCATGGCCTGGAGAAAGAGAAAGAGAGAGAGACTGAGAGGTGAGCAGGACAAGGGCAGGGCCACACACCACCTGGGCTTTGGTGCCAATGTGGGGTGCAGTCTTAGAGGAGAGTGAACATGTGACCCCGTTCACTGTTTCGGCGACCCCAGTTGGGGAACTGCTGCCCTAGAACTAGAAAGCTGAGAACTGTGGCTCAGTGAGACATGGAACAGTAACTGTGCAGAGTCCCGGTGACCTCTGAGCTGTATGTTGACCACCTTACAGTGTTCTGCCAGTTGCTGTGCAATATATTGGTGCGAATCTATGTTCTCTCGAATAACTTTTAACACCTTAACACCTACAGAACAAGATTCCTTAGCAAGGTTGCTATCCCCATCCAGTAATGGTGTGCACTGATTGCAGATTTTACACACTCTGACAGTTTGGAATTTCTGTACCCAAGCACCTCTTTGGGAATCTTGATTTTCATCTACAGAGAGCGACATCAGCAGTCAGATGTCAGGGTGAGGGCCACACAAACAATGCTTTACCTGGATGGTAAAAGCAGCTCTTTAGTTGCTCTGGGACATGAGGACCATGAGGATGGTGTTTCCACTTCATTCATATCATTTTTAACTGAGACATGAAGGGGCTTGTCAGCATCAGCAGCAGCAGTCCGTTAATAAAACAGATACTGCTTTATCTGCGCGGAGCAGATCATTTGAGTGAAACCCAGCTTTATAAAATTCTCGGTTCTGTTCATATAGGAGTTGGCCATTGGCTGCACCACTTTGAGCAGCATGGGATTTGCAGATGATCATAGGCTGGTATATTTATCAGTAAACTACCATGATTAGGTAAGCTATCTCATTCCCACACTGACTGGCCCTTGTGAGCAGCAGATATCACTGTTTTAAAACATTTATTCATAGGATGTGGGCTTCGCTGGCTGGGCCAGTATTTATTGCCTGTCCCTAGTTGCCCTTGAGAAGGTGGTGGTGAGCTGTCTTGCTGCTCAGGGTGGATGCTACCCAGCGTCAGTGAGGAGTTTGGGCTGTGAGTCTGTATTCTGCATGGTTAGGATCTGCTCAGATTTTCCACCTCCCTCTTATGTTAGACATCAGGGTAACCATCACTAAGGATAAACAGTACAGAAACAGGCTTTTCAGCCCAACCAGGTTAAGCTGCTGTTTGTGCTCCACTTGGCCCTCCTCCTGTCATTCCTCATCTAACCCTGTTAGCATCCTTCAGGATTTCCTTCTCTCTCATACGCTTATCTAGCTCACCCATAAATATATCGATACTGTTTGCTTCAATTACTGGATGTGGTGGTGAGTTCCACATTCTCACCATTCTCTGGGTAGAGAAGTTTCTTCTGAATTCCCGATTGGATTTCTCGGTGATTATCTTATATTGGCAGCCTCTCGTTCTTATCTCTCTGTATCCACTCTATCAAAACCTTCGTAATTTGAAAGACCTCCATTAGGGGGACCCCTTAGCCTTAATTTTTCAAGAGAAAACAAGCACGTGTTCATTTTTTTCTGATAGGTATACCTTCTACACATTTCTGATCTCATCTTTTTGAACCTTTTCTGCTCCATCCCCAGTGCCCCTGTATCTCTTATATAAGGTGAGCAGAATTGGGCCCAAGGTTTGGTACAAGTTAACGTAACTTATTTACTTTTCGGTTCTGTGCCTCCAGAAATAAATGCTTGGTTTGCTTTCTTTATGTCTCATGTTGTTTTGTGATGTGTGTATTTGTACTCCTAGATCGCTATTTGCCCATTTGCTCTTTCAATGCCAGCCAAGTTCATCAGTTCTATAGATGGACAGTTTTTAAATTGAGACAATCATTTCTAAACTCTTTACTTTTACAAACAGATCTGCTCCACATCTGCATCAACATCCTCCATAGCTTTTAGAAACACTGACTTTTCCAAGTTAGGGAAGACAACTTATCCCTGAGCACCAGATGTAAAAATGGATGATATTTCTTTAAATGCTCCCATGATTCGATTCTTTGTGACATTTTCTGACCCTTGTTGAATTGCACTCGGTTTAAATGAAATATTTTTTAATGAGGCTGCAGTACGGGTCTAAGAGCTGTTGTTTTCGGGGTGATAGGATGTTGTGTTGAGCGTCAGTGTATTTACTGTCTTACAGACTCAGAAAGGCAGCAGACGATTCAAGAGACTGGAGAACAGGAATGGGGTCTTTGCTCTGTTGGTAAGTGGGAACTCGGGTTATTTTAATTGCTGTGGCTTGTTTATTTGACATTTTCTTCCCCTTTCCCCTCCTCTCCTGGAGGCATTGACTGGGGTGCTTTCCATAGGTTTAAAAATAAAACAAAAAACCTGGAAAGCCTCTGCCATTGTGGAGTGCTGCCAGCTTCTGATTGGCCAGCAGTTCTGGGAGGCAGGATGAGGTCTGGGAGACAGAGGGAAGTCCCTTCTCTTACTAATTTAAGCACTGTCACCCATGACCCTGTATATTTTCTTCCCTTCAAATATTAATTCAGTTCTTTTGAATAATGCTGTTCCGTCTGCTTCAACCATTTATTCCAGATCACAACTCACTATGTAAAACAAATAAAATGTTTTCTCATGTTGCTACACATGCTCATGGCATTTACCTCTGGTTATCAAACATTCTGCCATTGGAAACAGTTCCTCTTTAGTTGCTCTATCGAAGCCCTTCATGATTTTCAACCCCTCCATCAACTCTCCTCTTAATCTTTGTTCTGTAAATAGGACCAATGCAGCTTTTCCACTCTCTCTACATAACTAAGTCCCTCATCCCCAGTGCCATTCTCTCCGACTCTGACTAACTAATCGAGTGACCTTTATAATTTTCTAATCTAATGCAATTCTCAAATCAAGAGTTTGGGAAGATTATTAAGAATAAGTGCAATTTTCTCAGCTACCTCTTTGAATATCCTGGAGTGCAAACTGCCCAGTCCTGGAGATTTGTCTAAGTCTTATTTAATCTGTTACCTTTTTTTGTTACTTATATGAACCCAATAAATTCCTCCCCTTGATTTATCTTTAATTTCCCTTGAGCAACTAGTGTTCTATCCCCTTCCCTGCTGTGTAGACTCAAAATCTTCACTGAGTAATTCTGCCATTCCTTCTTGTTAATGACAGTATCACCTGCATGTATCTTTAATGGGCCCAGATTTCCCTGAGCCACTCACTTTCCCTAACAATATTTATAAAACCGTACAAATCCATTCATGCCACTTTGAG
This sequence comes from Carcharodon carcharias, assembly GCF_017639515.1. Lineage (NCBI taxonomy): Eukaryota > Metazoa > Chordata > Chondrichthyes > Lamniformes > Lamnidae > Carcharodon > Carcharodon carcharias. The sequence continues at coordinate 4,793,115 of NC_054494.1, forward strand.
AATATTCAGCTTAAAAATCCAGAAAAATAAGATCTGGTATCTGCATAAGAAAATATAAAATCATTTTGGTCGTTGTGGAAACTGGACTGGTTTACAAATGATGTTTACCTTACTAGCCTATACGTGACTCCAGTTCCCCACTAAAGTGATTGACTGTTAACTACACCCTGAAATGGCAGGGCATGTCACTCAGTTGTTAGAGATGGGTAACAAATGCCGGTCTTTCCAGTGACTTCCATGTCCTGAGAATGGATATAAAAATAAAATCCCCAGTAAAATAATTTCCTTCATCATTGTCTCCACTTGATCCATTGTGCGAACTCCAAACTCCGTTCCAGTCTTGGCTCCAGTGCACCACTTTTCTTTTACCTGTGTGTATCAGCTCTCCAAGAACCTGCCAGAAACAATCACATCTCAGAGTTACATGATTAGGACACAGCTTCGTGATTGGTTGAAAGAAATCTTCCTGTGACATGATTGGTTCATGTTTAGTGAGCCAAATAATCAACCAATCAGGAGCAGTTCAGTTGCACCAGTGCCAATAGGGAATAAATCAGTGGCTAAAAACAGAACAATCAAATCACTTGGTTTTTTTCCAAAGTAGCAATTGTGAACTGGCAAATAGCATTAAGCAACCAATCAGATTGGTGAATAAATGCTTTAGTCATCACTGGAAATTTCAGTTACCTGAAAACATACCCATGTGAAAATACGTAGAACCTAAGAAACACTTCAGAATCAAGTGTTCTTCCTGGCTCATAGTGTTGCCCGTACAGTCCCTAGAAACATGTTCTCAGGCCTACTCCTTGAGCTCCATTTGAATTATTGTCTGGAGTTTAAATAATTAGATTATTTATTCTCTATGCATTCCACACCCTCCCCCACCAGACATGGAAACCGTCACGCATTTCATTTTGACCTTACCCACAGCTTATGATGAAGTTCCAACAACCCACTTCTTTCTATCTCTTAACGCAGTTCCCGATTCATGTCTTCTTCAGAACCTCTTGCTCCCCCATTTGCCTGTCTCTGCGCCTGTTGGACATCTTGCTTATCACATCCTTGAACCACCCTTCCAGAGTACTTCCAGGCAGGGCTAGAGCTGCAGGAGGAGATCATGATAGGAGAGGAGGCGCTTGAAAGACTAGTTAAAAGAGGGGAAACTGGAGCAAATTAGAATTAGTTGAGGGGAGCAAGCGAATGAATGAAGGAGGAGGGTGACTTAGGATGTGTCAGATATGATTCACTCTTGTCTATTTGTCGGTAGGTTGTAGGTTCAGTTTCCACCCCAGAGCCCTGGGCACAGACTCCAAGCTGTCTCATGCTGTGCAGTACTGAGGGAGTGCTGCACGATTGAAGAAGCTGCCTTTTGGATGAGGGATTAAACTGAGGCCCCACCTCTCTTTTCAGGTGGAACTAAAAGATCCCGTGGAATTATTTCTAGGAGTAAAATAGTTCTCCTAGTGTCCTGAATATTATTTAACCCCCAACTAATATCAGTAAAATGGGTTATATGGTTAAATATCTTATTGCTATTTTTGGGAGTTTGTTGGACACCCATTGGCTGCTGCGTTTCCTACATTATAATAGTGAGCACACATCAGAAGAATTTCATTGGCTGCAAATTGGTCTCATCAATGACCTATCCTCCAAAATATGGTCCGAAGTGGGGATGTTCACTGATGATTGCACAATGTCCCGTGCCATTCACGACTCCTCAGATACTGAAACAGTCCATGTTCAAATTCAGCAAGTCCTGGACAATATCCAGGCTTGGGCTGACAAATGGCAAGTAATATTCACACCACACAAGTGCCAGGCAATGACCATCTCCAACAGGAGAGAATTTAACCATCGCCCTTTGACATTCAATGGCATTACCATCGCTGAATCCCCCACTATCAACATCCTGGGAGTTACCATTGACCAGAAACTGAACTGGACTAGCCATATAAATACTGTGCCTACAAGAGCAGGTCAGAGGCTGGGAATCGTGCGATGAGTAACTCACCTCCTGTCTCCCCAAAGCCTGTCCACCCTCTACAAGGCACAAGTCAGGAGTGTGATGGAATACTCCCCATTTCGCCTGGATGAGTGCAGCTCCCACAACACTCAAGAAGCTTGACACCAGCCAGGACAAAGCAGCCACTTGATTGGCACCCCATCGTCCACTTACACTTCTCTCCATCACCAACACAGTAGCAGCAGTGTGTACCATCTACAAGATGCACTGCAGAAACTCACCAAGGCTCCTTTAACAGCACCTTCCAAATGCAAGTCCACTACCACCTAGAAGGACAAGGGCAGCAGATAGATGGGAACACCACCACCTGGAAGTTCCCCTCCAAGCCACTCACCATCCTGACTTGGAAATATATCACTGTTCCTTCACTGTCACTGGGTCAAAATCCTGGAACACCCTTCCTAACAGCACTGTGGGTGTACCTACACCACATGGACTGCAGCGGTTCAAGAAGGCAGCTCACCACCACCTTCTCAAGGACAACTAGGGATGGGCAATAAATGCTGACCTAGCCAGCGAAGCCCACACCCCATGAACGAATAAAAAAAGCAGTTTGGGACGCCCAAGGTCATGAAAGATACTGTATAATCGCAAGTCTCTTCTTTTAGAAAGTTAGAGGGTGTGTGCAGAAGTGAAACAGGAACAAGTGAGACTATTTTGGAGACAAGAAGAGTGGAAGAGGATGAGAGTTTTCTGCTGACACTGTGAAAAAATTGAGAAGTGCTGAATCAATTGATTTTTGTTATTGTCTGGGATGGTCATAAGTGAGTGAAGTCAGGTGTAGAAATATGAATACAGAACGTTTTACTCCAGTTTGCAGCAGAATTCGATGTGCCTGCCAGTAAGGACAAGTCCCCTTTCCTGTCTAGGGCTCCCACAAGCTGGTTCATCGTTGCTCAAATCTCTAATATTGCTGAAAAAAGAGACATGTTGTTGTAGCTTTTTGTTTTGCATTCATAGGACAGATGCAAGAATACCAAATTTCAAAGGAAGCAACATGAGAAAAGGGTGCTGATTAGTTGGCAAGTTGACTCTGATAGGTCGGGGTGTTGCCCTGGAGAATGCACCATGGAACTATTTTGCCTCAAGAACACAATGATTAGGAGCAGGAGTAGGCCGTTCAGCCTCTCGAGCCTGCTCCATCATTCAATAAGATCCTAGCTGATCTGATTGTAACCTCAACTCCGTTTTCTTGTTTGCCCCTCCGTAACCTTTGACTCCCTTGTTGATCAAAAATCTAAGGCAGCCTTGAATAGATTCAATCACCCAGCCTCCATTGCTGTCTTGGGGAAGACACTTCCACAAACTAATAACCCTTTGAGAGAAAAAATTTCTTCTCACCTCTCATTCTTCAAAACTCCAATGGGTATCGGCCCAACCTGCTCAAACTTTCTGAAATGGAATAACCCCTTCATCCCAGGAGTCAGCTGAGTGAACCTTCTCTGATCTCCATCCAATGCAGCTTTATCCTTAAGTGAGGAGACCAAAGCAGTATTCCAGATGCAATCTCACTCAGGCCTTGTACAGTTGTAGCAGCACTTCCCTACTTTAATACTCAATTCCTTTCGTAATAAACACCAGCATTCCATTTGCCTTCCTTAATACTTGCTGCCCCTGCATACTAACATTTTGTGACTCTTGTACCAGGACACTCAGATCCCTCTGTACTGTAGATTTCTGCAGTCTTTCTCCATTCAAATACTTTACTGCTTTTTTTATTCTTCCTGCCAAAGTGGACAGGTTCACATTTTCCCACATTACATTCCATCTGCCATCTTCACCCATCGTTCAAATCTTTGAGATGCCTTACCCTTCCAGAGTAATTTGAGGTAGACTGGGGACTTTTCAGGTCTGGAAGTGGCTGTCTAGCACTCCCGTACTCTAAGCCACTCCATTTCTCCCATACCCCAGTCCTCAGAATCCCCTCAATTCCAGCATCCCACCAGCTCTCCCTAACCCCCTGAGCCTTCTCAGTTTCCTCCTTGGCTCTTCCCAGAACACTCTCTGCATCCTGCACCACTCAACATTGCTCCCAGGCTTCACACCCCAGCCAGTACGTTCGTTTATTGCGTGACCACTCCAGAAACTAGCCAACCCTAAACCACTCTCTCTTGCCTCTTGCTTCCTCCAAGCCACACCCCACCTTCTCCTTCAATTGTTTATGTTGGAGTATCACTTTGATCATCCTGTATACCGGAAACCTTAGAGCAGAATCAGAGGTTGAAATTGAGTAGTCCAATAAAGGAACGTTTCACAGAGTGATAGCACATTGAGAAAAATGTGGTGCGTCAAAAGAGTGAGAGTGTGTGACACAAAAATAGAGATTGGGAAAGATGCAGAGAGATGATTACAGAAAGAGATTACTTTCTGTGAGTGACCAGTATCACAAGAGATTAACTGTGTTGTGTGTAGTACAAGATATAACAACCCATCAAATCTCATCACGCCTGCAAATATAGACCTGTGGCTGGTGTTGGATTAGGTCCTGACTGTAGATGGTGTCTGTGGCTACATGTAGTCTACCAGCTGAGGAAAAGCAATCAGCCAGGGTCCCTACTTTGAATGGCAATCCTGTGACCACTGCTGGAAAACTCACCAGCACCAGCAACGGGTGAGGACTCTATGGGCTCAGGTGTGACACGCTCCATTGTGAAATAGCCTGTTGATACACATGCAATATCCAGCCACTTGGTCCCGACACCCAAAGTACTGGCATTAGCTGAACAGCTGTCTGATCCTCAGTCAACAGTTTTAAGGAGGAAGAAAAAAATGGACAGATATCTGATATCACTTTTGAACGAGCAGCTTTTGAAGATAATTTCTTTAAAGTAGTAAAGCATCTCAAGGCACTTTACAGGAGCATCATCAGAGAAAACTTGCCTTTTGCAGTGATAGAGACATGGTAATGACGGACAAGAAAACCTATTTCTTCTAAAATGGTCGAATTTTGCCTTCTAGACGGAGAAAGAACGGCAGCAACTCCTCCAGACCTACCCGACACAGCCCTTCCTCGTGCCAGTGACTCACCCACCTGAGTATCCGAATCCTCAGTTAATGGACCATCTCTCCAACTTCCCTTCCCCGGCCATATTCCAGGAGTCAAAACCCAAACTGAAGAAGGTTTTGAAGAAGACCCTGAATGAAAAGTATAAGATTAAGTACCTCAGACTGCGGAAAACTGTGAAAGCTCTGATTTTTGTGAGTATTTGCATTAATTTTGAGCAGCATTGTTGGACTGGAAGCAGGAGCGTGTAGTTATTACCAGTCTTTATTATTTTATGTAAAGATAATATACATTTCATTGTATTGTACTGCTCCCTGCTTGTGAAAATTAATAAATTGAATCAGGCCTAAGCTTTGGTCTGGTAAGTATGTGCATCAAGTCTCCTTGTGAAAAAGACACGACACATTTCAGGAACCGAGGTTAAGATTCTTGAAAAGAGTCATACAGACTCGAAACGTTAACTGTTTCTTTTCTCTCCACAGATGTTGTTATACCTGCTGAGTTTTTCCAGCATTTTCTGTTCTTGTTTAAGATCCTTGGTCCTGGCTATCATTTACTGAGATTTTGTGCAGAATTGATGTACTTTAACTCATAGGGAGCAGCAGGGTTACATTTAGAATGGATTGGTGATGCTGAATCTGAGAAATGATTAACTGTGAAAGCCCCAAATTATAAGTCACTGAGGTTCTAGCAAGCATTTTAGCTGCTGTTTTATGTAGACTATGTTGTCAAACATAGTAAACATTCTGTGAGGGAGTAGAGCGGGAAGTATGGGATGCACATTTCTGAGTTCAGTACAAAAGTGACCTATCTTTACCAGCCTCCTTATGGGTATGATGTCTGTATATTTCAGGAGAATGCAGCTCTCTGTGATGAAATTGCTTACATTGAGCAGAAATTCATCCAAACTAAAGAGGAAAGACGGTAAGGGATATTTTCATCGATATTTATGCTTCATGTTTTAGCTGCCTCTGCTTGTGGCTGATTGGTTGTCTGTTGTGTGGACAGATTAGGGTAAACATATTGTTACACTCAGTACTGAAACAAAAATGGGTGGTAATAATTGAAAATTTACAGTGAGTTACAACCTTTGTGGATGTTTTTGTCTAAAGTGTTAAAGTTCCTTGCCCTTTGAACTGTAAAATTGTTTTACCAAAGCATTTGAAACTTTAAAAAGTTGCATTTATTCATTCTTCAAAGACAATATTCATATAAGAAGCTGTTAGTCTGTCAATCGACTTTTCTCAAAAGAATAAACTTTTGAAATGAGCAGGATTTGTAACTTTCCATTTTTTCTCCTCCATTTCACAAACTCATTTATCCAGTTTAATTGCTGATACATAAACCGGATGTTTCTAGCCATGATGTTGTCCATCTCTCTTTAAATGCACTTAGGTTCCTATTAAAGAGGCTATTGCAGCACCAGAACTTAACTGAAGGGGCTGACCTTGCAGGACCCACCAGCGGTGTGCTTACCTCTCCCATGTACAATGTCCCTGGAGGAACCAACCAAGTGCCAGGAGTGTCAAACCTCCCCACAACACCGGTTACCAGTACTTCAGTTGGAGAGGAGGCACTGGGGAAAAAGTCCAAGAAAGACAAAAGAGATAAAGAAAAAGATAATGGCAAAGATGATGGTAAGCCTTTGGGTAACCTGTATACACTTCGGGAGTGACCAGCGTGCTTGTTTGATGCACAATGGTTGCAAGTTGGTGTCAGGAAGCAGAGCATGTGTTTAATGTAACTGCTGCTGACTGTGCAATCCCAGCAGAGCGTCAGGGGAGTCAGTACAGATCACATAATCTCATTGAGCATGGAGTGCAGCTTCCTTTAGCAGCTCTATTACAAAACTACTGGTTTGCCTGTCCCAGGCACTGATCTGCACATCCTCCTAATATTAGAGGCGGAGCAGACACAGAAGGGAGTTACTGTTTCAGGTGCAGGCCAAACAGGGAAGGGCCGCTTGTCAAGATACGATGTGGGAGGTTGGTAAAGAGGCTTCAAGGGGCAGCGATGGTGGAGCAGAAGGACAGCAAGGTCAGTGAGAGGCAGCTGCAGAATAAATCTATAAAAGGTTTGGAGAGCCCCTGCGGTGTCACTGAGCTGCTGAGGTCTCCTGCGGAGCCTCATTATCCCCCACTCTTTGCTCTGTGCCATGGGGCAGGTCCTGTTATTGTTGATAATGGAGATTCTGTTTTGAAAGCAGTGCTGCAGACATGTTCAGCATTCCTGTCATCTGACTTCTCCTAAAGATGGGTTTTCCCACCAGTTTTCTCCTGTTCGGAATCTGCCGTTCTGTGGATGTTGCCAGCTCTCTGGTACTTGAATATGTTACTATCCTTTGCCCATGAGACTGAGGAGTGGGTCACAGGAGACTATCGTACCTTGGGGTGGGCAGGGGGGTGGGATCAGAGCCAGCACTTTCCAACAGGAGTCACTGGATAGAAATCAGGAGGATGAACCCTGAAAGATCATTCTCTGTCCAAGGGTGATGAGACCACTTGTAGCACCCCAGATGTTGTGCTTACACACCACAGTATCTGGGACCTCTTGGTCTGAAAGGCTCAGTGTTGCGGTGACTGTCCATCCTCACTCTGTTAGTCATTGGGAAAGATTCCTCATGCTGAATTTTAAATCATAAGAGATACCTCTAGGTGCTGTCATGGTGAAACATGCCACCTCCAGTCGTTCCACACACACCTCTCTCCAGAACAAACTTGCAGTTGAGGCTGGGAGACCATATCTTTTGGTGAAGAATAGTGGGGAGGGAGTCAGTCCGTCTCCATTTGGGTCACCTCATGGGGTATTTCCCACATTGTTGGTTTTCTAGTTGGCCCAGTTTAGAGATCGTTCCCTCCTATTTGAAGGAAACACTCATGGCTATTGGCCCTGTGGATTCCATGTCCAACTAAATGGAACATCACCATGCAGAATAGAACACTGTTCCAAAACGAACTTCAATAATGTAACATTGGCCATGGCTGAACTCCAGATTATCTCCCTGGATATTATGAGGCTTACCCTTATTAAGTCTACAGCACAGAAACAGGCCACTCAACGCAACTAATCTGTGCTGGTAGTTATGCTGCACAGGAGCTGTCATCCACCCTGGCAACATGTTCTATTCCTTTCTCCCTCATATACTTCTCTAGCTTCCCTTGAAATACTTGTGCTTATTAAATTCAGCCACTTGTTGTGATAGCTAGTTTTCACTGTTCTCTGGGTAAAGAAGTTTCTCCTGAATTCGCTATTGATTTATTAGTGACTATCTTGTATTTCGAATCCCTAGTTTGAACTTTCCCACAATGGAAACATTTTCTCTATGTCTAACTTATTCATAATGCTAAAGACCTCTATCAGGTCACACCTCAGTTTTCTCTCTTCAGGAGAACAGAGGTCCAGCCACCAGCCTTTTCTAGCTCCTGTCACTTCTGGTATCTTCCTTGTGAATCAAAGAGTACATTTGGCAATTGTCTCCATTCCCGTTTATTCTGAGGGAGAAACAGGAGAGAATCCTAACACTGACCATCCCAGGGAAAGTTAGTGGCTGCATCCTGGTAAATGTTCACACTAGTTGACACTTTATCACAACACTCGGTGTCTATGCCCCAAATGTTAATCCACAGAGAAAGCTCAGAGACTGTAACAGGTGGTCTAAACTTCCCTCTCCACCCACAGCTCAACAAATGCCTACAAGCTGCCAGAGACTGTGCAGTCACCTGGGGCTGTGCTTCACCCTGTCAGTCACCAGGGGTCACGCTGTCACCCTGTCAGTCACCAGGGCTGTGCTTCACCCTGTCAGTCACCAGGGGTCATGCAGTCACCAGGGGTCACGCAGTCACCCTGTCAGTCACCAGGGGTCACGCTGTCACCGTCAGTCACCAGGGGCTGTGCTTCACCCTGTCAGTCACCAGGAACGTTACTGTCACATTCTCAGTTTCCAGGGGCTGTGCAGTCGTTTTGTCAGGTCACTATGTGCCACAGAATGCTGACAGTACAATGCACTCCCAATATAAAAGACAATAGAGAGCATTGAGTGGATTCTGAGATAGGCTGGGGTGAACTAAGAATACTGCTGTCAGTGTCAGTGAAAACACTCCTGCTTATACCTGAGCAAAATATTATTCCGCATTGGATCCAACTCGCAAGGTAGATTGTTCCACCTGGCCAGGCCATTATTTGTATTGGAAGGGGTGGGGGTCTGGGGGGCTTGGGAGGAACGATTCTTTTGTGGAGGGTAGATAGTTTGGCAGCAATGATTGTCCCAGGACATGTCACATGAGGCACTGACCACCCAAAGCAGCCCGACTTGTGAATCTCTGTAGGGATGCCCAGAATGCAGGAGTTCACCTAGTGTGCTAGCAGTGGCCAAACTCCAGATTTGTTTTGAAAATGATTCGGGAGTTGGGTGGGGGAGGAAGATGACACCAGCGTACAGTGACACTTTGTGTTCAGCTCCGCAGCCTTCACTCCGTGGATATCAGTGCCTGATCTCGCCTTGCTGCCAGGAACGCTATTACGAGGGCGAAGAGGAGGGCTGATTGGAGCATCCTTGTTTCCTCCCTCGACTGATGGAAAATGCGGTGTTGCCAAGGGAAAGGCAATTTGATGAAGCACAAGCTGGGAGAGTATCAATGTTTACAAGTGAATGTCGTTGGAGTAATGCAACACATTGAGTACGGTGCCTGGTGGCAATTCTGGAATGGGTAAAAGCACTTAGCCAGTGTCCACTGGACCAAGGTGCCAGTGTCCAATCCTGTGGGCAGACATTGGCCAGCATCATAAACTTAATGTTAAGCTGGGTTATAGGTCTGTACCTATTTGGTGCATTAGTGTGATCATAATTTTCTTGAAAGCAACAGGGAGGATACCTGTCTCTTTAACATGGTGGGAGAATTCTAGCAGGAGGCATGTCCATTCGAGAGGAGAGACATATAGCGCTGGTCAGTGATCCAGTCCAGAGCTTTTTATGGGCTGGAGCTCTGTACTGCTACTTTGCTGGGACCAGGACATCACGTGCTGCTGTCTCTTCTCGAAAGAGAGTAATGTGGCCATTGGTGGATCTGGGAAGGGGTCTGGATCCTGAGGTATACAGGGAGGTAAGGAATTCTGCAGATTTCTCACTCATCTCACTGTCATCAAAGTTTAACTTATTCTCTGTATTCTGTTATTAAAAACAGAAAATGCTGGAAATACTCAGCAAGTCTGGCAATGTCTGTGGAGAGAGAAGCAGTGTTAATGTTTCAGATCAGAGGCCTATCATCAGACCTGGAAAAAGGCAGAAATGAAACCTATTTTAAGCAAGTAGAGAGGCAATAAAAGGAGTGGGGTGGGTGCAGAAAGGGCAAAAGAGAAGGCATGTGTTAGGCCGGAAGGCTGGAGAGATTAAATGACAGAAGGGATGATGGTGTAAGACAAAAGGGGATGGGACAGGTAAAGAAACAAAAGATGGAGGTGGAAATGGGAATAACAGGATCATTACCAACAGCTACCATCTGAAAGAATGATCTGAATGATATGATCTGAAATTGTTGAAGTCAGTACTGAGTCTGGAAGGCTGTAAAGTGCCTGATGAAATGCTGTTCTTCTTTGAACTTCATTGAAACAGTGTAGGAAGCTAAAAATGGAGAGATCAGATTGGGAGTAGGTCAGAGAATTAAATGGAAGATGACCAGAAGCTCAGAGTTGTGCTTATGGACTGAGGTGAGGTTTGCAGCAAAGCAGTAGCCAGTCTGTACTCGGTCTCCCCAGTGTAGAGGAAACAGCCTTGTGAACAGTGAAATCAAATTATCATTTCACCTGCAAGCAGGGTTTGGGGCCCTGGACAATGGGAAGGGAGGAGATGAAAGGAAAGATGTTGCATCTCCTGCATTTGATACAATGGCGCTGTGGGTAGGTATTGGGGGTATTGAGGAGTAGACGAGGTGTTGCAGAGGGAACAGTCTGTCCAGAATGCTGGAAGTGGTGAGGAGGCGAAGGTGGGTTTGTTGGTGACGTGGTGCCATTGCTGATGAACATGGCGGAACATGAGAGGTTGAATGCAGAGGTTGGTGAGGTGGCAGGTAAGGGCAGGGGGAGCCCCATGCTGGCTCTGGGAGTGGTGGGATTGGCAGAGGGGTGAAAGCAGATGTGTGAGAAACCAAGCGAATGCGGTCAAGGGCCCTGTCAACCAGGGGGAGGGGGAGAATCATTGGTTGAAGAACAAGGAAAACATATTGGAAGCACTGGTGTGGAAGGTTGCTTCGTCAGAACCGATGTGATAAAGAAGAACCTACCAGAATGGGATAGAGCCCTGACAGGAAGCGGCCTGTGAGGAAGTGTAGTCCAGGCAGATATGGGAGTCGGTGCGCTAATGGTCGCAATTGATGAAGAGTCTATCCCCAGAAATGTAGACAGAGAAGTTGAGAAAGGGAAGTGAAGAAGGACAACAACAACTTAATGCATTTAATATAAAGTAAGATCTCCAGACTCTTCACAGCAGCAATTATGAAGCAAAGTATGAGACCAAACCACATGAGGGTTATTGGGTGAGATGACCAAAGAGGTAGGTTTTAAGAAGTGTTGTAAAGGAAGGAAGCCAGATAAAGGGATGTAGGGAGGGGATTCCAGAGCTTGGGGTCAAGGCAACTGAAGGCTTGGTTGCCAACGATGGGGGCAATGATTATTGGGAATGCACAAGAAGCCAGGATTAGAGGAACACAGATATCTCAGAGTTTGTGGGACTGGGGGGGATTAGAGAAGGGGGGAAGGAGAACTGCAGGTGGACCATGTGAAGCTGAGGGTGGGGGGTGGAAATTTGAAGCGGTGTTGATGAAAATTTTCAGTTTGGGCCGAGAAGCAGAAGTGGCATCAAGAGAGTCATCAGCATATCAGAGAAAGGGATGGAGGAGAGGACCTGAGTAGGACTGGACTTTATTGTTTGCTTGTTGTCAAAGGGTATTTGCTAGTAATGTCCATGGCATTTCTTCCTATTTCCCTCCTGATACAACAACAGTTAGTGTATTCTCTGTCTCCCTACTTATTTCAGGTACTTTCTCCTGGTTGGGGAGTCCAGGGCCAGGGGGCATAGGCTAAAATTAGAGGCACTCTTTTCAGGGGTGAAATTAGGAAACACTTTTACATACAGGATGGGAGAAGTTTGGAACTCTCTGCTGTAAATAGAAATTAATGCAAGATCAATTGCTAATTTTAAATGTGAGATTTATAGACTTTTGTTACTGTAGTTATTAAGAGATATGGGGTAAAGGTGGGGGAGGTAGGGGTGCCGACAGAGTAAGGTCACACATCAGCCATGATCTCATTGAATGGTGGACAGACCCAATGATCGAAAGGATCTCCTGCTGCTATGTCCTTTCGCTGTCACCCAGATGTTGACAAACATTTTTGTCTTTTAGCTTGATTTTTATTTTTTAAATTCAGACAGAATATTTAAGAAGTTCAAATCCAGACTCATGTCCTGATATAAGTCAATATACATCTCGCAAGGGCTCCAAGTAGTTTTGGTATCTGAGCACATAGCAAGAGGGATGAGCCAAGCTATCTGCTCAGACACCTCTGCTGTTCCTATCCTGGGAGTGTTTAATGAGAACTGTGTGAAGGGAGCTTTACTGTGTATCTAACCCCGTGCTGTACCTGCCCTGGGAGTGTTTGATGGAGACAGTGTAGAGGGAGATTTACTCCGTATCTAACCCCGTGCTGTACCTGCCCTGGGAGTGTTTGATGGGGACAGTGTAGAGGGAGCTTTACTCTGTATCTAACCCCGTGCTGTACCTGTCCTGGGAGTGTTTGATGGAGACAGTGTAGAGGGAGTTTTACTCTGTATCTAACCCCGTGCTGTACCTGCCCTGGGAGTGTTTGATGGGGACAGTGTACAGGGAGCTTTACTCTGTATCTAACCCCGTGCTGTACCTGTCCTGGGAGTGTTTGATGGGGACAGTGTAGAGGGAGATTTACTCTGTATCTAACCCCGTGCTGTACCTGCCCTGGGAGTGTTTGATGGGGACAGTGTAGAGAGAGCTTTACTCTGTATCTAACACCGTGCTGTACCTGTCCTGGGAGTGTTTGATGGGGACAGTGTAGAGGGAGCTTTACTCTGTATCTAACCCCGTGCTGTACCTGCCCTGGGAGTGTTTGATGGGGACAGGGTAGAGGGAGCTTTACTCTGTATCTAACCCCGTGCTGTACCTGCCCTGGGAGTGTTTGATGGGGACGGTGTAGAGGGAGCTTTACTCTGTATCTAACCCCGTGCTGTACCTGTCCTGGGAGTGTTTGATGGGGACAGTATAGAGGGAGCTTTACTCTGTATCTAACCCCGTGCTGTAACTGTCCTAGGAATGTTTGTTGGGGACAGTACAGAGGGAGCTTTACTTTGTATCTAACCCCGTGCTGTACCTGTCCTGGGAGTGTTTGATGGGGACGGTGTAGAGGGAGATTTACTCTGTATCTAACCCCGTGCTGTACCTGTCCTGGGAGTGTTTGATGGGGACGGTGTAGAGGGAGATTTACTCTGTATCTAACCCCGTGCTGTAACTGTCCTAGGAATGTTTGATGGGGACGGTGTAGAGGGAGATTTACTCTGTATCTAACCCCGTGCTGTACCTGTCCTGGGAGTGTTTGATGGGGACGGTGTAGAGGGAGATTTACTCTGTATCTAACCCCGTGCTGTACCTGTCCTGGGAGTGTTTGATGGGGACAGTGTAGAGGGAGCTTTACTCTGTATCTAACCCTGTGCTGTACCTGCCCTGGGAGTGTTTGATGGGGACAGTGTAGAGGGAGCTTTACTCTGTATCTAACCCTGTGCTGTACCTGTCCTGGGAGTGTTTGATGGGGGCAGTGTAGAGGGAGCTTTACTCTGTATCTAACCCCGTGCTGTACCTGTGCTGGGAGTGTTTGATGGGGACAATGGATGCCTGACATGAGAAAGTGCCCTCTTTAACTGTACCTTAATAGCTACAAAATTACATCAAAAAAAGTAAAAAGGTTTGGAAAGAAATGTTTATTGTCCAACACTGTCTAAATGAATTGTGCTTGGAATGGGTGGTTTATTAAATATTTCTAACTGAGGGTTATACCTGCATGGGTTAGCCAGAATGGTTCTGCATGGATATTGCAGCCTCCACACACTGAATCACTGGCTTATTGATCTGCACCTGCTGATGGTCACAAGTTGTTACTCAGTCAGTGCCTGGAATTTGCATCCAATATGAGGCACTGTGCCATTGGCAGCTCCTTTTGGATTCAGCTGATAGTTATTCAAATCCACAACTGCTTTGGGTGGTGCTGAAGTAGCTGTTGGACTCTGAAACCTTCACAAAGCTCAGGCTATGACAATAAGCTCCCGCAGGTAGCAAGCTTCTAAGGAATAAATAACTGTATACGTAAGTTTAATTTTAAAAATACACAGTTTAATTTATAGAGTGTACATCATTTATGTTCCTTCTTTTGAGGAATTAACATGTTTAACATCTACTTTAAACATATGCATTCTATATTGTTGTTATTCATTCATGTGTTAACCTATTGTTCAATAAATTCACTTGGCATTTAAAGCCAAAAACCAGGTCTGGTGTGATGATATTCTGCCTCTTCTTGGAGCACATGCAAAGACTCCTGTCGATACAGAATAGATCCTGTAGCTAAAGGAATCTAAAGTTTCTGTTGTTACTCTGGGCATATTCTCAATGGTTACCCGGCAACCTGAGCCAGTGAAGATACCCTCAACGTTGTACTGAGTTGCAGCTTGTCCATGCGAGTAACTAAAACCCTGAAAGCTGAAATGTCCAGACTAAGATATGAAATGTCTAGACTAATATATGTTTCCTAGGGCTCATTCAATAGTTCTGAGACCTCGAGATCATTATGGAAATCAAGAAACCATAAATATGTTGCAGACACCTCCAGCTCCTCACACATGAAGGAGATTCTGGTTTCCTCTGGCCTAACCATCACTAATGGTCAGCCCAACTCTCGAGAATTATGGCCTTAAATCCAACCCATGGCTGGAACTTTAAATAAACTCAGCTTGTCCTTTGTAGTCCACCTGAGAATCCCACCTGAGAGATCCAGGAACACTCCATGATAATGAGAACAGAGAGATCCAGGAATACTCCATGATATGAGAACAGTGACACTATCAGCCTGAAAAACCCCTTTGACAATGCCATGGGGTCTTGAGATGCATGTTGCAATATGCCACTTCCTTCACACTTATTCATGATGGTTCGATTCTCAACCTGGCACCAGGCTGGGATTGTCTTGATTTCTTTCCACCAGCTCGCCAACACGACTAAACCTGTTCCTGCAGGACATGACTGAATCCTGTTGGAGCTAACCCGCTAAAGCTGCACTTCACACCATAATCGACACTACAAGGACAACTTTACCCTCCCCTGCATGGTTGCTACAGATTGAAAAACAACACTGTAAATCCAGTGGGGGGGGTTTACCTGGAAGTAAGAGGCCACCAGATAGAGGAGGAGGAATGGGGACAGATCTGAACATAAACCTCAAGATTGTGAACTCTCACGAAGGTGCAAGAATATGCAGGGTAGCTGCTGACAAAGATATACATTGTGAAGCCACTCATTTACAGCTCCTGAGGAATGGGAGCAGACCATTCTGCCCCTCAAACCTGTTTCCGCATTCAGTTGGATCATGGCTGATCTCTATCCACTTTGGTCCCATAATATGAGAAATGATGCTGCACAAGGATCGATGCTAAGATCCCTGTTGTTCACAACTTACAGAAATGACTTGGATTCAGGAATTGGAAGTACAATGTCAAAAATTGTTGACTGCACTAAACTGGAGTGTGTAGTTAATACAGAATGTGACAAAATACAGGGAGACAATGAACATACAGAATCAACGTGTAATTGCTAAATAAGCATCAAAATAGTTCATTTCTAGAGGGATACAACCAAAAAGAAGTGATCTAAATAGAATAAGGTTGGAGCTCACTTGGAGTACTGTGAATATTTCTGGTCTCCATTTTGTAATAAGAATATGGGAACACTGGAGAAGGTGCAAAAAATATTGATTAGAATGATTCCTGGACTGAAAGGTTGCACATCTATCAGGGAAGATTGAGCAGGCTGGAGTTCTGTCTAGAAAAGAGAAGACGGGGGGGTTACCTGATAGAGGCCTTCAAAGGGTAGACATAGTGAAGATGCTTCTGCAACAGGACAAGACCAAACTAAGGGCCATATATATAAAATAGCCACTAATAAATCCAACAGGGAATTCAGGGAAAACTTCTTTACCGGGAGAGTGGCTGGAATGTTGAACTTTCTACCACTCGGAGTGGTTACGGTGAACACAGTGATGGTGGAGGTGGGGGGAAGCTAGATAAACACTGGAGGGAGAAAATAGAACGCTATAATGACGTGGTGAGATGAAGAGGCTCCTGTGGAGTATAAACTCTGGCATGGATTGAGCGGTTTGTTTCTCTGTTGTAACTATTTTCTAATACTTTGTAACCCTCAATACCCTTAATTAACATCGATCAAACCCATTTGAAGTTTTCAGTTGGCTTCCAATGAGCCTCAATAGCTGTTTAAAGGAGAGAGTTGAGATTTTCACTACGTTTTATATGAATAAAGACCACCCCTGAACAGCCTGGCTGTCATTTGAAGGTTATGGCCCCCATGTTCTGGACTCTCCCACCAGAAGGAAAAGTTTCTCTCTAGCCACATTATCAAATTGTTTAATTATTTTGTACCCAATTATATTGCCCATCCATTGTCTATAAGCATGGGAATATAAGCTTAGTCTCTGCAATCTGCCATCATCATTTAACCCTTTTAGCCTAATATCGTTCTGGTGAATGTGTGCTGTATCCATGTGAGGTTGCTATTATCCTTCCAGAGACATGGTGCCCAGAACTGAATGTAGGATTTCAGATGGGATCTAACCAGAGTTCTGTAAATCCATCTCTTTATATTCCAGCCAGCTCCCTTCAGATGAAGGTCCCTATTCCATTAGCTGTTTAATTTTTTTTGTACCTGTCCACCAGTTTTTAGTGATTTCTGTACACTGATGCCTAAGTCTCCCTGCTCCTTCATAGTTCCCAGTTTTTCACCATTTAGAAGATACCCTTTCTATCTTTAAGTTCAGAGGGGATGCCCTCTTATTTCCCCACACTGAATTCCATCAGTTGCAGTTTTGCCCATTCACTAAATCTATCAATGTTCTTTTTGTAGCTTTCTGCTCCCATCTATACTATTTACTGTGCCACCTAGCTGAGAGTCATCAGCAAACTTGGATAAACGGCTCTCTATTCCTGCATCAGGTCATTGGTAAATATAGTGAAATGTTGAGGCCCATGGAGCATATGCCCATTATCCCTACTCTGTGCCTGCTACCTCCTAATAATTCCCTCTCCAAGCCAAAAGGTTGCCTCCCATTCAATACACTTTCATTTCTGCTAACAGTCTCTCGTATGGTACCTCACCAAAAACTTTCTGGAAGTCCATATAAAGAACATGCATTGACACTTCCTTATCCACCATTTTAGTGGCCTCAAAACGTTCAATTAGGTTCGTTAGACCTGATTTACCCGAGATAAATCTAAGCTGGTTTCTCTGATCAGTTCATCGATCTCTTTGGGCCTACTTATTGGAAAAATGATCCTTCCTGGCAAAGTGCCGCTACCAGACAAAAGATGCCCCATGGTGCAGTCTACCCCTCCCCACAGCGCACATAACTGTGGAGCAAAAGCCAATTGGAATGTACAGTCTCCAGCAGGAGCACTGGACTATTGGACCCTTTCCTGGAAACTGCCACATCCCCCCCTGCTCCCTCAATATCAAATATGTCTGTAAACCAGCAGAGCCTTTCATGACTGCAGCTGGTCTTACAGCTTTGTACGCACAACTACCCAACCATACAATACCCTTTTCCATCTACCGACACTTTTTGATTTGACTCTACTGGTCTGTGTGTGGCTCCTAGCGTGTGCCCCTAATCCCAAGGTGTAGCCTGGCACAATAACACGGCCTGGGCCACTTCAGAAGCTGTCTCCGGGCATTGGTTTCTCAGAACAAAATATATGGATGTGGAGCAGCTTTCTGTGATGGCTTCGAATTATGTTCCTAACATCAAAGCAGATGTTTTCACATTTTGTGCTTGATATCTGTGGTTTGTTTGAAGGGCTAACGTGCAATTAATCCTAGGTATGAGAAAAGTATCGAAGAAGAAGCGAACTAGGGATAGGAGCACACGGAAACCCATCCAGCCCATTCCTCTGGACTCCTGCGGCAGACCAATCTTTCCAATTGTGCTTGGAGGACTGACTATTTACAGTTTAGGAGAGGTTTGCATTCTTATTTTTCCCTTTGATCCCAAGAGAAAACATCCCCATTGCTAGATAACCCTCGGCTTTGTGGTGGCAAACTTAAACATCCGACATTCAACAATAAATTGGCAATCTCATTCTGAGAGGTCACATTGCTGGTTTGGGTACAGCATATATAACCCTGTGCTGTACCTGTCTGGGAGTGTTTGATGGGGACAGTGTCAAGGGAGTTTTACTCTGTATCTAACCTCGTGCTGTACCTGTCCTGGGAGTGTTTGATGGGGACAGTGTCGAGGGAGTTTTACTCAGTATCTAACCCCGTGCTGTACCTGCCCTGGGAGTGTTTGATGGGGACAGTGTCGAGGGAGTTTTACTCTGTATCTAACCCCGTGCTGTACCTGTCCTGGGAGTGTTTGATGGGGACAGTGTAGAGGGAGCTTTACTCTGTATCTAATCCCATGCTGTACCTGTCCTGGGAGTGTTTGATGGAGACAGTGTAGAGGGAGCTTTACTCTGTATCTAACCCCGTGCTGTACCTGCCCTGGGAGTGTTTGATGGGGACAGTGTAGAGGGAGATTTACTCTGTATCTAACACCGTGCTGTACCTGCCCTGGGAGTGTTTGATGGGGACAGTGTAGAGGTGGCTTTACTCTGTATCTAACCTCGTGCTGTACCTGTCCTGGGAGTGTTTGATGGAGACAGTGTAGAGGGAGCTTTACTCTGTATCTAACCCTCTGCTGTACCTGTCCTGGGAGTGTTTGATGGGGACAGTGTAGAGGGAGCTTTACTCTGTATCTAACCCCGTGCTGTACCTGTCCTGGGAGTGTTTGATGGGGACAGTGTAGAGGGAGATTTACTCTGTATCTAACCCCGTGCTGCCCCTGTCCTGGGAGTGTTTGATGGGGACAGTGTAGAGGGAGCTTTACTCTGTATCTAACCCCGTGCTGTACCTGCCCTGGGTGTGTTTGATGGGGACAGTGTAGAGGGAGCTTTACTCTATCTAATCCCGTGCTGTACCTGTCCTGGGAGTGTTTGATGGGGACGGTGTAGAGGGAGCTTTACTCTGTATCTAACCCCGTGCTGTACCTGTCCTGGGAGTGTTTGATGGGGACAGGGTAGAGGGAGCTTTACTCTGTATCTAACCCCGTGCTGTACCTGTCCTGGGAGTGTTTGATGGGGACAGTGTCGAGGGAGCTTTTATCTGTATCTAACTCCGTGCTGTACCTGTCCTGGGAGTGTTTGATGGGGACAGTGTCGAGGGAGCTTTTATCTGTATCTAACTCCGTGCTGTACCTGTCCTGGGAGTGTTTGATGGGGACAGTGTAGAGGGAGCTTTACTCTGTATCTAACCCCGTGCTGTACCTGCCCTGGGAGTGTTTGATGGGGACGGTGTAGAGGGAGCTTTACTCTGTATCTAACCCCGTGCTGTACCTGTCCTGGGAGTGTTTGATGGGGACGGTGTAGAGGGAGCTTTACTCTGTATCTAACCCCGTGCTGTACCTGTCCTGGGAGTGTTTGATGGGGACAGTGTCGAGGGAGCTTTATTCTGTATCTAACCTGTACTATGCCTGCCCTGGGAGTGTTTGATACAGATACTAGTTGTCTGAATGGGCAAGTGCCCCATTAATCTGCTCTAATATTCCTCAAATTATTGAGCACAAAACTCCATCAAAAGTAAGATAGAAAGGTTTATAAATTTCTGTTTATAGTTCAGCCCGTCTTGGAGTGTGTGGTGCAATAAACAACTCCAGGGTTGGATTTGCACGCGTTAACTTTTTGTTCTGCGTAGATATTGGAGCCTCCATATGTCGGACCACTGGAATGTAGATCTGGACCTGCTGTCACTACATGCTGGAATGGGTTGGGACTCAGTCATGGGTTGGACTTTACTTCAGAAAGGTGGATAAAGGTTCCCCCTGCTACTGTAGGCCACTCTGCTGCAGCTCCTAAACAGAGCGATGGACACTGCTGGGTTTGAGGAGATTTTAGATGACACATGAAGATCCAAGAAAGAGGAATGGGGCATAATAACTGAGAAGGCAAGTACTGGGGAGTCTCTGATGCCTCAGCAAGTTTATCCAGTGAGTAACTGAGACACGCAGATCAGTGAACTCCAAGTTACTGTACGCTGAGTTAGCTGGCTTTGATAATTGGCCTCACACTCCTGCACTGTGAAGTGTACAAAAATATGCCTTAGTTCCTATTCCTGAGTGGCATCCAGCAACTTCCCCTCCCCTTTCCCGTGGCTGGTAGGTGCCCATGCGTGGATGTCCGGTGAGGGGATTGTGTGTGCTTGTGATTTCCATCCTCTCATCTCAAAAAACACAGAGAAAAAGAAAAGGCTTGGATTTATATAGCGCCTTTCTTGATCTCAGTGTATGCTTAAAGCACTTCTGCAGCCAGTGAAGTAAAGACAGAAAGTGCTGGAAAAACTCAACGAGTCTGTCAGCATCCGTGGAGAGAGAAACAGAGTTAACGTTCCGAGTCCGTATGACCTGTACGCAGGGACCCCTACCCCTGCTCTGGAGGAGAGTCACATGGACTCGAAACGTTAACTCTTTCTCTCTCCACAGATGCTGCCAGACCTGCTGAGTTTTTCCAGCCTTTTTTGCTTTTATTTCAGATTTCCAGCATCCGCAGTATTTTGCTTCTACCAAAGTACTTTTGGAGTGTGGTCATTGTAGGAACAGTGGCAGCCAGTGCACAGCAAGCTCCCACTAACAGCAATGTGGGAATGACCAGATCACCTGTTCTTTTTAGGTTGAGGGTTAAGTATTGGCCAAGACACTGGGAGGACACCCCAGCTCTTCTTCATAGGGCCCTTAGGGATATTTTGCATCCACCTGAAAGGGCAGACAAAGCCTCAGTTTAACATCGCACCCTAAAGACAGCAGCTCGGACTGTGCAGCACTCCGTCAGTTTCCACCTGCATTTTGTACTCAGGTCTCTGGAGAGGGATTTGAACCTACAAACCTTTGACTCGGAGGCAAGTGTGCTACCTCTGAGCCATAGCTGACCCGACCCCCAACACCCACCGCTCCACCTCCCCCCCCGCCACCCCCCACCTGTCACCGAGCTCTGACATCTTTCTGGCTCATGTGTGTGAGGGGGTCCCTGGGAACTGATGGTATCTGTGGAACTAAAAGTTAGTGTGTGCAGGAGAAACAATGGGGAGGAGATCACTCACCGGGGACCCCGGCATCTAATGTGCAATTCACTTTGGAGTAATTCACTTGCTGCACAGCCAGGAACTACACAGCAGTACACAGTGTGGCCATAGAAGCTGACTGTGCTCGTGTGATGGGATAGCACTTGTGCAACTGAATGGTCGTCCTTATCTGGGTAAACCAATAGCACAGGTCACCACCGGTCAGCTGGCCAATCAGAGCCCATTCTTGTCCTGTGCGCCTGTCTCTATTGAGCTGTCGTTTTGAATTATTAATTGCACTAAGCTCCATTCTTTTGGATATTAGATAATTGCCGATCGCTCAGGTTTTTGTGATGAGACTGCGATCTATCCCGTGGGGTTTTGCAGCACCCGAGTCTATGCCAGTATGAAGAACCCCAACCACAAGTGTCTCTACACCTGTCAGATCAAAGATGGTGGAAGCGGACCACAGGTATTTCAAAATACACAGTGTACAATTCTTCAAAATTAGTGCTGGTATGCAATGATGTTAATTCCATTTTAGTCCAATATTTTCTAAAGTTTTGAATCTGCATTTTATTGCAGAGTACCCTGTAATAGTGTGGGTGGCCTGTGTTAGTGTGGATGCTATGTAATAGGGCAGGATCCCTGTGTTGGTTGGGTGTCCCATAATGACGTGAATGCTCTAGTGTGGGTGCCCTGTAATGGGTCTGGATGTCCCTGTAATGGCACGGCTGCCCAGTAATGCTGTGGGTGTCCTGTAACGATGGTGCGGGTGTCCTGCAAAGATGGTGCGGGTGTCCTGCAAAGATGGTGCGGGTGTCCTGCAAAGATGGTGCGGGTGTCCTGCAAAGATGGTGCGGGTGTCCTGCAAAGATGGTGCGGGTGTCCTGCAAAGATGGTGCGGGTGTCCTGCAAAGATGGTGCGGGTGTCCTGCAAAGATGGTGCGGGTGTCCTGCAAAGATGGTGCGGGTGTCCTGCAAAGATGGTGCGGGTGTCCTGCAAAGATGGTGCGGGTGTCCTGTAATGATGGTGGGGGTGTCCTGTAATGATGGTGGGGGTGTCCTGCAAAGATGGTGCGGGTGTCCTGCAAAGATGGTGCGGGTGTCCTGCAAAGATGGTGCGGGTGTCCTGCAAAGATGGTGCGGGTGTCCTGCAAAGATGGTGCGGGTGTCCTGCAAAGATGGTGCGGGTGTCCTGCAAAGATGGTGCGGGTGTCCTGTAATGATGGTGGGGGTGTCATGCAAAGATGGTGCGGGTGTCCTGTAATGATGGTGCGGGTGTCCTGTAATGATGGTGCGGGTGTCCTGCAAAGATGGTGCGGGTGTCCTGCAAAGATGGTGCGGGTGTCCTGCAAAGATGGTGCGGGTGTCCTGCAAAGATGGTGCGGGTGTCCTGCAAAGATGGTGGGGATGTCCTGTAGCGATG
Organism: Carcharodon carcharias; assembly: GCF_017639515.1. Classification (NCBI taxonomy): domain Eukaryota; kingdom Metazoa; phylum Chordata; class Chondrichthyes; order Lamniformes; family Lamnidae; genus Carcharodon; species Carcharodon carcharias. Next base: position 4,816,013 of record NC_054494.1, read on the forward strand.
GTGCGGGTGTCCTGTAGCGATGGTGCGGGTGTCCTGTAATGATGGTGCGGGTGTCCTGTAATGATGGTGCGGGTGTCCTGTTTTTGATGGTGCGGGTGTCCTGTTTTTGATGGTGCGGGTGTCCTGTTTTTGATGGTGCGGGTGTCCTGTTTTTGATGGTGCGGGTGTCCTGTAATGATGGTGCGGGTGTCCTGTAATGATGGTGCGGGTGTCCTGTAATGATGATGCAGGTGTCCTGTATTGATGGTGCGGGTGTCCTGTAATGATGGTGCGGGTGTCCTGTAATGATGGTGCGGGTGTCCTGTATTGATGGTGCGGGTGTCCTGTTTTTGATGGTGCGGGTGTCCTGTAATGATGGTGCGGGTGTCCTGTAATGATGGTGCGGGTGTCCTGTAATGATGGTGCGGGTGTCCTGTAATGATGATGCGGGTGTCCTGTATTGATGGTGCGGGTGTCCTGTTTTTGATAGTGCGGGTGTCCTGTAATGATGGTGCGGGTGTCCTGTAATGATGATGCGGGTGTCCTGTATTGATGGTGCGGGTGTCCTGTTTTTGATGGTGCGGGTGTCCTGTAATGATGGTGCGGGTGTCCTGTAATGATGGTGCGGGTGTCCTGTAATGATGGTGCGGGTGTCCTGTATTTGATGGATTTATTGAGTGGGTGAAGCTGACGGGTGGATTTCAGTGCAGGTGAGTTTGAGGCCATTTATGTTGGACTGAAAAGGAGAGATCAGAGAATTGTTTAACTGGTGAAAAGCTAAGAACAGTGGAGTTCCAAAGAAATTTAGGGATTCTGGCACAAAGCACAAAATGTTGTGATCAGGTACAAAATATAATCAAAAAGGTGTGTCCTGCTGAAGAGCACAGGCTGCTGGAAATGACCTGCTGGGGAGCACAGGGCTGCTGGGAATGACCTGCTGGGGAGCACAGGGCTGCTGGGAATGACCTGCTGGGGAGCACAGGGCTGCTGGGAATGACCTGCTGGGGAGCACAGGGCTGCTGGGAATGACCTGCTGGGGAGCACAGGGCTGCTGGGAATGACCTGCTGGGGAGCACAGGGCTGCTGGGAATGACCTGCTGGGGAGCACAGGGCTGCTGGGAATGACCTGCTGGGGAGCACAGGGCTGCTGGGAATGACCTGCTGGGGAGCACAGGGCTGCTGGGAATGACCTGCTGGAGAGCACAGGGCTGCTGGGAATGACCTGGGGAGCACAAGGCTGCTGGGAATGACCTGCTGGGGAGCACAAGTCTGCTGGGAATGTCCTGCCTGGGACTATGGTTCATCTGGGTGTGTCCTGCTGAAGAGCACAGGCTGCTGGGCAGTCCAGCTGGGGAGCACGGGGCTGCTGGGAATGTCCTGTTTGGTAGCACAAGGCTACTGGGAGTGTGCTGGTGGGGAGCACAGTGTTGCTGGGATTCTCCGACTGGAGAGCATAGGGCTGCTGGGAATGCCCTGTTTGGGAGCACAGGGCTGCTGGTATTGTGCTGCTGGGGAGCACAGGGCTGCTGGGAGTGACCTGCTGTAGAGCACAGTGATGCTGGAAGTATCTTGCTGGAGCACACAGGAGTGCTGGGAGTGTCGTGCTGGGGAGCACAAGGTTGCTGGGAGGGACAAAACTGGCAGCTAAATATCCCGAGCTATAGAATCTTCAGACACGATAGAGTAGGAGATAAAAAAGGAGGGGGCTAGCACTAATGGTTAAAGAATCAAGTCCAGTTGTGAGAAGGGATGATATACTAAATGGGTCAACAAACAAGGCTGCATGGATTGAGCTTAGCAATAAAAAAGGGACAGTCACACTGCTGGGAGTATACTACAGACCCCCAAATAGTGAAAGGGAGATAGAAGAACAAATGTGGAGGCAAATTTCTGCTTGTAAGAACAAGAGGGCAATAATAGTAGGAGATTTCAACTATCCTAATATCAACTGGAATTCAAACAATATAAGGGGCATTGAGGGAGAAAAATTCATGCAGTGTGTCCAGGAAAATTTTTTCAACCAATTAGTGACAAACCCAATGAGAGGAGATGCAATTCTAGACCTAGTCTTGGGGAATGAAGAAGGGCAAGTGGGTGAAGTGACAGTTGGTGACCATATCGAGTATAGTGATCACAATTCAATTAGATTTAGCATTACGATGGAAAAGGACAGAGATAAGGCAGGAGTAAAAGTCTTGAACTGAGGGAAGGCAAATTTTGCAGAAATGAGAAGGGACTTGGCTGAGGTGGACTGGATAGCAATGCTGGAGGATAAAACAGTGGGAAACCAGTGGGAAGCACTAAAAAGCGAGATCCTAATTATACAAAGTAGATGTGTCCCCTACAAAAATAAGAGTGGTACTGCCAAATCTAGACCCCCCGGTTGTCTAGAGGAACACAGGGGAAGATCAAACAGAAAAAGAAAGCGTACGATAGGCACAAAGAACTAAGCACTGCAGATAGCCTAGACGGATATAGGAAGTGCAGGGATGAAGTAAAAATGGAAATAAGGAAATCAAAGAGAGGGCATGAAGAAAGATTCGCAAGTAAAGTTAAAGATAACCCAAAGATGTTTTACCAATACATTAATGCTAAAAGGTTAGTTCAGGAAAAAGTGGGACCTATCAGAGATGAAGATGGAAACTTGTGTGTAGATGCAGAGGCTGTGGGAAGGGTTTTGAATGAATATTTTGTCTCTGTGTTTACAAAGGAAAGGGAGGATGTAGATATAGTAGTCCAGGAGGAACACTGCGAGATATTGGACGGGATAGTCATAAAGAGAGAGGAAGTACTCGAAGGGCTGAAATCCTTGAAAGTGGATAAGTTACCAGGGCCGGATGGATTGTTTCTGAGGCTGCTGAAGGAAGCCAGGGAGGAGATAGCAGATGCTCTGAGGATGATTTTCCAATCTTCACTAGATACAGGGGAGGTACTGGAGGACTGGAGAAATGCAAACATAGTTCCATTGTTTAAAAAGGGATCAAAGGAAACACCAAACAATTATAGGCCAGTTAGTCTTACATCAGTGGTGAGCAAATTAGTAGAATCAATCCTGAGAGATAGGATTAACTGTCATATGGAAAGGCATGGACTAGTCAGGGATGGTCAGCGTGGATTTGTTAAAGGAAGGTCTTGCCTCACAAATTTGATTGAATTCTTTGAGGAAGTGACAAGAAGGGTTGAAGAAGGTAGTGCAGTGGATGTTGTGTACATGGATTTTAGCAAGGCATTTGACAAGGTCCCACATGGCAGATTGGTCAGGAAAGTAAAAGCCCATGGGATTCAGGGTAATGTGGCAAAATGGATAAAAGGTTGGCTTTGTAACAGGAAACAAAGGGTAATGGTCGATGGATGCCCTTGCCAATGGAAAGTTGTCTCAAGTGGTGTTCCACAGGGCTCGGTGTTGGTACCCTTGCTGTTTGTGTTATATATTAACGATTTGGACGTGAATGTGAGGGGCAGGATTGGGAAATTTGCAGATGACACAAAGATTGGCCGAGTAGTGGGTAGTGTAGAGGATAGTCATAATCTCCAAAACCAGATGGGTTGGTGGAGTGGGCGGTAAAGTGGCAGATGGATTTTAACATAGAGAAGTGTGAGGTCATACATTTAGGGAGGTCAAACAGTTACAGAGATTACACAATAAATGGGAATATACTAAGAGAGGTAGATGAAGTGATAGATCTTGTTGTACAAGTACACAGGTCCCTGAAAGCAACAGTTCAAGTAGACAAGGTTGTAAAGAAGGCATATGGAATGTTCTCCTTCATTGGCAGAGGTATAGAAAATAAAAGTAAGGATATAATGTTGGAATTGTATAAAACACTGGTGAGGCCACAACTGGAGTATTGTGTGCAGTTCTGGTCACCACATTACAGGAAGGATGTAATAGCTCTGGAGAGAGTGCAGAGGAGGTTTACAAGAATGTTGCCAGGGTTAGAAAAGTGTAGCTACGAGGAGAGATTGGATAGGTTGGGGTTATTTTCCTTACAACAAAGAAGGCTGAGAGGTGACTTGATTGAGGTGTACAAAATTATGAGGGGAATAGATAGAGTGGACATAATAAAATTGTTCCCCTTGGTGGAGAATTCTAGAACCAGGGGACATAGATTCAAGATAAGTGGCAGAAGGTGTAGGGGGGACATGAGGAAGAACTTTTTTACACAGAGGGTAGTGAGTGTCTGGAATTCGCTGCCCAAGTTGGTGGTAGAGGCAGAAACTCTAAACTCTTTTAAAAAGTACCTGGATCAGCACCTAAAGTGCTGTAAACTGCAGGGCTATGGGCCGGGTGCAGGAAGGTGGGATTAGAAAGAGCACCTGGGTGTCCTGGGGCTGGCATGGACAAGATGGGCCGAATGGCCTCCTGTGCTGTAACTTTTCTATGGTTCTATGGTTTGGGAGCACAGGGCTGCTGGGAGTGTCCAGTCTTAGACCAAATGGCTGCTGGATGTGTCCTTCTGGGGAACACAGGGCTGCTGCGAATGTCCTGCTGGGGAACACAGGGCTGCTGACAGCATGCTGCTGGGGAGCAAACGTCAGTTGGGAGTGATCTGCTGGGTAGTGCATGGCTGCTGGGAGTGTGCTGCTGGAGACCAAAGGACTTCTGGGTGTGTGCTGCTGGGAGCACAGGGCTGCTGGGAGTGTGCTGCTGGGGAACACGGCTGCTGGGAGTGTGCTGCTGGGAAACACGGCTGCTGGGAATGTCCTGCTGAGGAGCACAGGGCTGCTGGGAATGTGCTGCTGGGGAACACAGGGCTGCTGGGAGTGTCCTGCCTGGTTCTATGGGACTTCTGGGAGTGTCCTGCTGGGGAGCACAGGGCTGCTGGGAGTGTCCTGCTGGGGAGCACAGGGCTGCTGGGAGTGTCCTGCTGGGGAACACAGCTGCTGGGAGTGTCCTGCTGGGGAGCACAGCGCTGCTGGGAGTGTCCTGCTGGGGAGCACAGCGCTGCTGGGAGTGTCCTGCTGGGGAGCACAGGGCTGCTGGGAATGTCCTGCTGGGGAGCACAGGGCTGCTGGGAATGTCCTGCTGGGGAACAGAGGGCTGCTGGGAGTGTCCTGCTGGGGAACAGAGGGCTGCTGGGAGTGTCCTGCTGGGGAACACAGGGCTGCTGGGAGTGTCCTGCTGGGGAGCACAGGGCTGCTGGGAGTGTCCTGCTTGGTTCTATGGGACTTCTGGGAGTGTCCTGCTGGGGAGCACAGGGCTGCTGGGAATGTCCTGCTGGGGAGCACAGGGCTGCTGGGAATGTCCTGCTGGGGAGCACAGGGCTGCTGGGAATGTCCTGCTGGGGAGCACAGGGCTGCTGGGAATGTCCTGCTGGGGAACACAGCTGCTGGGAATGTCCTGCTGGGAAGCAGAGGGCTGCTGGGAGTGTCCTGTTTAGTTTCACAGGGCTGGTGGGAGTCTCCTTGTGGGTGCAGAGGACTGCAGGGAGTGTCCTGTCTCTGACCACTGGGCTGCTAGGAATGTCCTGCTGGGGAGCACAGGGTTGCTATGAGTGTTCTGTTTGGGAGCACAGGGTTTCTGGGAGTGTGCTGCTGGGGAGCACAGGCCTGATGGGAGTGTCTTGTTTGGGTGAACAGGACTGCTGGGAATGTCCTGTCTCAGACCACAGGGCTGCTGGGAGTGTGCTGCTGGGATGCACAGGCCTGATGGGAGTGTTAACAAAGAACAAAGAAAAGTACAGCACAGGAACAGGCCCTTCGGCCCTCCAAGCCTGTGCCGATCATATTGCCCGTTAACTAAAACATTTTGCATTTCCAGGGTCCGTTTCCCTCTATTCCCATCCTATTCATGTATTATTTGTCAAGCTGCCTCTTAAACACCACTATCGTACCTGCTTCCACCACCTCCTCTGGCAGCGAATTCCAGACACTCACTACTCTCTGTGTAAGAAACTTGCCCCACACATCTCCTCTATAGTTTTCTCCTCTCACCTTAAATCTATGTCCCCTAGTAATTGACTCTTCCACCCTGGGAAAAAGCTTCTGACTATCTACTCTGTCCATGCCACTCATAATTTTGTCAACTTCTATCAAGTCACCCCCTCAATCTCTGTCGCTCTAGTGAGAACAATCCGAGTTTCTCCAACCTCTCCTCATAGCTAATAACCTCCAGACCAGACAGCATCCTGGTAAACCTTCTCTGCACCCTCTCCAACACCTCCATATCCTTCTGGTAATGTGATGACCAGAATTGTACTCAATATTCCAAGTGTGGCCTAACCAAGGTTCTATACAGCTGCAGCATGTATACTCATGTATACTCAATACCCCTGCCAATGAAGGCAAGCATGCCATATGCCTTCCTGACTACCTTATCCACCTGCGTTGCCACTTTCAGTGACCTGTGGACCTGTACACCCAGATTCCTCTGCCCATTGATACACTTAAGGGTTCTGCCATATACTGTATAATTCCTGCCTGTATTAGATCTTCCAAAATGCATTACCTTGCATTTGTCCGGATTAAACTCCACCTGCCATTTCTCCGCCCAAGTCTCCAACCGATCTATATCCTGTTGTATCCTTTGACAAACCTCTTCACTATCTGCAACTCCTCCAACCTTAGTGTCGTCTGCAAACTTACTAATTAGCCCAGTTACATTTTCCTCCAAATCATTTACGTATACTACAAACAGCAAAGGTCCCAGCACTGATCCCTGCGGAACGCCACTAGTTACAGCTCTCCATTCAGAAAAGCACCCTTCTACTGCTACCCTCTTTCTTCTATGACCAAGCCAATTCTGTATCCATCTTGCCAGCTCACCTGTGATCCCGTGAGACTTTACCTTCTGTACCAGTCTACCATGAGGGACCTTGTCAAAGGCCTTACTGAAATCCATGTAGATAACATCCACTGCCCTTCCATCGTCGATCATCTTTGTCACTTCCTCGAAAAATTCGATCAAGCTAGTGAGATACGACCTCCCCTTCACAAAACCATGCTGCCTCTCACTAATATGCCCATTTGCTTCCAAACGGTGGTAAATCCTGTCACGAAGAATCTTCTCCAATAATTTCCCTACCACTGATGTAAGGCTCACCGGCTTGTAATTTCCTGGATTATCCCTGCTACCCTTCTTAAACAATGGAACAACATCGGCCATTCTCCAGTCCTCTGGGACCTCACCTGTCGCCAGTGAGAATACAAAGATTTCTGTCAAGGCCCCAGCAATCTCCTCTCTTGCCCCCCTCAGTACTCTGGGGTAGATCCCATCTGGCCCTGGGGACTTATCCACCTTAATATTCTTCAAGACGCCTAACACCTCCTCGTTTTTGATCTCAACATGATCCAGGCTATCTACACACTCTTCCCTAGACAAATCGACCACTAAGTCCTTCTCTTTGGTGAATACTGATGAGAAGTACTCATTTAGTATCTCTCCCATTTCTTCTGGCTCCACACACAGATTCTCACCTCTGTCCCTGAGTGGGCCCACCCTTTCCCTGGCTACCCTCTTGCTTTTTACTTATGTATAAAAGACCTTGGGATTTTCCTTAATCCTGGTTGCCAATGACTTTTCATGACCCCTTTTAGCCCTCCTGACTCCTTGCTTAAGTTTCTTCCTCCTTTCTTTATATTCTCCAAGGGCTTCATCTGTTCCCAGCCTTCTAGCCCTTACGAATTTTTCCCTTTTCTTTTTGACTAATCTCACAATATCCTTCGTTATCCAAGGTTCCTGAAACTTGCCATGCTTATCCTTCATCCTAGCAGGTCCTGAATTCTTATCAACTGACGTTTGAAAGCCCCCCACATGTCAGTTGTTGATTTGTCCTCAAACATCCGCCTGCAGTCTAGATTCCTCAGTTCCTGCCTAATATTGTTATAATTAGCCTTCCCCCAATTAAGCACCTTAACCCGAGGATCCCTGTTATCCTTATCCACCAGTACCATGAAACTTACTGAATTATGGTCACTCTTCCCGAAATGCTCCCCTACTGAAACTTCGACCACCTGGCCGGGTTCATTCCCTAATACCAAGTCCAGTATTGCCCCTTCCCTAGTTGGACTATCTACATATTGTCTCAGGAAGCCCTCCTGGATGCACCTTACAAATTCTGCATCATCCAAACCCCTAGCACTAAGTGATTCCCAGTCAATATAAGGAAAGTTAAAATCACCCACCACAACAACCCTATTACTTTTACATCTTTCCAAAATCTGCCTCCATACCTGTTCCTCAATCTCCTGCTGGCAATTGGGAGGCCTATAGTAAACCCCCAACATCGTGACTGCACCCTTCCTATTCTGGAGCTCTACCCATATTGCCTCGCTGCATGAGCCCACCGAGGTGTCCTCCTGTCGTACAGCTGTGATATTCCCCTTAACCAGCAGTGCAACTCCCCCACCTCTTCTACATCCTTCTGTATCCTGCCTGAAACATCTAAATCCTGGAACGTTTATCTGCCAATCCTGTCCATCCTTCAACCAAGTCTCTGTAATAGCAATAACATCATAGTCCCAAGTACTAATCCAAGCTCTAAGCTCAACTGCCTTGCCTGTTATACTTCTCGCATTGAAACAAATGTATTTCAGACCCCCAGTCCCACTGTGTTCAGTCATTTCTCCCTGCCTGCCCTTCCTCTTAGTCCTACTGGCCATTTTCACTGGTTCCCAGTCACTTATTTCACCTGCTGACCTATTGCTCTGGTTCCCACCCCCTGCCATACTAGTTTAAACCCTCCCGAGTGACACTAGCAAACCTCACAGCCAGGATGTTGGTGCCCCTCCAGTTTAGATGCAACCCGTCCCTCTTGTACAGGTCACACCTGCCCCGGAAGAGCTCCCAATGATCCAGATATCGAAACCATCCCTCCTACACCATCTGTTCAGCCATGTGTTTAGCTGCATTATCTTCCTATTTCTAGCCTCACTGGCACATGGCGCAGGGAGTAATCCTGAGATTACAACCCTAGACGTCCTGTTTTTTAACTTTCTGCCTAACTCCCTGAACTCCCGCTTCAGGACCTCGTCACTCTTCCTGCCTATGTGGTTAGTACCAATGTGTACCACGACCTCTGGCTGTTCTCCCTCCCCCTTCAGAATGTCCCATACCTGATCAGAGACATCCTGGACCCTGGCACCAGGGAGGCAACATACCATCCTGGTGTTTATTTCACGAACACAGAAGCGCCTATCTGAGCCCCTGACTATAGAGTCCCCTATGACAATTGCTCTTCTGTGCTTTGACCCCCCCGCTGAACAACAGAGACAGCCGTGGTGCCACTGCTCTGCTACTGCTGTTGATTTCCCCTGATAGACCATCCCCCCCAACAGTATCCAGAACGGTATACCTGTTAGAGAGGGACAGCCACAGGGGATTTCTGCACTGACTGCCTGCCCCTTCTAGCAATCACCTATCTGTCTGTCCCTTGGGTGTGACCACGTCTGTAAAACTCCTGTCAATGACGCTTTCCACCAGCTGAATGCTCCTAGGTGCATCAACTGCTGCTCCAACCGATCCATGCGGGTCTGTGAGGAGCTGCAATTGGGTACACTTCCTGCAGATGTAGTTGTCCGGGGAGCACAGGGCTGCTGGGAGGGACCTGCTGGAGAGCACAGGGCTGCTGGGAGTGTCCTGCAAGGTAGCACAGAGCTGTTGGGAGCCTCCTGTTTGGGTGCAGAGAGCTGCTGGGAGTGTCCTGTCTCTGACCACTGGACTGCTGGGAATGCCCTGCTTGAGAGGATAGGGCTGCTGAGACTGTGCTTCTGGGGTGCAGGGGGCTGCTGGGAGTGTGCTGCTGGGGTGCAGAGGGCTGCTGGGAGTGTGCTGCTGGGAGTGTGCTGCTGGGGCGCAGAGGGCTGCTGGGAGTGTGCTGCTGGGAGTGTGCTGCTGGGGCACAGAGGGCTGCTGGGAGTGTGCTGCTGGGGTGCAGAGGGCTGCTGAGACTGTGCTTCTGGGGTGCAGAGGGCTGCTGGGAGTGTGCTGCTGGGAGTGTGCTGCTGGGGCGCAGAGGGCCGCTGGGAGTGTGCTGCTGGGGTGCAGAGGGCTGCTGGGAGTGTGTTGCTGGGGTGCAGAGGGCTGCTGGGAGTGTGTTGCTGGGGCACACACAGCTGCTGGGAGTGTGTTGCTGGGGCGCAGAGGGCTGCTGGGAGTGTGCTGCTGGGGTGCAGAGGGCTGTTTGCTTGTTCTCTGTTAATAGAGTTCGCGTAAATAATGAGCACATCACTCAAGGCAAAATCAAACTGAAAGCCCTGTTGCTCTTTTAACCTTGTGCAGTGCTCTGAGATCAGCTCCCATGTCATAGACAGTGTGTCACAAGGTGTTCACACCTGCTGCCTGGTACAGTCTGGATCGTCACGTGTCAGATTTCACTTGTTCCTACACCGGGAGGAGCAGCGAGCTGTGGTCAGGGCTATGTGGAGAGCCTAATCGCCCAGTGTAAATAGGAAACAGAGTGAGAATCATCAGTGCAGCAAAGGAGGAAAGGTATTGACTGACTGTTTGTGTATTACAGTTTGAGATTACGCCTGAAGTTGACCCTCAGAATGCACTTGTTGCCACCTCTGCTTCAGCCTGTCACGCCAGCCTGCTGAAAGCCATTGCCATGGCCCGGTGAGTGTGGGTTACTGCTCCTGGGGTCTGGGTGGTACAGTTAGTAATGTCACCAAATGGTGTTGCCTTTGAGGCAGACAGGGTGGGAAGGTCAGAGACACTTGGCCTGATGCTTGGGACCGGACTGGGTGACTGAACTGGGCTGTGAAGGCTCACAGAGCAAGCAATCTTTCAGTAAGGGACACAAACCTCTGTCACTTGACTTGTTTTGTGTGTAATACCAGCAAGTATCGGGGTTGGGTTTATTTATAAACGTGTTCTACTTTTCTGTCTCTACCCAGAGGAAAGCCGTTCATCAACGTGCTGCCATCTGGGGCAGATTTCTTTGGTTTCTCTCACCCCACCATCCAGAACCTGATTCAGAGCTGCCCTGGTGCCAGGAAGTGTGTCTGGTAAGGTTACAAAAACAAGTACTCACATTCCCAAAACACTTTGAACAGAGTAAACCTTCCCAGGAGGGTTACCAGCCACCAGGCAAATAAGGAGATACTGGGACAGGTAACCAAAGCCTTGGTCAAAGACGTAGGTTTTAAGTAACAACTTAAAGGGCGAGATCCAGAGAGATTTAGGGAGGGAATTCTAGCACTTCTGTTTCCCCAGCCTCTCATCATATGACCCCCTCATCCCAGGAACCAGTCTGGTGAACCACCTCCAATGCAAATATGGAGACAAAATTTGCACACACTATTCCAGGTGTGGTCTCAACAAAGCCCCGTAGAATTGTAGCAAGACCTCTTTATTCCTGTACTCCAATCTCCTTGCAATAAAGGCTAGCATTTGCCTTCCTAACTGTTTGCTGCACCTCCAAGCTAACTTTCTGTGTTTGTTGTACAAGTATGCCCAAGCCTCTCTCACCATCAACATTTACAAGTTCCACACTTTAAAAAAATAGAATTCTGCTTTTCTATTCTTACTATCTCATTCTTCCCCACATTATACTTCATCTACCACCTTGCTGACCGCTCAGTTAGCCTGTCTAACCTGTCTATACCTCTGTGCAGCCTCTTTGTCTACTCCTCAGAGCTCACAGCGCTTTGTACTGTTAGCAGAATCAGATCTTTTGAGTATTAAGAGCCATTTCAACACGGTGGCAAACCTGCTCGGAGGGATTCAAACACAGAGTTGTGGAAAAGATGGACACCGTGTACAATGAAGCTACAATAATGTGCATTTATATGGTGCCTTTCATAACCTCAAGATGTCCCAAAGTGCTTTACAGCCAAAGAAACACTTTTGAAGTGTAGTCACTGCTCAAATGTAGGAAATTCAGCAGCCAATTTGTACACAGCAAGCTCCCAAAAACAACAAGGTGATGATGACTGGATAATTAGTATTAGGTGTTGGTTGAGGGGTAAATATTGTTCAGGGCACTGGGTGGACCCATTTCCTGTTGTTCAAGATAGTGCTGATGGGATCGTTTATGTCCACCTGACTGAGCAGACAGGGCCACAGTTCCTCCTGCAGCACAGCACTCCCTGGGAAGAAACTGCTTTATGTAAAGACTGGTGAGAATGTGAAACTCGCTATCACAGAGAGTAGTTGAAGTGAACAGTTATAACGTAGAAAACATAGAAACCAGGTGCAGGAGTAGGCCATTTGGCCCTTCGAGTCTGTTCCACCATTCATTATGATCATGGCTGATCCTCTATCTCAACACCGTACTCCTGCTCTCTCCCCATACCCCTTGATGCCTTTAGAGTATAGAAATCTATTTGTTTTGTTCTTAAATATATTCAGTAACTTGGCCTCCACAGCCTCTGTGGTAGAGAATTCCACAGGTTCAACACCCTCTGAGTGAATAAGTCTCTCCTCATCTCAGTCCTAAATGGTCTATGCCCTATCCTGAGACTGGGACCCCTTGTTCTAGACTCCGTGTATAAATATGTTTAAGGGGAAAGTATATGAGAAAGAAAGGTGGTCATGATGGTAGGCTTAGAGATGGGAGGAGACTTGAGTGGAACATAAACACCAGCACAGACAGGTTGGGCTGAATGGCCTGTTTCTGTGCCGTATATTCCACGTAATGCCCTGTAATAGTGCAGGACTCTTCAGAACTGTTCCTTTGACAGTGTGTGTTGCTCCTCTGACAATGCAGTACTCCCTCCATGCTCACCTTCTGACAGTGCAACACACCTCAGTTCTGCCCCTCTCCCTTAGTACTAATCCTCTGAAAGTGCAGCCATCCCTAAGTATAGACCCTATGACAGTACAGCACTCCATCAGGATAAAAGCAAAACACTGCACATGTTGGAAATCTGAAATAAAAACAGAAAATGCTGGAAAAACTCAGCAGGTCTGACAGCATCTGTGGAGAGAGAAACAGAATTAACGTTTCAAGTTTGTATGACCCTTCCTCAGAGCTGTAGAGAAGTCGAAATGTGATGGAATTTATACTGTGTAAGGGGGTGGAACAGGTGAAGCTGGATAGAAGGCCAGCGATAGGTGGGGCTAAGCAGAGATTGACAGAGATGTCATGGACACAAGACAAAGGGCATGTTAATGGTGGTGGTAAGGACTAAAGGAGGTGCTGATAGTGTCATAGAGGTGAGAAAGCAGAATGTGTGAATAGCAGAACAAGGGCCAGCACCCTGTGAAAGAACAACATAGAACAAGTAACAGACGGCCCTGAGGGTGGTGAGGTGAGGGGAGGGGGTGGTGGTTGGGGAAAAAGGATAGAAAAAGGATAAAAAGGGGATAAAACAATGAATAAATGAATAAAAAAGTAAGTAAATAAAATTAAAAAAAAAAAAATATAAAAGGGGTTAAAGAAAGGGTGAAGCTGGAGGAGAGAGTTCATGGTCTGAAGTTGTTGAACTCAATATTCAGTCCCGAAGGCTGTAAAGTGCCTAGTCGGAAGATGAGGTGTTGTTCCTCCAGTTTGTGTTGAGCTTCTCTGGAACAATGCAGCAAGCCAAGGACAGACATGTGGGAATGAGAGCAGGGTGGGGTATTAAAATGGTAAGCGACAGGGAAGTCTGGGTAATGCTTGCAGACAGACCGAAGGTGTTCCGCAAAGCGGTCACCCAGTTTACGTTTGGTCTCTCCAATGTAGAGGGAACCGCATTGGGAGCAACGAATGCAGTAGGCTAAATTGAGGGAAGTGCAAGTGAAATGCTGCTTCACTTGAAAGGTGTTTGGGCCCTTGGACGATGAGGAGCGAGGAGGTAAAGGGGCAAGTGTTGCACCTTCTGCGGTTGCATGGGAAGGGGCTGTGGGAGGGAGTTGAGGCGTTGGGGGATGATAGAGGAGTGGACCAGGTAGGGACCCTGGAGGGAACGATCCCTATGGAATGCTGACAGGGGGGATGAAGGGAAGATGTGTTTGGTGGTGGCATCATGCTGGAGTTGGCGGAGGATGATCCTTTGAATGCGGAGGCTGATGGGGTGATAAGTGAGGACAAGGGGGACCCTATCATGTTTCTGGGAGGGAGGAGAAAGCGTGAGGGCGGATGTGCAGGAGATGGGCCAGACACAGATGAGGGCCCTGTCAACCACTGTGGGTGGAAAACCTCGGTTAAGGAAGAAGGAGGACATGTCAGAGGAACTGTTTTTGAAAGTAGCATCATCAGAACAGATGCGACGGAGGCGAAGGAACTGAGAGAATAGGATGGAGTCCTTACAGGAAGTGGGGTGTGAGGAGCTGTAGTCGAGGTAGCTGTGGGAGTCGGTAGGCTTGTAATGGATATTGGTGTACAGTCTATCACCAGAAATAGAGACAGAGAGGTCAAGGAAGGGAAGGGAAGTGTCAGAGATGGACCATGTGAAAATGATGGAGGGGTGGAGATTGGAAGCAAAATTAATAAATTTTTCCAGGTCCAGACGAGAGCATGAAGCGGCACCAAAGTAATCATCGATGTACCGGAGAAAGAGTTGTGGGAGGGGGCCGGAGCAAGACTGGAACAAGGAGTGTTCCACATACCCCATAAAGAGACAGGCATAACTGGGGCCCATGCGGGTACCCATAGCCACACCTTTTATTTGGAGGAAGTGAGAGGAGTTAAAGGAGAAATTGTTCAGTGTGAGAACAAGTTCAGCCAGACGGAGGAGAGTAGTGGTGGATGGGGATTGTTCGGGCCTCTGTTCAAGGAAGAAGCTAAGGGCCCTCAGACCATCCCGGTGGGGGATGGAGGTGTAGAGGGATTGGACGTCCATGGTGAAGGGGAAGCGGTTGGGGCCAGGGAACTGGAAATTTTTGATATGATGCAGGGCCCTAGAGGAATCGCGGATGTAGGTGGGAAGGGACTGGACAAGGGGAGAGAAGGGAGTCAAGATAGGAAGAAAAGAGTTCCATGGGGCAGGAGCAAGCTGACACGATCAGTCTACCGGGACAGTCCTGTTTGAGGATTTTGGGTAGGAGGTAGAAGCGTTCTGTATGGGGTTCAGAGACTTTGAGGTTGGAAGCTGTGGAGGGATGATCTCTAGAGGAGATGAGGTCAGTAACAGTCTTGGAAACAATGGCTTGATGTTTGGTAGTGGGGTCATGGTCCAGGGGGAAGTAGGAGGAAGTGTCTGAGAGTTGGCACTCAACCTCTGTGAGATAGAGGTCAGTACGCCAAACAACAACAGCACCAAAACAAAAACGGAATTACCTGGAAAAACTCAGCAGGTCTGGCAGCATCAGCGGAGAAGAAAAGAGTTGACGTTTCGAGTCCTCATGACCCTTCAACAGAATTGATTGAATATTAGAAGAGGGGTGAAATATAAGCTGGTTTAAGGTGGGGGGGTAGAGAAGTGGGGGTGAGGTGGTGTGGTTGTAGGGACAAGCAAGCAGTGATAGGAGCAGATCATCAAAAGATGTCACAGACAAAGGAACAAAGAAGGTGGTGATATTATCTAAACGAATGTGCTAATTAAGAATGGATGGCAGGACACTCACGGTACAGCTCTAGTGGAGGTGGGGTGGAAGGACTAGCAGGGCATACAAGATTTAAAAATAATGGAAATAGGTGGGGAAAGAAAAATCTATATAAGTTATTGTAAAAAACAAAAGGAAGGGGGAAGAAACAGAAAGGGGGTGGGGATGGAGGAGGGAGTTCAAGACCTAAAGTTGTTGAATTCAATATTCCGTCCGGAAGGCTGTAAAGTGCCTAGTCGGAAGATGA
Organism: Carcharodon carcharias; assembly: GCF_017639515.1. Lineage (NCBI taxonomy): Eukaryota > Metazoa > Chordata > Chondrichthyes > Lamniformes > Lamnidae > Carcharodon > Carcharodon carcharias. The sequence continues at coordinate 4,831,648 of NC_054494.1, forward strand.
GGTGCTGTTCCTGCAGTTTGAGTTGAGCTTCACTGGAACAATGCAGCAAGCCAAGGACAGACATGTGGGCAAGAGAGCAGGGTGGAGTGTTAAAATGGCAAGTGACAGGGAGGTCTGGGTAATGCTTACGGACAGACCGCAGGTGTTATGCAAAGCGGTCACCCAGTTTACGTTTGGTCTCTCCAATGTGGAGGGAACAACAGCACCACCCTTGTCAGCGGGTTTGATGACAATGTCAGGGTTGGACCTGAGAGAACGGAGTGCAGTAAGTTCAGAGAGAGACAGGTTAGAATGGGTGAGAGGAGCAGACAGTTCTCAATGAAAAGATCAAGAGAAGGTAAGAATCCAGAAGGAGAGGTCCAGGTGGAGGGAGAATATTGGAGGTGGGTAAAAGGATCCGTTGAATGGGGAGAGGATTCCTGCCCAAAGAAGTGAGCCCGGATATGAAGGCTGCAGAAGAAGAGTTTAGCATCCTGCCGAGCCCGAACTTCATTGAGATGAGGGAGTAAGGGTATGAAACTGAGTCCTCTGCTAAGCACTGAACGTTCAGCATCAGAGAGGGGAGGGTCAGGGGGTATAGTGAATACACGGCCGGGGCTGGGATTGGAAGACGGGATGGGGACGGAGGGACAGGCAGGGGTGGAGGGAGGATCTGGAGGGCAATTTACTTGCATTTCTTTCACTTTGGCCTACTGTATTCACTGCTCACAATGCAGTGTCCTCTCCATTGGGAAGACCAAATGCAGACTGAGTGACCACTTTGTGGAATACCTCTGCTCAGTCTGCAGCGTGACCCAGAGCTTCCTGTCGCTGCCATTTCAATTCCCCATCCTGCTCTCGCACTCGCATGTCTGTCCTTGGCCTACTGCAATGTTCCAATAAAACCCAATACAAACTGGAGGAACAGCACCTCATCTTCCGATTAGGCACTTTCCAGCCTCCCAGACTTCATACCATGAATTCTGCCCTCCTTTTTGAGTTTTATTTCCTGTACAGTCTGTATCGTATTCTCATGTGTTTGCTTTCAGACCCTTTTTCTGTTAATCAAACCTATTTTGGATCAAAGCTTTAGTCTTTAACACCATCATTACCACTCCCATTATCTTGTATTCTATGACATTTTTGTCATTTAATCTCTCCTGCCCTCTAAACTATCCCTGATCTATTCTGCTCCACCGGCCCCTCCCCCCTTTATTCAACATCAAAACCCATCGTGTTTCTACCTCTCTATAGTTCTGAAGAAGACTCATGTTGGGCTCGAAACGTTAACTCGGTTTTTCTCCACAAAGACCTGCTGAGTCTTTCCAGCACCTTCTGGTTTTATTTCAGACCAGCACCTCTGGTATTTTGCTGGAAGCATTTGCTTGTTTTTCATGTTTCCACTTTGGGTTAGGATGAACCTCAGGGCAGTTCACTGAAATTTTCAGAGCCATCTCTAATATGCCAAAACTATCATTAATTAACAGAGTCACCCCTCCACCTTTTCCTAGCTTCCTGTCCTTCCTAAATGTCACATACCCTTCAATATTCAGATCCCAGTCTATGTTATCCTGCAACCATGTCCCTGTAATGGCTATCAGATCAGACTTATTTATTTCTATTTACACTATCAGTTCATCTGTTTTGTTTCAAATGCTACATGCATTCAGATACAGAGCCTTAAGTTCTGTCCTTGTATTATTTTTGTAACCTCTAGCCTTATCTGCTGATTTACTCTTAGATTTGTTCTCTCTGTCCCTTCCTGTCACAGTATATTTATCATTTCCCATAGTAATACCTTTCTCTCTTGCCTTGTCTCTACTCTTTGGTTTACCACATCTTCCCAAATTGTATCCTTTGCCCCCACTATTCAGTTTAAAACCTTCTCTACTTCCCTAGTTAGGCTGCTCATGGGGACACCAGCCCCAGCATGGTTCAGGTATAGACTGTCCCAGTGGCACAGATCCCACTTTCTGTCCTCTGTGAAGCAGAGGAACAGTCTGGACTCAGATCCTAGTGGGCCTGGCTTCACAATACAAATTGACTATAAGCTTCTGGTTAGCAGAGATGGTCTGTTCTTCCACCTCATTTACCAATCTGCCCCCATCCCCCACCGAACCCCAAAGTCAGGTCAAACTTGCCGACGCTCAGACTCCTGTCAGCTGGTAAAAATATTTCAATCCTGGTTCCTCACCAAGATGAGGAAAACCTGATGGCTCGTCAAACTGACATGAAACATTAATTCTGTTTCTCTCTCCACACACACTGCCAGAGTTACTGAGCTGCTCCAGGATTTTCTGCTTTTGTTTCTGATGGCCTGGTTACCTGTCTGTGTTGTCTCATCTCTGCCCATATCGGGGTCTCTGTTCATCTTATGGTTCTCGCTCAGCTGCCTGTTTGTTGCCACGTGCTGCTCAATGTTTTTTACATTGATCCCTCATCAAGTCATTTCTCAGCTACTTTTACCCAGAGAGTGCCACAGGAAAGAGTTAAAAATATAAGGTTCAGTATAACAATGAAATTAAAAATGGATACAGCCAGTCATAGAATTTCACTTAGCTTTCATTAATTAGCAAAACAACCCTATGGAGCTGTTTCCCAGGAGCTATACTAACCTCAGGAGTGAGAGGTCCTACTCCCAGCACAGATACCTCCCCCTTCAGTGATGTGAAGCATTGTTCCGGAATTTCTGTTTTACAGCTTCACATAAAGAAGTCAAGTGAAATGGGAGTTTTCAGGTAGTTGAGATCGCTTATCAGTTTACCAGAATGTCCGACGGGCAGATCTACACAGGTTCAGTGACTGGCCAGGGAGCACCAGTTACTGGGACATGGAAGCTGTGAATTATGGTCACTTGCATTACTGTTGTTCATTCTCCATGCTGTTTCACTCAAGGGACTGCAGACTGTGCTGTAGCTGGAACTATACAGTGTAGACTCATAGAGTCATTTGGTTTTACAGCACAGAAACAGGCCCTTCAGCCCATCATGTCTGTGTCGGCCATCAAGTCTCTATCTACTCTAATCCTATTTTCCAGCACTTGGCCCGTAGCCCTGTATGCTATGGCATTTCAACTGCTCATCTAAATACTTGTTAAATGTTGTGAGGGTTCCTGTCTCTACCACCCCTCAGGCAGTGAGTTCTGGATACCCCCACCCTCTGAGTGAAAGTATTTCTCCTCAAATCCCCTCTAAACCCCCTGCCCCTTACCTTAAATCAATGCCCCTTGGTTATTGACCCCTCCGCTAAGGGAAAAAGTTTCTTCCTATCTATGCCCCTCATAATTTTGTACACCTCAATCAGGTTCCTCCCTCAGCCTTCTCTGCTCTACATGAAACAATCCCAGCCTATCCAGTCTCTCTTCGTAGCTGAAATGCTCCAGCCCAGGCAACATCCTGATGAATCTCCTCTGCACCCTCTCCAGTGCAATCACATCCTTCCTATACTGTGGTGACCAGAACTGCACACAGTACTCCAGTGTGGCCTAACTAGTGTTTTATACAGCTGCGTCATAACCTCCCTGTTCTTATATTCTATGCCTCGGCTAATAAAGGCAAGTATCTCATATGCTTCTTAACCACCTTATCTACTTGTGCTGCTGCCTACAGGGATCTATGGACATGTACACCAAGGTCCCTCTGAACCTCCAAGGGTGAAACCATTCACTGTGTATTCCCTTGCCCTGTTAGTCCTCCCAAAATGCATCACCTCACACTTCCCAGGATTAAATTCCATTTGCCACTGCTCTGCCCATCTGACCAGCGTCTATATCGTCCTGTGATCTAAGGCTTTCCTTCTCACTATTTACCACACCACCAATCTTCGTGTCACCTGTGAACTTACTGATCATACTTCCTATATTCACATCTAAATCATTAATGTACACTATAAACAGCAAGAGTCCCAGCATCGATCCCTGTGGTACACCACTCGTCACAGGCTTCCAATCACAAAAACAACCTTCGACCACCACCATCTGCCTCCTGCCACTAAGGCAATTTTAGATCCAATTTGCCAAATTGCCCTGGATCCCATGGGCTCTTATCTGCTAGACCAGTCTCCCATGTGGGACCTTGTCAAAAGCCTTACTGAAGTCCATGTAGACTACATCAACATCACTACCCTCATCTATGCACCTAGTCATCTCCTCGAAAAATTCAATCAAGTTTGTTAGGCATGATCTCCTCTGACAAAACCATGCTGACTATCCCTGATTAATCCCTGCCTCTCCAAATGGAGATTAATCCTGTCTCGCAGAATTTTTTCCAATAGTTTCCCTGCTACTGATGTTAGACTCACTGGCCTGTAATTACCTGGTTTATCCCTATTCAAACCTCCCCTACGCCCTCCAGCTCCACTTTGGTCCTTAGTGGGCCCTACTCTTTTCCTGGTTATTCTCTTGCCATTAATATATTTATAATGCCTTGGGATTTCCCTTTACCTTGCCTATCAGTGTTTTCTCATGCCGCCTCTTTTCTCTCCTAATTTCTTTTATAAGAACCCCCCTAGACTTTCTATACTCCTCTAGGGCTTCTGCTGTTTTGAGCCTCTGTATCTGCCATAAGCCTCCTTTATTCCCCTTATCCAATCCTCGATATCCCTTGACATCCAGGGTTCCCTGGATTTGTTGGTCCCACTCTTCACCTTTAGGGGAACACATTGGCCCTGAACTCTCACTATTTCCTTTTTGAATGACTCCCACTGCTCTGATGTAGACTTTCCTACAAGTAGCAGCTCCCAGTCCACTTTGGCCAGATCCTGTCTTATCATATTGCAGATTGCCGTATTGCAGATTGTCATACTGCCGACAGTGCTCCTGGCTGGGAACTGTACCATGTGCTGCACACTCTGCTCACAGTTGGAACTGTACAGTGTACTGCAGACTGTGCTGTTAGCTGGAACTGTACAGTGTACTGCAGACTGTGCTCTCAGCTGAAACTGTCCAGTGTATTGCAGACTGTGTTCCCGTTACAACTGTACAGTGCGCTGCAGATTGTACTCCTAGTTTGAACTGTACAATGTACTGCAGGCTGTGCTCCCCGTTAGAACTGTACAGTGTACTACAGATTATGCTCCTGGCTGAAGCTGTAGTTTACTGCAGACTGTGCTCCCGTTACAACTGTACAGTGCGCTGCAGACTGTACTCCTAGTTTGAACTGTACAGTGTACTGCAGACAGTGCTCCCAGTTAGAACTGTACAGTATACTGCAGACTGTGCTCCCCATTGGAACTGTACAGTGTACTGCAGACTGTCCTCCCCATTGGAACTGTACAGTGTACTGCAGGCTGTGCTCCCGTTACAACTGTACAGTGCGCTGCAGACTGTACTCCTAGTTTGAACTGTACAGTGTACTGCAGGTTGTGCTCCCCGTTGGAACTGTACAGTGTACTGCAGGCTGTGCTCCCGTTACAACTGTACAGTGCGCTGCAGACTGTACTCCTAGTTTGAACTGTACAGTGTACTGCAGACAGTGCTCCCAGTTAGAACTGTACAGTGTACTGCAGGCTGTGCTCCCGTTACAACTATACAGTGCACTGCAGACTGTACTCCTAGTTTGAACTGTACAGTGTACTGCAGACTGTGCTCCCCATTGGAACTGTACAGTATACTGCTGGCTGTGCTCCCGTTACAACTGTACAGTGCGCTGCAGACTGTACTCCTAGTTTGAACTGTACAATGTACTGCAGGCTGTGCTCCCCGTTAGAACTGTACAGTGTACTGCAGGTTGTGCTCCTTGTTGGAACTGTACAGTGTACTGCAGGTTGTGCTCCCCGTTGGAACTGTACAGTGTACTGCAGGCTGTGCTCCCGTTACAACTGTACAGTGCGCTGCAGACTGTACTCCTAGTTTGAACTGTACAGTGTACTGCAGACAGTGCTCCCAGTTAGAACTGTACAGTGTACTGCAGGCTGTGCTCCCGTTACAACTGTACAGTGCGCTGCAGACTGTACTCCTAGTTTGAACTGTACAGTGTACTGCAGACTGTGCTCCCCGTTGGAACTGTACAGTATACTGCAGACTGTGCTCCTGTCTGAAACTGTACAGTGTACTGCAGATTGTGCTCCCCATTGGAACTGTACAGTGTACTGCAGACTGTGCTCCCCATTGGAACTGTACAGTGCGCTGCAGACTGTGCTGTCTTATGTATAAGCTTGTTTTGACGGATCTTGGAATTTGCAGATAGCTGAGATGTGCCCTTTATTTGCAGTTATCGTTGGGTCAGATTTGAGGTGTGTCGGCCTGGAGATGGACAGGTACCACGCGGGCTCCCAGAAGATGATGCTTCAATGAATTTCGAAGCCCTGAGACAGCAGGTCTTTGAGGAGGGTGTGAACAATCAGCCCATATCAGGTATTAACACCTTTCAATTCACCCATTCAGCAACCTTGCATTTGTAATAACGTGTGAAAAATAATTTTATAGAGAAATATTTTAGGGGTATGGGCCTCTGTTGAAGAGAATAAATTTAAGATTTTTTTGAAGGATTATAGAATTTGTTCTTAAATTTATTTGAATTTTGTTAGAGATATCAGTTTAACTGTTTATATTGAGCAGGGTCAGGGATCATCCACAGTGAGGAAATCATGATTGGAGGATTGGTTTATTGACTCTGCTGATTGGGGGTTTGGTTTATTGATTCTGCTGATTGGGGGTTTGGTTTATTGATTCTGCTGATTGGGGGTTTGGTTTATTGACTCTGCTGATTGGAGGATTAGTTTATTGACTCTGCTGATTGGAGGATTGGTTTATTGACTCTGCTGATTGGGGGTTTGATTCATCGCTTCTGCTGATTGGGGGTTTGGTGTATTGACTCTGCCGATTGGTAGCTTTTCTCATTTGCCTAGTGAGTGCACTAGTTTCTAACTGACTCATTACTTTAGTTAAATTAACAAATCATATTTACCTGACTGAGTCAGAGGAGAAAGGAGACCCACCCGACACTAGACTTTTATCATTTTCAGCCCTCTTCCTGTATGGGCAGTCCCTGTTCCACAAGTGGTCAAAGCTCAAAGGTACTCTGCCCAGCTGATGAACAGTGACTTTAGGTGCCCTCAGCCATGTCTGACCCATCTCCTGTTCCTCTGCCCTCACATCTTCCCCTCCCTCCCAGAACCATTATAGGGTCCCCCCTTGACCTCAGTTTTCACCCCACCAGCCTCCGCCTTCAAAAGATCTTCCTCCACCATTTCTGCCAACTCCAGCATGATGCCACCACCAAACACATCTTCTCCTCACCCGCCCTGTCAGCATTCCATAGGGATCGTTCCCTCCGGGATACCCTGGTCCACTGCTTCATCACTCCCAACACCTCATCCCCTCCCACGGCACCTTCCCATGCAACCGCAGAAGGTGCAACACCTGCCCCTTCACTTCCTCCCTCCTCATCGCCCAAGGGCCCAAACACTCCTTTCAAGTGAAGCAGCATTTCACTTGCACTTCCTTCAACTTAGTCTACTGCATTCACTGCTCCCAATGCAGTTTCCTCTACACGCAGACTGGGTGACCGCTTTGTGGAACACCTTCGGACTGTCCGCAAGCATTACCCAGACCTCCCTGTCACTTGCCATTTTAACACCCCCACCCTGCTCTCATGCCCACATGTTCATCCTTGGCCTGCTGCATTGTTCCAGTGAAGCTGAACGCAAACTGGAGGAACAGCACCTCATCTTCCGACTAGGCACTTTACAGCCTTCCGGACTGAATATTGAGTTTAACAACTTCAGACCATGAGCTTTCTCCTCCATCCCCACCCCTTTATAATCCTTTTTTAAAATTTAATTTCATATTTTATTTACTGATTTTAATTTTCATTCATTTATTCATTGTTTTATCCCCTTTTTTATCCCACTTTCTATGCTTTTTCCTCAAACATTGTCCCCACCCCCAAAAGGGCTGTTTGTTACTTGTTCTAGTTGTTCTTTCACAGAGTGCTCACCTTTGTTCTGCTTTTCACACATTCACACATTCTGCTTTCTCACCTTTATGACACTAACAGCACCTCCTTTAGCCCTCACCACCACCATTAACACGCCCTTTGTCTTGCGTCCATGACATCTCTGTCAATCTCTGCTTAGCCCCACCTATCGCTGGCCTTCTATCCAGCTTCACCTACTCAACCCCCTTACACAGTATAAATTCCATCACATTTCGACTTCTCTTTAGCTCTGAAGGAGAGTCATGATTCTGTCAGACCTGCTGAGTTTTTCCAGCATTTTCTGTTTTTACTTTAGATGTCCTGTTAACACATGTAGGGCATCGTGTTAAACCTGATCCTATTCTGACCCAACATTGTCCACATTTAGCAGACATTACAAAGCATGACAGAATCTTCACGGAGAGACCCGTCCACAGAGAGGGGGGTGGGGCTGACTAACCCTGCACACACTGACCCACCGTCCGGGGGGGGCGGAGTGAGAGAGTGACTGATCCTCCGTCCGGGGGGAGTGAGAGCGTGACTGACCCTGCACACACTGACCCTCCATCCGGGGGAAGTGAGAGAGTGACTGACCGGGGACACACTGACCCTCCGTCCGGGGGGAGTGAGAGAGTGACTGACCCTGCACACACTGACCCTCCGTCCAGGGGGAGTGAGTGACTGACCCAGCACACACTGACCCTCCGTCCGGGGAGTGTGAGGGAGTGACTGACCCTGCACACACTGACCCTCCGTCCGGGGGAAGTGAGAGAGTGACTGACCGGGGACACACTGACCCTCCGTCCGGGGGGGAGTGGGAGAGTGACTGACCCTGCACACACTGACCCTCCGTCCAGGGGGAGTGAGTGACTGACCCAGCACACACTGACCCTCCGTCCGGGGGGTGTGAGGGAGTGACTGACCCTGCACACACTGACCCTCCGTCCGGGGGGGAGTGAGAGAGTGACTGACCCTGCACACACTGACCCTCCGTCCGGGGGGGAGTGAGAGAGTGACTGACCCTCCGTCCGGGGGGGAGTGAGAGAGTGACTGACCCTCCGTCCGGGGGGAGTGAGAGAGAGACTGACCCTGCACACACTGACCCTCCGTCCGGGGGGGAGTGAGAGAGTGACTGACCGGGGACACACTGACCCTCCGTCTGGGGGGAGTGAGAGAGAGACTGACCCTGCACACACTGACCCTCGTCCGGGGGGAGTGAGAGAGTGACTGACCGGGGACACACTGACCCTCCGTCTGGGGGGAGTGAGAGAGAGACTGACCCTGCACACACTGACCCTCCGTCTGGGGGGAGTGAGAGAGAGACTGACCCTGCACACACTGACCCTCCGTCCGGGGGGGAGTGAGAGAGTGACTGACCCTGCACACACTGACCCTCGTCCGGGGGGAGTGAGAGAGTGACTGACCCAGCACACACTGACCCTCCGTCTGGGGGGAGTGAGAGAGAGACTGACCCTGCACACACTGACCCTCCGTCCGGGGGGGAGTGAGAGAGTGACTGACCCTGCACACACTGACCCTCGTCCGGGGGGAGTGAGAGAGTGACTGACCCAGCACACACTGACCCTCCGTCCGGGGGGAGTGAGAGAGTGACTGACCCTCCGTCCGGGGGGAGTGAGAGAGTGACTGACCCAGCACACTGACCCTCCGTCCGGGGGGAGTGAGATAGTGACTGACCCTCCGTCCGGGGGGGAGTGAGAGAGTGACTGACCCTCCGTCCGGGGGGATTGAGAGAGTGACTGACCCAGCACACTGACCCTCCGTCCGGGGGGAGTGAGATAGTGACTGACCCAGCACACTGACCCTCCGTCCGGGGGGAGTGAGAGAGTGACTGACACTCCGTCCGGGGGGGGAGTGAGATAGTGACTGACCCAGCACACTGACCCTCCGTCCGGGAGGAGTGAGATAGTGACTGACCCAGCACACTGACCCTCCGTCCAGGGGGAGTGAGAGAGTGACTGACCCTCCGTCCGGGGGGGAGTGAGATAGTGACTGACCCAGCACACTGAACCTCCGTCCGGGGGGAGTGAGAGAGTGACTGACACTCCGTCCGGGGGGGTGGAGTGAGAGAGTGACTGACCGGGGACACACTGATGTCAATTCAGGGGGGCCTGGTGTGTGGGTGGTGAATGAACACTGCTCTGTGTTACTGAGTGGGAGAGCCCTTTTTAATGGGTATTGTGTCCATGGTTGTGTTGCCGTGTGTATTTTCGCTGTGTAGAATTTCTCAAACTGATGCTGATTTACCCACTAGAGCAAGCGTCTTCAGATGAGGAGGATGGCATCCCGATTGGATCCAGATGTAAACCCAGAGTGCCTGCATTAATGCCCACACATGAACTGCAAAGTGCAGACACGCCTGCCCTTGGGCTGCACACCTCAGGTTGGTGAGAGTTTGTGTCTGTATTTTTATTCAGTAAACTTTCACCTTAACGTATTCAGCTCCAATTCCCGGGATTCAGATACAGGACGGTAGGATCTTCCCGATTCAGTTCACTCTCTGCACCGTCTGTGCTCTGCACTTTGTTTTTCTTACACAGGATGTATGCTGCATTGGTGAGGTCAGCACTTGTTGCCCGTCCCTAATTACCCTTGTACTGAGGGTCTTGCTCGGCCATTCGGAGGGTAGTTAGGAGTCAAGCACATTGCTGTGGGCCTGGAGTCACGTGTAGTCCAGACCAGGTGAGGATGGTAGATTTCCTTCCCTAAAGGACATCAGTGAATCAGAGAGTTTCTTTGTGTACGGAGCAGGAGGTTCCCCACGTTTGGATGGACGATCGCTCTGCGCCTGGAACCATCCAAAACTCCAATTTAAATTGGGGAATTCAGATGATTCTCAGTCTCAGCAGAACAGTTCCTCAGGAACAGTTAGAAGGATTAAAACCACTTCTAATTCCTGGGTAACGATCTCGCACTGGACCCCCTGACTACCCCACTCACCCACCCCCACTCCCCCACCCCCCCTAAAAATCCTCCCAACCCCCTGAATACCCCCCTCACCCACCCCAACTCCCCCAACCCCCTAAAAATCCTCCCAACCCCTTGACTACCCTCCCGAACGTTGGTCTACCCTCCATCCCCACGACTACTCTCCAGACCCCTGACTACAACCCCCCCCCCACCCCTCCAATGCCCTTCATCTGGCCCCTACTCCCTCAAAACTGAAACCACGGGTAAGGCTGGGCCACCCCCCTCAGCTCCCCAAATACCCGCCCAACCTCCAGGTCCCCCAACACCACCCCCCACCAATCCCACCGACTACCCTCCTGACCCCCCCCAACCCCTCTGACTACCTCATGGCCTACCACCCTGATTATACCCGCAACGGCCCGATGCCCCCCCTGACAACCTGACATCCCCCACGACCACCCTGACCCCTCATCCACTTACCTTAAACACTTAGCATTTCCCCAGCTCCCTGAAGTGTCTGGGGCCATTAAACCTTTACAGCAGCTAGTGCTTTAAAAAGGGGCATGGGTTCACTTCCTCTGACACCGCTGCACTGGAGGACTCCAGGGTGCTGCGCTGTGCTGCACTGGAGGACTCTGGGATGCTGCACTGCGGTGCATTGGAGGACTCCGGAGTGCTGCACTGCGGTGCAGTGGAGGACTCCAGGGTGCTGCGCGGCGCTGCACTGGAGGACTCTGGGGTGCTGCGCTGCGCTATACTGGAGGACTCTGGGGTGCTGCGCTGCGCTGCACTGGAGGACTCTGTGGTGCTGCACTGCACTGCACTGGAGGACTCCGGAGTGCTGCACTGCAGTGCACTGGAGGACGCTGGGGTGCTGCGCGGTGCTGCACTGGAGGACTCTGGGGTGCTACACTGCGCTGCACTGGAGGACTCCGGGGTGCTGCGCTGCGCTGCACTGGAGGACTCCGGGGTGCTGCACTGCGCTGCACTGAAGGATTCCAGAGTTCTACACTGCGCTGCACTGGAGGACTCTGGGGTGCTGCACTGTGCTGCACTGGAGGATTCCAGAGTTCTACACTGCACTGCATTGGAGGGCTCCGGGTGCTGCGCTGCGCTGCACTGGCGGATTCCAGAGTGTTGCGCTGCACTGGAGTTGCCATGCCACACTGGAGGATTCCGGGATGCTGTACCGCACAGGGGAACTCTGGAGTTGCTGTGCTGCACAGTTCACACCAGGCCTGGGATGAAGCATTGTATGGGAAATGTGCAGCTCTTGACCTGGGAAAGTAAAATGGAGCAGAGTAGCAACCCAACAGTGATTCATCCACAGGATTCCTGGGTCAACATTTCTGATCGATGAAGTCTAGCCTATGTGTTGTTTCTAAAAATTGTAAATGAATATGGTTTCAGAATTTCTGTAGCTCTGCTCTTTGATGTCTTATATTTTGGATTAACTCTGAATGAACTCATCAAAAGGTAGGAGCCATGCAGTGCGGACAGAGCTCAGTCAGTGCATTGTGCCTGTGACAGCTCTCTGAAAGAACATCTCAGTTAGTTCCCCTCCCCTACTCCTTACCCAAAACCCTACAAATTTTCCCTCTTGAAGCATTTATCTAACACTCGTTTTGAAAGTTATTGTTGAATGTGCATTCATCACCTTCCAGACATTCCAAATTGTAACAGCTCCCAAAAAAAAATTCTCTTCACCCTTCCACTGTCTCTTTCATTATTCATCTGACATCGATCTCCCTGCCAGTGAAAAATGCTCTTCCTTATTTACTCCATCAAAACTGCAAAGTCTATGGGTCCTGACAGTATTCCAGCAATAGTACTGAAGACTTGTGCTCCAGAACTTGCCGTGCCCCTAGCCAAGCTTTTCCAGTACAGCTACAACACTGGCATCTACCCGGCTATGTAGAAAATTGCCCAGGTATGTCCTGTACACAAAAAGCAGGACAAATCCAACCCGGCCAGTTACTGCCCCATCAGTCTACTCTTCATCATCAGTAAAGTGATGGAAGGGGTCATCAACAGTGTTATCAAGCGGCACTTGCTTAGCAATAACCTGTTCACTGATGCTCAGTTTGGGTTCCACCAGGGCCACTCAGCTCCTGACCTCATTACAGCCTTGGTTCAAATATGGACAAAAGGGCTGAACTCACAAGGTGAGGTGAGAGTGATTGCCCTTGACATCAAGACAGCATTTGACCGAATGTGGTATCAAGGAGCCCCAGCAAAACTGGAGCCAATGGGAATCAGGGGGAAAACTCTCCGCTGGTTGGAGTCATGCCGAGCACAAAGGAAGATGGCTGTGGTTGTTGAAGGTCAGTCATCTCAGTTCCAGGACATCACTGCAGGAGTTCCTCAGGGTAGTGTCCTCAGCCCAACCATCTTCAGCTGCTTCATCAATGACCTTCCTTCCATCATAAGGTCAGAAGTGGAGATGTTCACTGATGATTACACAATGTTCAGCACCATTCACGACTCCTCAGATACTGAAGCAGCCCATGTACAAATGCAGCAAGACCTGGACAATATCCAGGCTTGAGCTGACAACTGGCAAGTAACATTCACACCACACAAGTTCCAGGCAATGACCATCTCCAACAAGAGAGAATCTAACCATCGCCACTTGACAGTCAATGGCATTACCATCGCTGAATCCCCCATTATCAACAGAGATAAAAGCAAAAAACTGCGGATGCTGGAAATCCAACAGAAAAACAGAAACAGAAACACCTGGAAAAACTCAGCAGGTCTGGCACCATCGGCGGAGGAGAGCACAGTTGACGTTTCGAGACCTCATGACTTTTTAACGGAACAGTCAACTGTGCTCTCCCTCCGCCGATGCTGCCAGACCTGCTGAGTTTTTCCAGGTGTTTCTGTTTCTGTTTTTGTCCCCCACAATCAACATCCTGGGGGTTACCATTGACCAGAAACTGAACTGGATTAGCCATATATATACTGTGGCTACAAGAGCAGGTCAGAGGCTGAGAATCCTGTGGTGAGTAACTCACCTCCTGTCTCCCCAAAGCCTGTCCACCATCTACAAGGCACAAGTCAGGAGTGTGATGGAATACTCCCCACTTGCCTGGATGAGTGCAGCCCCCACAACACTCAAGAAGCTCAACACCATCCAAGACAAAGCAGCCGACTTGACTGGCACCCCATTCACAAACATTCACTCCCTCCACCACCGATGCACAGTAGCAGCAGTGTGTACCATCTACAAGATGCACTGCAGGGATTCACGAAGACTTCTTAGGCAACATCTTCCAAACTCACAACCTCTACCATCTTGAAGAACACAGGCAGCAGACAGATGGGAACACCACCACCTGGAAGTTCCCCTCCAAGTCACTCACCATCCTGACTTGGAAATATATCACCGTTCCTTCACTGTCGCTGGGTCAAAATCCTAGAACTCCCTCCCTAACAGCACTGTGGGTGTACCTACACCACATGGACTGCAGTGGTTCAAGAAGGCAGCTCACCACCCCCTTCTCAAAGTTAATTAGAGATGGGTCATAAATGCTGGCCCAGCCAGTGACACTCACATCCCCTAAATGAATAAAAAAACCCTTCATAATTTTCATCACTGGTATTAAATCTCCCCTTAACCTCTCCACTCTAAGGAAAGTAATCTGGTCTGCGGTCTCTGCACATTAACTGAAATCCCTCATCCCTGGTATAATTCTAATAAATCCCTTCTGCACTCTCTCCAAACCCTTCACATCCTTCTGAAAGTGCGAGACCCAGAATTGGACACAATCCTCCAGCTGGGACCAAATTATTGATTTATAAATGTTCATAATCACTTCCTTGCTTATGTACTCTCTGCCTCTCTCTATAAAGCTAAGAGTGTGTGTGTGTTATTAACAGCTTTCTCAACTTGGCCTGCTGCCTTCAGACTTGTATATGTCCACCTCCAGATTTCTGTTACTGTGACCCTTTCAAGTGGTACCATTTAGCTCATTGGTTCTCTTCATTCATCCAACCAAAATGTATCACCTCAAGCTTTGCCACATTATATTGCATCTGCCATGTCTCTGCCTATTTCACCAGTCTGCCCACGTTCTTGTGAAGTCTGTTACTATCCACCTCACTTTACCCTGCAATTCTTTTATAAAGAGATTGCAGGAACCCTGTTGCTGAGATTTCAAACTCTGAAACCAGTTTCCCATACACCATTCTATCAGAGAATGGTTCTCAGCCACTGGCAAAGGCTGGAAAACATCTGCCTTTGTGTTCTCCATTCCTCAATCCCACAGTTTACACTGTGATTCCCAGTGGCTCTGGTTTGGGTTCTCTTATCCCTACAGCCCTTGAGAAAGGGGAAGAACATGTGCAGTTTGGGGCTAGTGGCTCAAATTCAGTAACTGAAGGTAGTTTAATGCACAGTAGAATATGTGGAAGACAGATTCACAGAACCGTAACCATGCTGACAGACTCAAATGTCCTCGCTCCAGCTGTCAGTAACCTGGCCTGAGTAACCAGGCTCTCAGTTCAAGCCCTACTCCAGGTCTTCAGCAAGACAAAACGTAAAGCAAAATAAAGTAAATACAAAGGTTAATTCATAAAAGGAAACTAAGAAATTAACTAAATATTATTAATAAATGTGAGAACAACCAGCATCCTCTTGTAGGTCCCTTTACTCCGGACTTGTTCTGGTTCCTCCTACTTTGAAAAACACTGCCTTTATCAATCGTTAGCTTCAAGAAATCTGATCAACCCTCGACATCTAATCTGGACTTTCACTTCTGTTCACTTCAAGATTCCTCACTTTTTGAAGCCCGGACAAACTTTGCTTTTTTCAAATTCATTCAAGGGATGTGAGTGTCACTGGCTGGGCCCAGCAGCTGTTTTACATCCCTAGTTTCCCTTGAGAAGGTGGTGGTGAGCTGCCTTCTTGAACCGCTGCAGTCCATGTGGTGTAGGTACACCCACAGTGCTGTTAGGGAGGGAGTTCCAGGATTTTGATCCAGTGACAGTGAAGGAACGGTGATATATTTCCCAGTCGGGAGGGTGAGTGACTTGGAGGGGAACTTCCAGGTGGTGGTGTTCCCATCTGTCTGCTGCCCTTGTCTTTGAGGTGGTAGAGATCGTGGGCTTGGAAGCTGCTATCTTGGCGATTTATTTCAATACATCTTGTAGATGGTACACACTGCTGCCACTGTGTGTTGGTGCTGGAGGGACTGAATGTTTGTGGATGGGGTGCTGATCAAGTGGGCTGCTTTGTTCTGGACAGTGTCAAGCTTCTCGAGTGTTGTGGGAACTGCACTCATCCAGGCAAGTGGAGAGTATTCCATCACACTCCTGACTTGTGCCTTGTAGATGGTGGACAGGCTTTGGGGAGTCAGGAGGTGAGTTACTCACCGTAGTATTCACAGCCTCTGACCTGCTCTTGTAGCCACAATATTTACATGTCTAGTCCAGTTAGGCAGGTAGGTTTCTGGTCAATGGTGATGCTACCCCCACCCCCACTCCACCGCAACACCCGGCCAAAGATGTTGATAGGGGTGCATTCAGTGATGACAATGCTGCTGAATGACAGAGGGTGATGGTTCTTGCCTGGCACTTGTGTGACATGAATGTTATTCACTTATCAGCACAAAGCTGAATATTGTCTCGGTCTTGTAGAACCTGGGGCCAGGTTTTATACCAACGACTGTATGGAAAGGGCTTTAAAAATGGCGGGTAGGACCTGATTCCAGCATTCCTACCCCATTCTTTGTTCTGGCAACTTTTGCCAGCTCAGGGTAAGGGTGCAGGTAGTGAGCCCTCACACAGCACTCCGGACCTTACTGGCTGCATTGCTGGTGCTGGACATTTCTGGCCACCTGCAATTCTGATGGCTTATGCAGGAGACGTGGTTCACAGCTATTCAGAGGTGTCTTGAACCAGGGGAGCCTTAGTCTGGGGTTGGGAACCTTTCGACAAGTAAGTTTAAAAAGTGTTTAGATAGTATTTGATAATATATTTAATTAAGTTTTTGTTTAAGGCTTTGCGTAGTGTTAAGTATGTTTTAAATGCAGTAATTGATCATAAGCCTCTGTCCTTAACTGGTAAAAGACCATTAAATAAGCCAGCCCTGTGTTAGGGTTCAGATGCATTAAAGTACTTCCTCCAGTGGATAAAGTCTTCTGCACACTACAGTATAATGAATCAGATATGAATGTATGTAGTGGGTGGGGGGGGGGGGGGCGGGTGGGGGAGAGGGGGTGGGGGGCTGTGATTTTCACATTGATTTAATGTCCTGACATCTGTTGAGTCTTTGAAATACTTTTCTGGTACGCACTTGGTACCAAACCAATGAGTTACATAATAACACTCACAAGTCTGTGAAATGCTGATGAAATTAAAAAAATGGCCATTCAAAATAAGTAAATGCAGCCTGATAACACCTTCCAACACTTTTCTGCTGATTGAGAATAGACTGATGGGGCAGATTGATTTGTCCTGCTTTTTGAGGACAGGGCATACCTGAGCAAGTTGGAGTCAGGTGGATAACAAGGTTTGAGTGGAATTCCTCGTTTAATGTTTCAGTATATCAACAAAAAATTAAAATTTTGTAACAGCAGCTTTTTTTTTAATTTATTTTGGTACATTCTGTTGTGTCAGCTCTTGTCAGATGATTTTTAAGATCAGTGAGGTTCAGTCAAAGCCAGCATGGACTGGATCATCAGAAAAACTTTTATGGAGCCAGGACCCTTATTGAAGGTGACTGACAAGATTTTTCACCAGTATTCAGCTGTACATTGGGGGAGGTACTGGAGAGGTCACAGTGCCTGTGGAAACTCACCTCAGCACAGCTCAGATCTTCCTTCAAGAAAGAAGGGAAGAGGAGAGATAAATAAAGGTGTTTGGAATGTCAAAGATGACCATAAATGGGGATTAATTTTACAAACTGACTTGTCTCTGTAATATCCTCTCCATGTTCTTTCATGTTATTCAATCATGCATATGATGTGGGTGCGTCAATGTTGCTCATATTTTGTTTCACCTGTCCTAACAGGCAGCTCAAGTCTTCAGTTAGCACCAGCACTGCAGCCCTCACCCTCTCATACTCCAGGTACCCATCAATCCTTGCATTCTTCAAGCACGTTATCAGAGCCAATATTGCGAGGTACATGTAAGTCACTTAAATCCACAATTTCAACGCTAAGGAGAGGAGTGAGATGTGTCTGGCAGTGTGGAGGAGAACTGAACAAAGCTCTGAGCTGGCATATTAGGGTGGGCAGGTGTGATAGGCAGAGTGGGTGAGTGATGGAGAGCAGTGGTGCAGGTGATGGAGCAGGGAGATCGGGTGATGGGGCGGGGAGAGAGGGTGATGGGGCGGGGAGAGAGGGTGATGGGGCGGGGAGAGAGGGTGATGGGGCGGGGAGAGAGGGTGATGGGGCGGGGAGAGAGGGTGACGGAGCGGGAAGAGCGGGTGACGGAGCGGGGAGAGAATGTGACGGAGCGGAGAGAGAGTGTGACGGAGCGGGAAGAGCGGGTGACGGAGCAGGGAGAGAGCGGGTGACGGAGCGGGGAGAGACTGTGACGGAGCGGGGAGAGAGTGTGACGGAGCGGGAAGAGCGGGTGACGGAGCAGGGAGAGAGTGTGACGGAGCGGGGAGAGAGCGGGTGACGGAGCGGGGAGAGAGCGGGTGACGGAGCGGGGAGAGAGTGTGACGGAGCGGGGAGAGAGTGTGACGGAGCGGGGAGAGAGTGTGACGGAGCGGGGAGAGAGTGTGACGGAGCGGGGAGAGAGTGTGACGGAGCGGGGAGAGAGTGTGACGGAGCGGGGAGAGAGTGTGACGGAGCGGGGAGAGCGGGTGACGGAGCGGGGAGAGCGGGTGACGGAGCGGGGAGAGGGTGTGACGGAGCGGGGAGAGGGTGTGACGGAGCGGGGAGAGGGTGTGACGGAGCGGGGAGAGAGTGTGACGGAGCGGGGAGAGCGGGTGACGGAGCGGGGAGAGCGGGTGACGGAGCGGGGAGAGAGTGTGACGGAGCGGGGAGAGAGCGGGTGACGGAGCGGGGAGAGAGCGGGTGACGGAGCGGGGAGAGAGCGGGTGACGGAGCGGGGAGAGAGCGGGTGACGGAGCGGGGAGAGAGTGTGACGGAGCGGGGAGAGAGTGTGACGGAGCGGGGAGAGAGCGGGTGACGGAGCGGGGAGAGTGGGTGACGGAGCGGGGAGAGAGTGTGACGGAGCGGGGAGAGAGTGTGACGGAGCGGGGAGAGAGCGGGTGACGGAGCGGGGAGAGAGTGTGACGGAGCGGGGAGAGAGTGTGACGGAGCGGGGAGAGAGTGTGACGGAGCGGGGAGAGAGTGTGACGGAGCGGGGAGAGAGTGTGACGGAGCGGGGAGAGAGCGGGTGACGGAGCGGGGAGAGAGCGGGTGACGGAGCGGGGAGAGAGCGTGACGGAGCGGGGAGAGAGTGTGACGGAGCGGGGAGAGAGTGTGACGGAGCGGGGAGAAAGAGTGTGACGGAGTGGGGAGAGCGGGTGACGGAGCGGGGAGAGAGCGGGTGACGGAGCGGGGAGGGAATGTGACGGAGCGGGGAGAGAGTGTGACGGAGCGAGGAGAGAGCGGGTGACGGAGCGGGGAGGGAATGTGACGGAGCGGGGAGAGAGTGTGACGGAGCGGGGAAAGAGTGTGACGGAGCGGGGAGAGCGGGTGACGGAGCGGGGAGAGAGTGTGACGGAGCGGGGAGAGAGCGGGTGACGGAGCGGGGAGAGCGGGTGACGGAGCGGGGAGAGAGTGTGACGGAGCGGGGAGAGAGTGTGACGGAGCGGGGAGAGAGTGTGACGGAGCGGGGAGAGAGTGTGACGGAGCGGGGAGAGACTGTGACGGAGCGGGGAGAGAGTGTGACGGAGCGGGGAGAGAGTGTGACGGAGCGGGGAGAGCGGGTGACGGAGCGGGGAGAGAGCGGGTGACGGAGCGGGGAGAGCGGGTGACGGAGCGGGGAGAGAGTGTGACGGAGCGGGGAGAGAGCGGGTGACGGAGCGGGGAGAGAGTGTGACGGAGCGGGGAGAGAGTGTGACGGAGCGGGGAGAGAGTGTGACGGAGCGGGGAGAGAGTGTGACGGAGCGGGGAGAGAGTGTGACGGAGCGGGGAGAGAGTGTGACGGAGCGGGGAGAGAGTGTGACGGAGCGGGGAGAGAGTGTGACGGAGCGGGGAGAGAGTGTGACGGAGCGGGGAGAGAGCGGGTGACGGAGCGGGGAGAGAGTGTGACGGAGCGGGGAGAGAGTGTGACGGAGCGGGGAGAGAGTGTGACGGAGCGGGGAGAGAGTGTGACGGAGCGGGGAGAGAGCGGGTGACGGAGCGGGGAGAGAGCGGGTGACGGAGCGGGGAGAGAGTGTGACGGAGCGGGGAGAGAGTGTGACGGAGCGGGGAGAGAGTGTGACGGAGCGGGGAGAAAGAGTGTGACGGAGTGGGGAGAGCGGGTGACGGAGCGGGGAGAGAGCGGGTGACGGAGCGGGGAGGGAATGTGACGGAGCGGGGAGAGAGTGTGACGGAGCGAGGAGAGAGCGGGTGACGGAGCGGGGAGAGAGTGTGACGGAGCGGGGAAAGAGTGTGACGGAGCGGGGAGAGCGGGTGACGGAGCGGGGAGAGAGTGTGACGGAGCGGGGAGAGAGCGGGTGACGGAGCGGGGAGAGCGGGTGACGGAGCGGGGAGAGAGTGTGACGGAGCGGGGAGAGAGTGTGACGGAGCGGGGAGAGAGTGTGACGGAGCGGGGAGAGAGTGTGACGGAGCGGGGAGAGAGTGTGACGGAGCGGGGAGAGAGTGTGACGGAGCGGGGAGAGAGTGTGACGGAGTGGGGAGAGAGTGTGACGGAGCGGGGAGAGAGTGTGACGGAGCGGGGAGAGCGGGTGACGGAGCGGGGAGAGCGGGTGACGGAGCGGGGAGAGCGGGTGACGGAGCGGGGAGAGAGTGTGACGGAGCGGGGAGAGAGTGTGACGGAGCGGGGAGAGAGCGGGTGACGGAGCGGGGAGAGCGGGTGACGGAGCGGGGAGAGAGTGTGACGGAGCGGGGAGAGAGTGTGACGGAGCGGGGAGAGAGCGGGTGACGGAGCGGGGAGAGCGGGTGACGGAGCGGGGAGAGAGTGTGACGGAGCGGGGAGAGAGTGTGACGGAGCGGGGAGAGAGTGTGACGGAGCGGGGAGAGAGTGTGACGGAGCGGGGAGAGAGCGGGTGACGGAGCGGGGAGAGAGCGGGTGACGGAGCGGGGAGAGAGCGTGACGGAGCGGGGAGAGAGTGTGACGGAGCGGGGAGAGAGTGTGACGGAGCGGGGAGAAAGAGTGTGACGGAGTGGGGAGAGCGGGTGACGGAGCGGGGAGAGAGCGGGTGACGGAGCGGGGAGGGAATGTGACGGAGCGGGGAGAGAGTGTGACGGAGCGAGGAGAGAGCGGGTGACGGAGCGGGGAGGGAATGTGACGGAGCGGGGAGAGAGTGTGACGGAGCGGGGAAAGAGTGTGACGGAGCGGGGAGAGCGGGTGACGGAGCGGGGAGAGAGTGTGACGGAGCGGGGAGAGAGCGGGTGACGGAGCGGGGAGAGCGGGTGACGGAGCGGGGAGAGAGTGTGACGGAGCGGGGAGAGAGTGTGACGGAGCGGGGAGAGAGTGTGACGGAGCGGGGAGAGAGTGTGACGGAGCGGGGAGAGAGTGTGACGGAGCGGGGAGAGAGTGTGACGGAGCGGGGAGAGAGTGTGACGGAGCGGGGAGAGCGGGTGACGGAGCGGGGAGAGAGTGGGTGACGGAGCGGGGAGAGCGGGTGACGGAGCGGGGAGAGAGTGTGACGGAGCGGGGAGAGAGCGGGTGACGGAGCGGGGAGAGAGTGTGACGGAGCGGGGAGAGAGTGTGACGGAGCGGGGAGAGAGTGTGACGGAGCGGGGAGAGAGTGTGACGGAGCGGGGAGAGAGTGTGACGGAGCGGGGAGAGAGTGTGACGGAGCGGGGAGAGAGTGTGACGGAGCGGGGAGAGAGTGTGACGGAGCGGGGAGAGAGTGTGACGGAGCGGGGAGAGAGCGGGTGACGGAGCGGGGAGAGAGTGTGACGGAGCGGGGAGAGAGTGTGACGGAGCGGGGAGAGAGTGTGACGGAGCGGGGAGAGAGTGTGACGGAGCGGGGAGAGAGCGGGTGACGGAGCGGGGAGAGAGCGGGTGACGGAGCGGGGAGAGAGTGTGACGGAGCGGGGAGAGAGTGTGACGGAGCGGGGAGAGAGTGTGACGGAGCGGGGAGAAAGAGTGTGACGGAGTGGGGAGAGCGGGTGACGGAGCGGGGAGAGAGCGGGTGACGGAGCGGGGAGGGACTGTGACGGAGCGGGGAGAGAGTGTGACGGAGCGAGGAGAGAGCGGGTGACGGAGCGGGGAGGGAATGTGACGGAGCGGGGAGAGAGTGTGACGGAGCGGGGAAAGAGTGTGACGGAGCGGGGAGAGCGGGTGACGGAGCGGGGAGAGAGTGTGACGGAGCGGGGAGAGAGCGGGTGACGGAGCGGGGAGAGCGGGTGACGGAGCGGGGAGAGAGTGTGACGGAGCGGGGAGAGAGTGTGACGGAGCGGGGAGAGAGTGTGACGGAGCGGGGAGAGAGTGTGACGGAGCGGGGAGAGAGTGTGACGGAGCGGGGAGAGAGTGTGACGGAGCGGGGAGAGAGTGTGACGGAGTGGGGAGAGAGTGTGACGGAGCGGGGAGAGAGTGTGACGGAGCGGGGAGAGCGGGTGACGGAGCGGGGAGAGCGGGTGACGGAGCGGGGAGAGCGGGTGACGGAGCGGGGAGAGAGTGTGACGGAGCGGGGAGAGAGTGTGACGGAGCGGGGAGAGAGCGGGTGACGGAGCGGGGAGAGCGGGTGACGGAGCGGGGAGAGAGTGTGACGGAGCGGGGAGAGAGTGTGACGGAGCGGGGAGAGAGTGTGACGGAGCGGGGAGAGCGGGTGACGGAGCGGGGAGAGAGTGTGACGGAGCGGGGAGAGAGTGTGACGGAGCGGGGAGAGCGGGTGACGGAGCGGGGAGAGCGGGTGACGGAGCGGGGAGAGAGCGGGTGACGGAGCGGGGAGAGCGGGTGACGGAGCGGGGAGAGAGTGTGACGGAGCGGGGAGAGAGTGTGACGGAGCGGGGAGAGAGTGTGACGGAGCGGGGAGAGAGTGTGACGGAGCGGGGAGAGAGTGTGACGGAGCGGGGAGAGCGGGTGACGGAGCGGGGAGAGAGTGTGACGGAGCGGGGAGAGAGTGTGACGGAGCGGGGAGAGAGTGTGACGGAGCGGGGAGAGAGTGTGACGGAGCGGGGAGAGAGTGTGACGGAGCGGGGAGAGAGTGTGACGGAGCGGGGAGAGAGGGTGACGGAGCGGGGAGAGCGGGTGACGGAGCGGGGAGAGCGGGTGACGGAGCGGGGAGAGCGGGTGACGGAGCGGGGAGAGAGTGTGACGGAGCGGGGAGAGCGGGTGACGGAGCGGGGAGAGAGTGTGACGGAGCGGGGAGAGAGTGTGACGGAGCGGGGAGAGAGTGTGACGGAGCGGGGAGAGAGTGTGACGGAGCGGGGAGAGCGGGTGACGGAGCGGGGAGAGCGGGTGACGGAGCGGGGAGAGAGTGTGACGGAGCGGGGAGAGAGTGTGACGGAGCGGGGAGAGAGGGTGAAGGAGCGGGGAGAGAATGTGACGGAGCGGGGAGAGCGGGTGACGGAGCGGGGAGAGCGGGTGACGGAGCGGGGAGAGCGGGTGACGGAGCGGGGAGAGAGCGGGTGACGGAGCGGGGAGAGAGCGGGTGACGGAGCGGGGAGAGAGTGTGACGGAGCGGGGAGAGCGGGTGACGGAGCGGGGAGAGAGGGTGAAGGAGCGGGGAGAGAATGTGACGGAGCGGGGAGAGCGGGTGACGGAGCGGGGAGAGCGGGTGACGGAGCGGGGAGAGCGGGTGACGGAGCGGGGAGAGAGCGGGTGACGGAGCGGGGAGAGAGCGGGTGACGGAGCGGGAAGAGAGCGGGTGACGGAGCGGGGAGAGAGCGGGTGACGGAGCGGGGAGAGCGGGTGACGGAGCGGGGAGAGCGGGTGACGGAGCGGGGAGAGAGTGTGACGGAGCGGGGAGAGAGTGTGACGGAGCGGGGAGAGAGTGTGACGGAGCGGGGAGAGAGGGTGACGGAGCGGGGAGAGAGCGGGTGACGGAGCGGGGAGAGCGGGTGACGGAGCGGGGAGAGAGTGTGACGGAGCGGGGAGAGAGTGTGACGGAGCGGGGAGAGAGTGTGACGGAGCGGGGAGAGAGTGTGACGGAGCGGGGAGAGCGGGTGACGGAGCGGGGAGAGAGTGTGACGGAGCGGGGAGAGAGTGTGACGGAGCGGGGAGAGAGTGTGACGGAGCGAGGAGAGAGTGTGACGGAGCGAGGAGAGAGTGTGACGGAGCGGGGAGAGAGTGTGACGGAGCGAGGAGAGAGTGTGACGGAGCGGGGAGAGAGCGGGTGACGGAGCGGGGAGAGAGTGTGACGGAGCGGGGAGAGCGGGTGACGGAGCGGGGAGAGAGTGTGACGGAGCGAGGAGAGAGTGTGACGGAGCGGGGAGAGAGTGTGACGGAGCGGGGAGAGAGTGTGACGGAGCGGGGAGAGAGTGTGACGGAGCGGGGAGAGAGCGGGTGACAGCGGGTGACGGAGCGGGGAGAGAGTGTGACGGAGCGGCGAGAGAGTGTGACGGAGCGGGGAGAGAGTGTGACGGAGCGGGGAGAGAGTGTGACGGAGCGGGGAGAGAGTGGGTGACGGAGCGGGGAGAGAGCGGGTGACGGAGCGGGGAGAGAGCGGGTGACGGAGCGGGGAGAGAGCGGGTGACGGAGCGGGGAGAGAGTGTGACGGAGCGGGGAGAGAGTGTGACGGAGCGGGGAGAGAGTGTGACGGAGCGGGGAGAGAGTGTGACGGAGCGGGGAGAGAGCGGGTGACGGAGCGGGGAGAGAGTGTGACGGAGCGGGGAGAGAGCGGGTGACGGAGCGGGGAGAGCGGGTGACGGAGCGGGGAGAGAGCGGGTGACGGAGCGGGGAGAGAGTGTGACGGAGCGGGGAGAGAACGGGTGACGGAGCGGGGAGAGAGCGGGTGACGGAGCGGGGAGAGCGGGTGACGGAGCGGGAAGAGAGCGGGTGACGGAGCGGGGAGAGAGCGGGTGACGGAGCGGGGAGAGCGGGTGACGGAGCGGGGAAAGAGTGTGACGGAGCGGGGAGAGAGTGTGACGGAGCGGGGAGAGAGTGTGACGGAGCGGGGAGAGAGCGGGTGACGGAGCGGGGAGAGAGTGTGACGGAGCGGGGAGAGAGTGTGACGGAGCGGGGAGAGAGTGTGACGGAGCGGGAAGAGAGTGTGACGGAGCGGGGAGAGAGCGGGTGACGGAGCGGGGAGAGCGGGTGACGGAGCGGGGAGAGAGTGTGACGGAGCGGGGAGAGAGTGTGACGGAGCGGGGAGAGAGTGTGACGGAGCGGGGAGAGAGTGTGACGGAGCGGGGAGAGAGTGTGACGGAGCGGGGAGAGCGGGTGACGGAGCGGGGTGAGAGTGTGACGGAGCGGGGAGAGAGCGGGTGACGGAGCGGGGAGAGAGTGTGACGGAGCGGGGAGAGAGTGTGACGGAGCGGGGAGAGAGCGGGTGACGGAGCGGGGAGAGAGCGGGTGACGGAGCGGGGAGAGCGGGTGACGGAGCGGGGAGAGAGTGTGACGGAGCGGGGAGAGCGGGTGACGGAGCGGGGAGAGCGGGTGACGGAGCGGGGAGAGAGTGTGACGGAGCGGGGAGAGAGTGTGACGGAGCGGGGAGAGCGGGTGACGGAGCGGGGAGAGCGGGTGACGGAGCGGGGAGAGCGGGTGACGGAGCGGGGAGAGCGGGTGACGGAGCGGGGAGAGAGTGTGACGGAGCGGGGAGAGAGTGTGACGGAGCGGGGAGAGAGTGTGACGGAGCGGGGAGAGAGTGTGACGGAGCGGGGAGAGAGTGTGACGGAGCGGGGAGAGAGTGTGACGGAGCGGGGAGAGAGCGGGTGACGGAGCGGGGAGAGAGCGGGTGACGGAGCGGGGAGAGCGGGTGACGGAGCGGGGAGAGAGTGTGACGGAGCGGGGAGAGAGTGTGACGGAGCGGGGAGAGAGTGTGACGGAGCGGGGAGAGAGTGTGACGGAGCGGGGAGAGAGTGTGACGGAGCGGGGAGAGAGTGTGACGGAGCGGGGAGAGAGTGTGACGGAGCGGGGAGAGAGTGTGACGGAGCGGGGAGAGAGTGTGACGGAGCGGGGAGAGAGTGTGACGGAGCGGGGAGAGAGTGTGACGGAGCGGGGAGAGAGTGTGACGGAGCGGGGAGAGCGGGTGACGGAGCGGGGAGAGAGTGTGACGGAGCGGGGAGAGCGGGTGACGGAGCGGGGAGAGAGTGTGACGGAGCGGGGAGAGAGTGTGACGGAGCGGGGAGAGAGTGTGACGGAGCGGGGAGAGAGTGTGACGGAGCGGGGAGAGAGTGTGACAGAGCGGGGAGAGAGTGTGACGGAGCGGGGAGAGAGCGGGTGACGGAGCGGGGAGAGAATGTGACGGAGCGGGGAGAGAGTGTGACGGAGCGGGGAGAGAGTGTGACGGAGCGGGGAGAGAGCGGGTGACGGAGCGGGGAGAGAATGTGACGGAGCGGGGAGAGAGTGTGACGGAGCGGGGAGAGAGTGTGACGGAGCGGGGAGAGAGTGTGACGGAGCGGGGAGAGAGTGTGACGGAGCGGGGAGAGAGTGTGACGGAGCGGGGAGAGCGGGTGACGGAGCGGGGAGAGAGTGTGACGGAGCGGGGAGAGAGTGTGACGGAGCGGGGAGAGAGTGTGACGGAGCGGGGAGAGAGCGGGTGACGGAGCGGGGAGAGAGCGGGTGACGGAGCGGGGAGAGAGTGTGACGGAGCGGGGAGAGAGCGGGTGACGGAGCGGGGAGAGAGTGTGACGGAGCGGGAAGAGAGCGGGTGACGGAGCGGGGAGAGAGTGTGACGGAGCGGGGAGAGAGTGTGACGGAGCGGGGAGAGAGTGTGACGGAGCGGGGAGAGAGTGTGACGGAGCGGGGAGAGAGTGTGACGGAGCGGGGAGAGAGGGTGACGGAGCGGGGAGAGCGGGTGACGGAGCGGGGAGAGGGTGTGACGGAGCGGGGAGAGGGTGTGACGGAGCGGGGAGAGAGTGTGACGGAGCGGGGAGAGCGGGTGACGGAGCGGGGAGAGACCGGGTGACGGAGCGGGGAGAGAGTGTGACGGAGCGGGGAGAGAGTGTGACGGAGCGGGGAGAGAGCGGGTGACGGAGCGGGGAGAGAGTGTGACGGAGCGGGGAGAGAGTGTGACGGAGCGGGGAGAGAGTGTGACGGAGCGGGGAGAGAGTGTGACGGAGCGGGGAGAGAGCGGGTGACGGAGCGGGGAGAGCGGGTGACGGAGCGGGGAGAGCGTGTGACGGAGCGGGGAGAGCGTGTGACGGAGCGGGGAGAGCGGGTGACGGAGCGGGGAGAGCGTGTGACGGAGCGGGGAGAGCGGGTGACGGAGCGGGGAGAGAATGTGACGGAGCGGGGAGAGAGTGTGACGGAGCGGGGAGAGAGTGTGACGGAGCGGGGAGAGAGCGGGTGACGGAGCGGGGAGAGAGTGTGACGGAGCGGGGAGAGCGGGTGACGGAGCGGGGAGAGAGTGTGACGGAGCGGGGAGAGCGGGTGACGGAGCGGGGAGAGAGTGTGACGGAGCGGGGAGAGAGCGGGTGACGGAGCGGGGAGAGAGTGTGACGGAGCGGGGAGAGCGGGTGACGGAGCGGGGAGAGAGTGTGACGGAGCGGGGAGAGAGTGTGACGGAGCGGGGAGAGAGCGGGTGACGGAGCGGGGAGAGAGTGTGACGGAGCGGGGAGAGCGGGTGACGGAGCGGAGAGAGAGCGGGTGACGGAGCGGGGAGAGAGCGGGTGACGGAGCGGGGAGAGCGGGTGACGGAGCGGGGAGAGAGTGTGACGGAGCGGGGAGAGAGTGTGACGGAGCGGGGAGAGAGTGTGACGGAGCGGGGAGAGAATGTGACGGAGCGGGGAGAGAATGTGACGGAGCGGGGAGAGCGGGTGACGGAGCGGGGAGAGCGCGGGTGACGGTGCGGGGAGAGCGGGTGACGGAGCGGGGAGAGAATGTGACGGAGCGGGGAGAGAGTGTGACGGAGCGGGGAGAGAGTGTGACGGAGCGGGGAGAGAGTGTGACGGAGCGGGGAGAGAATGTGACGGAGCGGGGAGAGAGTGTGACGGAGCGGGGAGAGCGGGTGACGGAGCGGGGAGAGAGCGGGTGACGGAGCGGGGAGAGCGGGTGACGGAGCGGGGAGAGAGTGTGACGGAGCGGGGAGAGCGTGTGACGGAGCGGGGAGAGAGCGGGTGACGGAGCGGGGAGAGAGCGGGTGACGGAGCGGGGAGAGCGGGTGACGGAGCGGGGAGAGAGTGTGACGGAGCGGGGAGAGAGTGTGACGGAGCGGGGAGAGCGGGTGACGGAGCGGGGAGAGCGGGTGACGGAGCGGGGAGAGAGTGTGACGGAGCGGGGAGAGAGCGGGTGACGGAGCGGGGAGAGAGGGTCACGGAGCGGGGAGAGCGGGTGACGGAGCGGGGAGAGCGGGTGACGGAGCGGGGAGAGAGTGTGACGGAGCGGGGAGAGAGTGTGACGGAGCGGGGAGAGCGGGTGACGGAGCGGGGAGAGAGTGTGACGGAGCGGGGAGAGAGTGTGACGGAGCGGGGAGAGAGTGTGACGGAGCGGGGAGAGAATGTGACGGAGCGGGGAGAGAATGTGACGGAGCGGAGAGAGCGGGTGACGGAGCGGGGAGAGAGCGGGTGACGGAGCGGGGAGAGCGGGTGACGGAGCGGGGAGAGAATGTGACGGAGCGGGGAGAGAGTGTGACGGAGCGGGGAGAGAGTGTGACGGAGCGGGGAGAGAGTGTGACGGAGCGGGGAGAGAATGTGACGGAGCGGGGAGAGAGCGGGTGACGGAGCGGGGAGAGCGGGTGACGGAGCGGGGAGAGCGGGTGACGGAGCGGGGAGAGCGGGTGACGGAGCGGGGAGAGAGTGTGACGGAGCGGGGAGAGGGTGTGACGGAGCGGGGAGAGAGTGTGACGGAGCGGGGAGAGAGTGTGACGGAGCGGGGAGAGAGCGGGTGACGGAGCGGGGAGAGAGTGTGACGGAGCGGGGAGAGAACGGGTGACGGAGCGGGGAGAGAGTGTGACGGAGCGGGGAGAGCGGGTGACGGAGCGGGGAGAGAGTGTGACGGAGCGGGGAGAGAGTGTGACGGAGCGGGGAGAGAGTGTGACGGAGCGGGGAGAGCGGGTGACGGAGCGGGGAGAGCGGGTGACGGAGCGGGGAGAGAGCGGGTGACGGAGCGGGGAGAGAGCGGGTGACGGAGCGGGGAGAGAGCGGGTGACGGAGCGGGGAGAGAGGGTCACGGAGCGGGGAGAGCGGGTGACGGAGCGGGGAGAGAGGGTCACGGAGCGGGGAGAGCGGGTGACGGAGCGGGGAGAGAGTGTGACGGAGCGGGGTGAGCGGGTGACGGAGCGGGGAGAGAGCGGGTGACGGAGCGAGGAGAGAGTGTGACGGAGCGGGGAGAGAGTGTGACGGAGCGGGGAGAGAGTGTGACGGAGCGGGGAGAGAGTGTGACGGAGCGGGGAGAGAGTGTGACGGAGCGGGGAGAGAGTGTGACGGAGCGGGGAGAGAGTGTGACGGAGCGGGGAGAGAGTGTGACGGAGCGGGGAGAGAGTGTGACGGAGCGGGGAGAGCGGGTGACGGAGCGGGGAGAGAGTGTGACGGAGCGGGGAGAGAGTGTGACGGAGCGGGGAGAGAGTGTGACGGAGCGGGGAGAGAGTGTGACGGAGCGGGGAGAGCGGGTGACGGAGCGGGGAGAGAGTGTGACGGAGCGGGGAGAGAGTGTGACGGAGCGGGGAGAGAGTGTGACGGAGCGGGGAGAGAGTGTGACGGAGCGGGGAGAGAGCGGGTGACGGAGCGGGGAGAGAGTGTGACGGAGCGGGGAGAGCGGGTGAAGGAGCGGTAAGAGCGGGTGACGGAGCGGGGAGAGCGGGTGACGGAGCGGGGAGAGAGTGTGACGGAGCGGGGAGAGAGTGTGACGGAGCGGGGAGAGGGTGTGACGGAGCGGGGAGAGAGCGGGTGACGGAGCGGGGAGAGAGTGTGACGGAGCGGGGAGAGAGTGTGACGGAGCGGGGAGAGAGTGTGACGGAGCGGGGAGAGAGTGTGACGGAGCGGGGAGAGAGTGTGACGGAGCGGGGAGAGAGTGTGACGGAGCGGGGAGAGAGTGTGACGGAGCGGGGAGAGAGTGTGACGGAGCGGGGAGAGAGTGTGACGGAGCGGGGAGAGCGGGTGACGGAGCGGGGGAGAGCGGGTGACGGAGCGGGGAGAGACTGTGACGGAGCGGGGAGAGGGTGTGACGGAGCGGGGAGAGAGTGTGACGGAGCGGGGAGAGAGCGGGTGACGGAGCGGGGAGAGAGGGTCACGGAGCGGGGAGAGCGGGTGACGGAGCGGGGAGAGCGGGTGACGGAGCGGGGAGAGAGTGTGACGGAGCGGAGAGAGCGGGTGACGGAGCGGGGAGAGAGCGGGTGACGGAGCGGGGAGAGAGTGTGACGGAGCGGGGAGAGCGGGTGACGGAGCGGGGAGAGAGTGTGACGGAGCGGGGAGAGCGGGTGACGGAGCGGGGAGAGCGGGTGACGGAGCGGGGAGAGCGGGTGACGGAGCGGGGAGAGGGTGTGACGGAGCGGGGAGAGAGTGTGACGGAGCGGGGAGAGAGTGTGACGGAGCGGGGAGAGCGGGTGACGGAGCGGGGAGAGCGGGTGACGGAGCGGGGAGAGAGTGTGACGGAGCGGGGAGAGAGTGTGACGGAGCGGGGAGAGCGGGTGACGGAGCGGGGAGAGAGTGTGACGGAGCGGGGAGAGAGTGTGACGGAGCGGGGAGAGAGTGTGACGGAGCGGGGAGAGAGTGTGACGGAGCGGGGAGAGAGTGTGACGGAGCGGGGAGAGAGCGGGTGACGGAGCGGGGAGAGAGTGTGACGGAGCGGGGAGAGAGTGTGACGGAGCGGGGAGAGAGCGGGTGACGGAGCGGGGAGAGAGTGTGACGGAGCGGGGAGAGCGGGTGACGGAGCGGGGAGAGCGGGTGACGGAGCGGGGAGAGAGTGTGACGGAGCGGGGAGAGAGTGTGACGGAGCGGGGAGAGCGGGTGACGGAGCGGGGAGAGAGCGGGTGACGGAGCGGGGAGAGCGGGTGACGGAGCGGGGAGAGCGGGTGACGGAGCGGGGAGAGAGCGGGTGACGGAGCGGGGAGAGCGGGTGACGGAGCGGGGAGAGCGGGTGACGGAGCGGGGAGAGAGTGTGACGGAGCGGGGAGAGAGTGTGACGGAGCGGGGAGAGCGGGTGACGGAGCGGGGAGAGCGGGTGACGGAGCGGGGAGAGAGTGTGACGGAGCGGGGAGAGAGTGTGACGGAGCGGGGAGAGAGTGTGACGGAGCGGGGAGAGAGTGTGACGGAGCGGGGAGAGTGGGTGAAGGAGCGGTAAGAGCGGGTGACGGAGCGGGGAGAGGGTGGGTGACGGAGCGGGGAGAGGGTGGGTGACGGAGCGGGGAGAGAGTGTGACGGAGCGGGGAGAGAGTGTGACGGAGCGGGGAGAGAGTGTGACGGAGCGGGGAGAGAGTGTGACGGAGCGGGGAGAGCGGGTGACGGAGCGGGGAGAGAGTGTGACGGAGCGGGGAGAGCGGGTGACGGAGCGGGGAGAGCGGGTGATGGAGCGGGGAGAGAGTGTGACGGAGCGGGGAGAGAGTGTGACGGTGCGGGGAGAGAGTGTGACGGAGCGGGGAGAGAGTGTGACGGAGCGGGGAGAGCGGGTGAAGGAGCGGGGAGAGAGTGTGACGGAGCGGGGAGAGAGTGTGACGGAGCGGGGAGAGAGTGTGACGGAGCGGGGAGAGAGTGTGACGGAGCGGGGAGAGAGTGTGACGGAGCGGGGAGAGAGTGTGACGGAGCGGGGAGAGAGCGGGTGACGGAGCGGGGAGAGAGCGGGTGACGGAGCGGGGAGAGAGCGGGTGACGGAGCGGGGAGAGCGGGTGACGGAGCGGGGAGAGAGCGGGTGACGGAGCGGGGAGAGAGTGTGACGGAGCGGGGAGAGAGTGTGACGGAGCGGGGAGAGAGTGTGACGGAGCGGGGAGAGAGTGTGACGGAGCGGGGAGAGAGCGGGTGACGGAGCGGGGAGAGAGTGTGACGGAGCGGGGAGAGAGTGTGACGGAGCGGGGAGAGAGTGTGACGGAGCGGGGAGAGAGTGTGACGGAGCGGGGAGAGAGTGTGACGGAGCGGGGAGAGAGTGTGACGGAGCGGGGAGAGAGTGTGACGGAGCGGGGAGAGAGTGTGACGGAGCGGGGAGAGAGTGTGACGGAGCGGGGAGAGAGTGTGACGGAGCGGGGAGAGAGTGTGACGGAGCGGGGAGAGAGTGTGACGGAGCGGGGAGAGAGTGTGACGGAGCGGGGAGAGAGTGTGACGGAGCGGGGAGAGAGTGTGACGGAGCAGGGAGAGAGTGTGACGGAGCGGGGAGAGAGCGGGTGACGGAGCGGGGAGAGAGTGTGACGGAGCGGGGAGAGAGCGGGTGACGGAGCGGGGAGAGAGTGTGACGGAGCGGGGAGAGCGGGTGACGGAGCGGGGAGAGAGTGTGACGGAGCGGGGAGAGCGGGTGACGGAGCAGGGAGAGCGGGTGACGGAGCGGGGAGAGAGCGGGTGACGGAGCGGGGAGAGAGCGGGTGACGGAGCGGGGAGAGAGTGTGACGGAGCGGGGAGAGAGTGTGACGGAGCGGGGAGAGAGTGTGACGGAGCGGGGAGAGAGTGTGACGGAGCGGGGAGAGCGGGTGACGGAGCGGGGAGAGAGTGTGACGGAGCGGGAAGAGAGTGTGACGGAGCGGGGAGAGAGCGGGTGACGGAGCGGGGAGAGAGCGGGTGACGGAGCTGGGAGAGCGGGTGACGGAGCGGGGAGAGCGGGTGACGGAGCGGGGAGAGAGCGGGTGACGGAGCGGGGAGAGCGGGTGACGGAGCGGGGAGAGTGGGTGACGGAGCGGGGAGAGAGTGTGACGGAGCGGGGAGAGAGTGTGACGGAGCGGGGAGAGCGGGTGACGGAGCGGGGAGAGAGTGTGACGGAGCGGGGAGAGGGTGTGACGGAGCGGGGAGAGAGTGTGACGGAGCGGGGAGAGCGGGTGACGGAGCGGGGAGAGAGCGGGTGACGGAGCGGGGAGAGAGGGTGACGGAGCGGGGAGAGAGTGTGACGGAGCGGGGAGAGTGGGTGAAGGAGCGGTAAGAGCGGGTGACGGAGCGGGGAGAGGGTGGGTGACGGAGCGGGGAGAGGGTGGGTGACGGAGCGGGGAGAGAGTGTGACGGAGCGGGGAGAGAGTGTGACGGAGCGGGGAGAGAGTGTGACGGAGCGGGGAGAGCGGGTGACGGAGCGGGGAGAGAGTGTGACGGAGCGGGGAGAGCGGGTGACGGAGCGGGGAGAGAGTGTGACGGAGCGGGGAGAGAGTGTGACGGAGCGGGGAGAGCGGGTGACGGAGCGGGGAGAGAGTGTGACGGAGCGGGGAGAGCGGGTGACGGAGCGGGGAGAGAGTGTGACGGAGCGGGGAGAGAATGTGACGGAGCGGGGAGAGCGGGTGACGGAGCGGGGAGAGAGTGTGACGGAGCGGGGAGAGAGTGTGACGGAGCGGGGAGAGAGTGTGACGGAGCGGGGAGAGAGTGTGACGGAGCGGGGAGAGAGTGTGACGGAGCGGGGAGAGCGGGTGAAGGAGCGGGGAGAGAGTGTGACGGAGCGGGGAGAGAGTGTGACGGAGCGGGGAGAGAGTGTGACGGAGCGGGGAGAGAGTGTGACGGAGCGGGGAGAGAGTGTGACGGAGCGGGGAGAGAGTGTGACGGAGCGGGGAGAGCGGGTGACGGAGCGGGGAGAGAGCGGGTGACGGAGCGGGGAGAGAGTGTGACGGAGCGGGGAGAGAGTGTGACGGAGCGGGGAGAGAGTGTGACGGAGCGGGGAGAGAGTGTGACGGAGCGGGGAGAGAGTGTGACGGAGCGGGGAGAGAGTGTGACGGAGCGGGGAGAGAGTGTGACGGAGCGGGGAGAGAGTGTGACGGAGCGGGGAGAGAGTGGGTGACGGAGCGGGGAGAGAGCGGGTGACGGAGCGGGGAGAGCGGGTGACGGAGCGGGGAGAGAGTGTGACGGAGCGGGGAGAGCGGGTGACGGAGCGGGGAGAGAGCGGGTGACGGAGCGGGGAGAGAGTGTGACGGAGCGGGGAGAGAGTGTGACGGAGCGGGGAGAGCGTGTGACGGAGCGGGGAGAGCGGGTGACGGAGCGGGGAGAGAGGGTGACGGAGCGGGGAGAGAGCGGGTGACGGAGCGGGGAGAGCGGGTGACGGAGCGGGGAGAGCGGGTGACGGAGCGGGGAGAGCGGGTGACGGAGCGGGGAGAGAGTGTGACGGAGCGGGGAGAGCGGGTGACGGAGCGGGGAGAGAGTGTGACGGAGCGGGGAGAGAGTGTGACGGAGCGGGGAGAGAGTGTGACGGAGCGGGGAGAGAGTGTGACGGAGCGGGGAGAGAGTGTGACGGAGCGGGGAGAGAGTGTGACGGAGCGGGGAGAGAGCGGGTGACGGAGCGGGGAGAGAGTGTGACGGAGCGGGGAGAGCGGGTGACGGAGCGGGGAGAGCGGGTGACGGAGCGGGGAGAGCGGGTGACGGAGCGTGGAGAGCGGGTGACGGAGCGGGGAGAGAGTGTGACGGAGCGGGAAGAGAGCGGGTGACGGAGCGGGGAGAGAGTGTGACGGAGCGGGGAGAGAGTGTGACGGAGCGGGGAGAGAATGTGACGGAGCGGGGAGAGAGCGGGTGACGGAGCGGGGAGAGCGGGTGACGGAGCGGGGAGAGCGGGTGACGGAGCGGGGAGAGAGTGTGACGGAGCGGGGAGAGAGTGTGACGGAGCGGGGAGAGAGTGTGACGGAGCGGGGAGAGAGCGGGTGACGGAGCGGGGAGAGAGTGTGACGGAGCGGGGAGAGAGTGTGACGGAGCGGGGAGAGAGTGTGACGGAGCGGGGAGAGAGCGGGTGACGGAGCGGGGAGAGAGTGTGACGGAGCGGGGAGAGCGGGTGACGGAGCGGGGGGAGCGGGTGACGGAGCGGGGAGAGAGTGTGACGGAGCGGGAAGAGAGTGTGACGGAGCGGGGAGAGAGCGGGTGACGGAGCGGGGAGAGAGCGGGTGACGGAGCGGGGAGAGCGGGTGACGGAGCGGGGAGAGCGGGTGACGGAGCAGGGAGAGAGCGGGTGACGGAGCGGGGAGAGCGGGTGACGGAGCGGGGAGAGCGGGTGACGGAGCGGGGAGAGAGTGTGACGGAGCGGGGAGAGAGTGTGACGGAGCGGGGAGAGCGGGTGACGGAGCGGGGAGAGAGTGTGACGGAGCGGGGAGAGAGTGTGACGGAGCGGGGAGAGAGTGTGACGGAGCGGGGAGAGCGGGTGACGGAGCGGGGAGAGAGCGGGTGACGGAGCGGGGAGAGAGGGTGACGGAGCGGGGAGAGAGTGTGACGGAGCGGGGAGAGTGGGTGAAGGAGCGGGGAGAGAGCGGGTGACGGAGCGGGGAGAGGGTGGGTGACGGAGCGGGGAGAGAGTGTGACGGAGCGGGGAGAGAGTGTGACGGAGCGGGGAGAGAGTGTGACGGAGCGGGGAGAGCGGGTGACGGAGCGGGGAGAGAGTGTGACGGAGCGGGGAGAGCGGGTGACGGAGCGGGGAGAGCGGGTGATGGAGCGGGGAGAGCGGGTGATGGAGCGGGGAGAGAGTGTGACGGAGCGGGGAGAGAGTGTGACGGAGCGGGGAGAGAGTGTGACGGAGCGGGGAGAGCGGGTGAAGGAGCGGGGAGAGAGTGTGACGGAGCGGGGAGAGAGTGTGACGGAGCGGGGAGAGAGTGTGACGGAGCGGGGAGAGCGGGTGATGGAGCGGGGAGAGAGTGTGACGGAGCGGGGAGAGAGTGTGACAGAGCGGGGAGAGAGTGTGACGGAGCGGGGAGAGCGGGTGAAGGAGCGGGGAGAGAGTGTGACGGAGCGGGGAGAGAGTGTGACGGAGCGGGGAGAGAGTGTGACGGAGCGGGGAGAGAGTGTGACGGAGCGGGGAGAGAGTGTGACGGAGCGGGGAGAGAGTGTGACGGAGCGGGGAGAGAGCGGGTGACGGAGCGGGGAGAGAGCGGGTGACGGAGCGGGGAGAGAGTGTGACGGAGCGGGGGAGAGAGTGTGACGGAGCGGGGAGAGAGTGTGACGGAGCGGGGAGAGAGTGTGACGGAGCGGGGAGAGAATGTGACGGAGCGGGGAGAGAGTGTGACGGAGCGGGAGAGAGTGTGACGGAGCGGGGAGAGAGTGTGACGGAGCGGGGAGAGAGTGTGACGGAGCGGGGAGAGCGGGTGACGGAGCGGGGAGAGCGGGTGACGGAGCGGGGAGAGAGTGTGACGGAGCGGGGAGAGAGTGTGACGGAGCGGGGAGAGCGGGTGACGGAGCGGGGAGAGAGTGTGACGGAGCGGGGAGAGCGGGTGACGGAGCGGGGAGAGAGTGTGACGGAGCGGGGAGAGAGTGTGACGGAGCGGGGAGAGAGTGTGACGGAGCGGGGAGAGAGTGTGACGGAGCAGGGAGAGAGTGTGACGGAGCGGGGAGAGAGCGGGTGACGGAGCGGGGAGAGAGTGTGACGGAGCGGGGAGAGAGCGGGTGACGGAGCGGGGAGAGAGTGTGACGGAGCGGGGAGAGAGTGTGACGGAGCGGGGAGAGAGTGTGACGGAGCGGGGAGAGAGTGTGACGGAGCGGGGAGAGCGGGTGACGGAGCGGGGAGAGAGTGTGACGGAGCGGGGAGAGCGGGTGACGGAGCAGGGAGAGCGGGTGACGGAGCGGGGAGAGAGCGGGTGACGGAGCGGGGAGAGAGCGGGTGACGGAGCGGGGAGAGAGTGTGACGGAGCGGGGAGAGAGTGTGACGGAGCGGGGAGAGAGCGGGTGACGGAGCGGGGAGAGAGTGTGACGGAGCGGGGAGAGCGGGTGACGGAGCGGGGAGAGAGCGGGTGACGGAGCGGGGAGAGCGGGTGACGGAGCGGGGAGAGCGGGTGACGGAGCGGGGAGAGAGCGGGTGACGGAGCGGGGAGAGCGGGTGACGGAGCGGGGAGAGCGGGTGACGGAGCGGGGAGAGAGGGTGACGGAGCGGGGAGAGAGCGGGTGACGGAGCGGGGACAGAGTGTGACGGAGCGGGGAGAGAGTGTGACGGAGCGGGGAGAGACTGTGACGGAGCGGGGAGAGAGTGTGACGGAGCGGGGAGAGAGTGTGACGGAGCGGGGAGAGAGTGTGACGGAGCGGGGAGAGAGTGTGACGGAGCGGGGAGAGAGCGGGTGACGGAGCGGGGAGAGAGTGTGACGGAGCGGGGAGAGCGGGTGACGGAGCGGGGAGAGAGTGTGACGGAGCGGGGAGAGAGTGTGACGGAGCGGGGAGAGAGTGTGACGGAGCGGGGAGAGAGTGTGACGGAGCGGGGAGAGAGTGTGACGGAGCGGGGAGAGAGTGTGACGGAGCGGGGAGAGAGTGTGACGGAGCGGGGAGAGAGTGTGACGGAGCGGGGAGAGCGGGTGACGGAGCGGGGAGAGAGTGTGACGGAGCGGGGAGAGAGCGGGTGACGGAGCGGGGAGAGAGTGTGACGGAGCGGGGAGAGAGTGTGACGGAGCGGGGAGAGAGTGTGACGGAGCGGGGAGAGAGTGTGACGGAGCGGGAGAGAGTGTGACGGAGCGGGGAGAGAGGGTGACGGAGCGGGGAGAGAGTGTGACGGAGCGGGGAGAGAGCGGGTGACGGAGCGGGGAGAGCGGGTGACGGAGCGGGGAGAGAGTGTGACGGAGCGGGGAGAGAGTGTGACGGAGCGGGGAGAGAGTGTGACGGAGCGGGGAGAGAGTGTGACGGAGCGGGGAGAGAGTGTGACGGAGCGGGGAGAGAGTGTGACGGAGCGGGGAGAGAGTGTGACGGAGCGGGGAGAGAGTGTGACGGAGCGGGGAGAGCGGGTGACGGAGCGGGGAGAGAGTGTGACGGAGCGGGGAGAGCGGGTGACGGAGCGGGGAGAGAGTGTGACGGAGCGGGGAGAGAGTGTGACGGAGCGGGGAGAGAGTGTGACGGAGCGGGGAGAGCGGGTGACGGAGCGGGGAGAGAACGGGTGACGGAGCGGGGAGAGAGTGTGACGGAGCGGGGAGAGAGTGTGACGGAGCGGGGAGAGAGTGTGACGGAGCGGGGAGAGAGTGTGACGGAGCGGGGAGAGAGTGTGACGGAGCGGGGAGAGCGGGTGACGGAGCGGGGAGAGAATGTGACGGAGCGGGGAGAGAGTGTGACGGAGCGGGGAGAGAGTGTGACGGAGCGGGGAGAGAGTGTGACGGAGCGGGGAGAGAGTGTGACGGAGCGGGGAGAGAGTGTGACGGAGCGGGGAGAGAGTGTGACGGAGCGGGGAGAGAGTGTGACGGAGCGGGGAGAGGGTGTGACGGAGCGGGGAGAGAGTGTGACGGAGCGGGGAGAGCGGGTGACGGAGCGGGGAGAGGGTGTGACGGAGCGGGGAGAGGGTGTGACGGAGCGGGGAGAGAGCGGGTGACGGAGCGGGGAGAGAGTGTGACGGAGCGGGGAGAGAGTGTGACGGAGCGGGGAGAGAGTGTGACGGAGAGGGGAGAGAGTGTGACGGAGCGGGGAGAGAGTGTGACGGAGCGGGGAGAGCGGGTGACGGAGCGGGGAGAGAGTGTGACGGAGCGGGGAGAGCGGGTGACGGAGCGGGGAGAGCGGGTGACGGAGCAGGGAGAGAGTGTGACGGAGCGGGGAGAGTGGGTGACGGAGCGGGGAGAGAGTGTGACGGAGCGGGGAGAGAGTGTGACGGAGCGGGGAGAGCGGGTGACGGAGCGGGGAGAGCGGGTGACGGAGCGGGGAGAGAGTGTGACGGAGCGGGGAGAGCGGGTGACGGAGCGGGGAGAGCGTGTGACGGAGCGGGGAGAGCGTGTGACGGAGCGGGGAGAGCGGGTGACGGAGCGGGGAGAGCGTGTGACGGAGCGGGGAGAGCGGGTGACGGAGCGGGGAGAGCGGGTGACGGAGCGGGGAGAGAGTGTGACGGAGCGGGGAGAGAGCGGGTGACGGAGCGGGGAGAGAGTGTGACGGAGCGGGGAGAGCGGGTGACGGAGCGGGGAGAGAGTGTGACGGAGCGGGGAGAGAGTGTGACGGAGCGGGGAGAGAGTGTGACGGAGCGGGGAGAGAGCGGGTGACGGAGCGGGGAGAGAGTGTGACGGAGCGGGGAGAGAGTGTGACGGAGCGGGGAGAGAGCGGGTGACGGAGCGGGGAGAGCGGGTGACGGAGCGGGGAGAGCGGGTGACGGAGCGGAGAGAGAGCGGGTGACGGAGCGGGGAGAGAGCGGGTGACGGAGCGGGGAGAGCGGGTGACGGAGCGGGGAGAGAGTGTGACGGAGCGGGGAGAGAGTGTGACGGAGCGGGGAGAGAGCGGGTGACGGAGCGGGGAGAGAATGTGACGGAGCGGGGAGAGAATGTGACGGAGCGGGGAGAGCGGGTGACGGAGCGGGGAGAGAGCGGGTGACGGAGCGGGGAGAGCGGGTGACGGAGCGGGGAGAGAATGTGACGGAGCGGGGAGAGAGTGTGACGGAGCGGGGAGAGAGTGTGACGGAGCGGGGAGAGAGTGTGACGGAGCGGGGAGAGAATGTGACGGAGCGGGGAGAGAGTGTGACGGAGCGGGGAGAGCGGGTGACGGAGCGGGGAGAGAGTGTGACGGAGCGGGGAGAGAGTGTGACGGAGCGGGGAGAGAGTGTGACGGAGCGGGGAGAGAGTGTGACGGAGCGGGGAGAGAGCGGGTGACGGAGCGGGGAGAGAGTGTGACGGAGCGGGGAGAGAACGGGTGACGGAGCGGGGAGAGAGCGGGTGACGGAGCGGGGAGAGAGTGTGACGGAGCGGGGAGAGCGGGTGACGGAGCGGGGAGAGAGTGTGACGGAGCGGGGAGAGAGTGTGACGGAGCGGGGAGAGAGTGTGACGGAGCGGGAGAGAGTGTGACGGAGCGGGGAGAGAGTGTGACGGAGCGGGGAGAGAGTGTGACGGAGCGGGGAGAGAGTGTGACGGAGCGGGGAGAGGGTGTGACGGAGCGGGGAGAGAGTGTGACGGAGCGGGGAGAGAGTGTGACGGAGCGGGGAGAGAGTGTGACGGAGCGGGGAGAGAGTGTGACGGAGCGGGGAGAGAGTGTGACGGAGCGGGGAGAGCGGGTGACGGAGCGGGGAGAGAGCGGGTGACGGAGCGGGGAGAGACTGTGACGGAGCGGGGAGAGGGTGTGACGGAGCGGGGAGAGAGTGTGACGGAGCGGGGAGAGAGTGTGACGGAGCGGGGAGAGCGGGTGACGGAGCGGGGAGAGAGGGTGACGGAGCGGGGAGAGCGGGTGACGGAGCGGGGAGAGCGGGTGACGGAGCGGGGAGAGCGGGTGACGGAGCGGGGAGAGAGTGTGACGGAGCGGGAGAGAGCGGGTGACGGAGCGGGGAGAGAGCGGGTGACGGAGCGGGGAGAGAGTGTGACGGAGCGGGGAGTGAGTGTGACGGAGCGGGTGACGGAGCGGGGAGCGGGTGACGGAGCGGGGAGAGAGTGTGACGGAGCGGGGAGAGAGTGTGACGGAGCGGGGAGAGAGCGGGTGACGGAGCGGGGAGAGCGGGTGACGGAGCGGGGAGAGAGTGTGACGGAGCGGGGAGAGCGGGTGACGGAGCGGGGAGAGCGGGTGACGGAGCGGGGAGAGCGGGTGACGGAGCGGGGAGAGGGTGTGACGGAGCGGGGAGAGAGTGTGACGGAGCGGGGAGAGAGTGTGACGGAGCGGGGAGAGAGTGTGACGGAGCGGGGAGAGAGTGTGACGGAGCGGGGAGAGCGGGTGACGGAGCGGGGAGAGAGTGTGACGGAGCGGGGAGAGAGTGTGACGGAGCGGGGAGAGAGTGTGACGGAGCGGGGAGAGAGTGTGACGGAGCGGGGAGAGAGTGTGACGGAGCGGGGAGAGCGGGTGACGGAGCGGGGAGAGCGGGTGACGGAGCGGGGAGAGAGTGTGACGGAGCGGGGAGAGAGTGTGACGGAGCGGGGAGAGAGCGGGTGACGGAGCGGGGAGAGCGGGTGACGGAGCGGGGAGAGAGTGTGACGGAGCGGGGAGAGAGTGTGACGGAGCGGGGAGAGAGTGTGACGGAGCGGGGAGAGCGGGTGACGGAGCGGGGAGAGAGTGTGACGGAGCGGGGAGAGAGTGTGACGGAGCGGGGAGAGAGTGTGACGGAGCGGGGAGAGAGTGTGACGGAGCGGGGAGAGAGTGTGACGGAGCGGGGAGAGAGTGTGACGGAGCGGGGAGAGAGCGGGTGACGGAGCGGGGAGAGAGTGTGACGGAGCGGGGAGAGAG
The DNA here is from genome assembly GCF_017639515.1 of Carcharodon carcharias. Lineage (NCBI taxonomy): Eukaryota > Metazoa > Chordata > Chondrichthyes > Lamniformes > Lamnidae > Carcharodon > Carcharodon carcharias. The sequence continues at coordinate 4,872,812 of NC_054494.1, forward strand.
TGTGACGGAGCGGGGAGAGAGTGTGACGGAGCGGGGAGAGAGTGTGACGGAGCGGGGAGAGCGGGTGACGGAGCGGGGAGAGCGGGTGACGGAGCGGGGAGAGAGTGTGACGGAGCGGGAGAGAGTGTGACGGAGCGGGGAGAGCGGTGACGGAGCGGGAGAGAGCGGGTGACGGAGCGGGGAGAGCGGGTGACGGAGCGGGGAGAGCGGGTGACGGAGCGGGGAGAGCGGGTGACGGAGCGGGGAGAGAGTGTGACGGAGCGGGGAGAGAGCGGGTGACGGAGCGGGGAGAGCGGGTGACGGAGCGGGAGAGTGGGTGACGGAGCGGGGAGAGAGTGTGACGGAGCGGGGAGAGAGTGTGACGGAGCGGGGAGAGCGGGTGACGGAGCGGGGAGAGCGGGTGACGGAGCGGGGAGAGAGTGTGACGGAGCGGGGAGAGAGTGTGACGGAGCGGGGAGAGAGTGTGACGGAGCGGGGAGAGAGTGTGACGGAGCGGGGAGAGAGTGTGACGGAGCGGGGAGAGAGTGTGACGGAGCGGGGAGAGAGTGTGACGGAGCGGGGAGAGAGTGTGACGGAGCGGGGAGAGAGTGTGACGGAGCGGGGAGAGAGCGGGTGACGGAGCGGGGAGAGAGTGTGACGGAGCGGGGAGAGCGGGTGACGGAGCGGGGAGAGAGTGTGACGGAGCGGGGAGAGCGGGTGACGGAGCGGGGAGAGAGTGTGACGGAGCGGGGAGAGCGGGTGACGGAGCGGGGAGAGCGGGTGACGGAGCGGGGAGAGAGTGTGACGGAGCGGGGAGAGAGCGGGTGACGGAGCGGGGAGAGAGTGTGACGGAGCGGGGAGAGAGTGTGACGGAGCGGGGAGAGAGTGTGACGGAGCGGGGAGAGAGTGTGACGGAGCGGGGAGAGAGTGTGACGGAGCGGGGAGAGAGTGTGACGGAGCGGGGAGAGAGTGTGACGGAGCGGGGAGAGAGTGTGACGGAGCGGGGAGAGAGTGTGACGGAGCGGGGAGAGAGCGGGTGACGGAGCGGGGAGAGTGGGTGACGGAGCGGGGAGAGAGTGTGACGGAGCGGGGAGAGAGTGTGACGGAGCGGGGAGAGAGCGGGTGACGGAGCGGGGAGAGCGGGTGACGGAGCGGGGAGAGAGTGTGACGGAGCGGGGAGAGAGTGTGACGGAGCGGGGAGAGAGTGTGACGGAGCGGGGAGAGAGTGTGACGGAGCGGGGAGAGAGCGGGTGACGGAGCGGGGAGAGCGGGTGACGGAGCGGGGAGAGAGTGTGACGGAGCGGGGAGAGAGGGTGACGGAGCGGGGAGAGACTGTGACGGAGCGGGGAGAGAGTGTGACGGAGCGGGGAGAGACCGGGTGACGGAGCGGGGAGAGAGTGTGACGGAGCGGGGAGAGAGTGTGACGGAGCGGGGAGAGAGTGTGACGGAGCGGGGAGAGAGTGTGACGGAGCGGGGAGAGAGTGTGACGGAGCGGGGAGAGAGTGTGACGGAGCGGGGAGAGAGTGTGACGGAGCGGGGAGAGAGTGTGACGGAGCGGGGAGAGAGGGTGACGGAGCGGGGAGAGAGTGTGACGGAGCGGGGAGAGAGTGTGACGGAGCGGGAAGAGAGCGGGTGACGGAGCGGGGAGAGAGTGTGACGGAGCGGGGAGAGCGGGTGACGGAGCGGGGAGAGCGGGTGACGGAGCGGGGAGAGAGTGTGACGGAGCGGGGAGAGAGTGTGACGGAGCGGGGAGAGAGTGTGACGGAGCGGGGAGAGAGTGTGACGGAGCGGGGAGAGAGTGGTGACGGAGCGGGGAGAGAGTGTGACGGAGCGGGGAGAGAGGGGTGACGGAGCGGGGAGAGCGTGTGACGGAGCGGGGAGAGAGTGTGACGGAGCGGGGAGAGAGGGTGACGGAGCGGGGAGAGCGGGTGACGGAGCGGGGAGAGCGGGTGACGGAGCGGGGAGAGCGGGTGACGGAGCGGGGAGAGAGTGTGACGGAGCGGGGAGAGAGTGTGACGGAGCGGGGAGAGAGCGGGTGACGGAGCGGGGAGAGAGTGTGACGGAGCGGGGAGAGAGTGTGACGGAGCGGGGAGAGAGTGTGACGGAGCGGGGAGAGAGTGTGACGGAGCGGGGAGAGAGGGTGACGGAGCGGGGAGAGAGCGGGTGACGGAGCGGGGAGAGAGTGTGACGGAGCGGGGAGAGCGGGTGACGGAGCGGGGAGAGAGTGTGACGGAGCGGGGAGAGCGTGTGACGGAGCGGGGAGAGAGTGTGACGGAGCGGGGAGAGCGGGTGACGGAGCGGGGAGAGAGTGTGACGGAGCGGGGAGAGAGTGTGACGGAGCGGGGAGAGCGTGTGACGGAGCGGGGAGAGAGTGTGACGGAGCGGGGAGAGAGTGTGACGGAGCGGGGAGAGAGTGTGACGGAGCGGGGAGAGAGCGGGTGACGGAGCGGGGAGAGCGGGTGACGGAGCGGGGAGAGAGTGTGACGGAGCGGGGAGAGAGGTGACGGAGCGGGGAGAGAGGGTGACGGAGCGGGGAGAGAGTGTGACGGAGCGGGGAGAGCGGGTGACGGAGCGGGGAGAGCGGGTGACGGAGCGGGGAGAGAGTGTGACGGAGCGGGGAGAGCGTGTGACGGAGCGGGGAGAGAGTGTGACGGAGCGGGGAGAGAGTGTGACGGAGCGGGGAGAGAGTGTGACGGAGCGGGGAGAGAGTGTGACGGAGCGGGGAGAGAGTGTGACGGAGCGGGGAGAGAGCGGGTGACGGAGCGGGGAGAGCGGGTGACGGAGCGGGGAGAGCGGGTGACGGAGCGGGGAGAGCGGGTGACGGAGCGGGGAGAGAGTGTGACGGAGCGGGAAGAGAGGTGACGGAGCGGGGAGAGAGTGGTGACGGAGCGGGGAGAGAGTGTGACGGAGCGGGGAGAGAGCGTGACGGAGCGGGGAGAGAGTGTGACGGAGCGGGGAGAGAGTGTGACGGAGCGGGGAGAGAGTGTGACGGAGCGGGGAGAGAGTGTGACGGAGCGGGAGAGAGTGTGACGGAGCGGGGAGAGCGGGTGACGGAGCGGGGAGAGAGTGTGACGGAGCGGGGAGAGCGGGTGACGGAGCGGGGAGAGAGGGGTGACGGAGCGGGGAGAGAGTGTGACGGAGCGGGGAGAGAGTGTGACGGAGCGGGGAGAGAGTGTGACGGAGCGGGGAGAGAGTGTGACGGAGCGGGGAGAGAGTGTGACGGAGCGGGGAGAGAGTGTGACGGAGCGGGGAGAGAGTGTGACGGAGCGGGGAGAGAGTGTGACGGAGCGGGGAGAGAGTGTGACGGAGCGGGGAGAGAGCGGGTGACGGAGCGGGGAGAGCGGGTGACGGAGCGGGGAGAGAGTGTGACGGAGCGGGGAGAGCGGGTGACGGAGCGGGGAGAGAGTGTGACGGAGCGGGGAGAGAGTGTGACGGAGCGGGGAGAGAGTGTGACGGAGCGGGGAGAGAGTGTGACGGAGCGGGGAGAGAGCGGGTGACGGAGCGGGGAGAGAGTGTGACGGAGCGGGGAGAGAGTGTGACGGAGCGGGGAGAGCGGGTGACGGAGCGGCGAGAGAGGGTGACGAGCGGGGGAGAGAGCGGGTGACGGAGCGGGGAGAGAGGGTGACGGAGCGGGGAGAGCGGGTGACGGAGCGGGGAGAGAGTGTGACGGAGCGGGAGAGAGTGTGACGGAGCGGGGAGAGAGCGGTGACGGAGCGGGGAGAGAGTGGTGACGGAGCGGGGAGAGAGCGTGACGGAGCGGGGAGAGAGTGTGACGGAGCGGGAGAGAGTGTGACGGAGCGGGGAGAGAGTGTGCCGGAGCGGGGAGAGAGTGTGACGGAGCGGGGAGAGAGGTGTGACGGAGCGGGGAGAGAGTGTGACGGAGCGGGGAGAGAGTGTGACGGAGCGGGGAGAGAGTGTGACGGAGCGGGGAGAGAGCGGGTGACGGAGCGGGGAGAGAGTGTGACGGAGCGGGGAGAGAGTGTGACGGAGCGGGAGGAGAGAGTGTGACGGAGCGGGGAGAGAGCGGGTGACGGAGCGGGGAGAGAGTGTGACGGAGCGGGGAGAGCGGGTGACGGAGAGGGGAGAGAGTGTGACGGAGCGGGGAGAGAGTGTGACGGAGCGGGGAGAGAGGGTGACGGAGCGGGGAGAGAGAGGTGTGACGGAGCGGGGAGAGTGTGACGGAGCGGGGAGAGAGTGTGACGGAGCGGGGAGAGAGTGCTGGACGGAGCGGGTGACGAGCGGGGAGAGCGGGTGACGGAGCGGGGAGAGAGTGTGACGGAGCGGGGAGAGAGTGTGACGGAGCGGGAGAGAGCGGGTGACGGAGCGGGGAGAGCGGGTGACGGAGCGGGGAGAGACGGGTGACGGAGCGGGGAGAGAGCGTGTGACGGAGCGGGGCGAGAGAGTGTGACGGAGCGGGGAGAGCGTGTGACGGAGCGGGGAGAAGAGTGTGACGGAGCGGGGAGAGAGTGTGACGGAGCGGGGAGAGAGTGTGACGGAGCGGGGAGAGAGTGTGACGGAGCGGGGAGAGAGTGTGACGGAGCGGGGAGAGAGTGTGACGGAGCGGGAGAGAGTGTGACGGAGCGGGGAGAGCGGGTGACGGAGCGGGAGAGAGGGTGACGGAGCGGGGAGAGAGTGTGACGGAGCGGGGAGAGAGTGTGACGGAGCGGGGAGAGAGTGTGACGGAGCGGGGAGAGAGGGGTGACGGAGCGGGGAGAGCGGGTGACGGAGCGGGGAGAGAGTGTGACGGAGCGGGGAGAGAGTGTGACGGAGCGGGGAGAGCGGGTGACGGAGCGGGGAGAGAGCGGTGACGGAGCGGGGAGAGAGCTGGTGACGGAGCGGGGAGAGAGTGGTGACGGAGCGGGGAGAGAGTGTGACGGAGCGGGGAGAGAGTGTGACGGAGCGGGGAGAGAGTGTGACGGAGCGGGGAGAGAGTGTGACGGAGCGGGGAGAGAGTGGTGACGGAGCGGGGAGAGAGGGTGACGGAGCGGGGAGAGAGTGTGACGGAGCGGGGAGAGAGTGTGACGGAGCGGGGAGAGCGTGTGACGGAGCGGGGAGAGAGGGGTGACGGAGCGGGGAGAGCGGGTGACGGAGCGGGAGAGCGGGTGACGGAGCGGGGAGAGCGGGTGACGGAGCGGGGAGAGAGGGTGACGGAGCGGGGAGAGAGTGTGACGGAGCGGGGAGAGAGTGTGACGGAGCGGGGAGAGAGTGTGACGGAGCGGGGAGAGCGGGTGACGGAGCGGGGAGAGAGTGTGACGGAGCGGGGAGAGCGGGTGACGGAGCGGGGAGAGCGGGTGACGGAGCGGGAGAGAGTGTGACGGAGCGGGGAGAGAGTGTGACGGAGCGGGGAGAGAGTGTGACGGAGCGGGGAGAGAGTGTGACGGAGCGGGGAGAGAGCGGGTGACGGAGCGGGAGAGAGTGTGACGGAGCGGGGAGAGAGTGTGACGGAGCGGGGAGAGAGTGTGACGGAGCGGGGAGAGAGTGTGACGGAGCGGGGAGAGAGTGTGACGGAGCGGGGAGAGCGGGTGACGGAGCGGGGAGAGAGGTGTGACGGAGCGGGGAGAGAGTGTGACGGAGCGGGGAGAGAGTGTGACGGAGCGGGGAGAGAGTGTGACGGAGCGGGGAGAGAGTGTGACGGAGCGGGGAGAGAGTGTGACGGAGCGGGGAGAGAGGGTGACGGAGCGGGGAGAGAGGGTGACGGAGCGGGGAGAGAGGGTGACGGAGCGGGGAGAGCGGGTGACGGAGCGGGGAGAGAGGTGACGGAGCGGGGAGAGAGGGTGACGGAGCGGGGAGAGAGTGTGACGGAGCGGGGAGAGAGTGTGACGGAGCGGGGAGAGAGTGTGACGGAGCGGGGAGAGAGTGTGACGGAGCGGGGAGAGAGTGTGACGGAGCGGGGAGAGAGTGTGACGGAGCGGGGAGAGAGTGTGACGGAGCGGGGAGAGAGTGTGACGGAGCGGGGAGAGCGGGTGACGGAGCGGGAGAGAGGGTGACGGAGCGGGGAGAGAGTGTGACGAGCGGGGAGAGAGTGTGACGGAGCGGGGAGAGAGTGTGACGGAGCGGGGAGAGAGTGTGACGGAGCGGGGAGAGAGTGTGACGGAGCGGGGAGAGAGGGTGACGGAGCGGGGAGAGAGTGTGACGGAGCGGGAGAGAGTGTGACGGAGCGGGGAGAGAGTGTGACGGAGCGGGAGAGAGTGTGACGGAGCGGGGAGAGAGTGTGACGGAGCGGGGAGAGAGTGTGACGGAGCGGGGAGAGAGTGTGACGGAGCGGGGAGAGAGTGTGACGGAGCGGGGGAGAGAGCGGTGACGGAGCGGGGAGAGAGTGTGACGGAGCGGGGAGAGAGTGTGACGGAGCGGGGAGAGAGGGTGACGGAGCGGGGAGAGAGTGTGACGGAGCGGGGAGAGAGTGTGACGGAGCGGGGAGAGAGTGTGACGGAGCGGGGAGAGAGTGTGACGGAGCGGGGAGAGAGAGTGTGACGGAGCGGGGAGAGAGTGTGACGGAGCGGGGAGAGAGTGGTGACGGAGCGGGGAGAGAGCGGTGACGGAGCGGGAGAGAGGTGGTGACGGAGCGGGGAGAGAGCGGGTGACGGAGCGGGGAGAGAGTGTGACGGAGCGGGGGAGAGAGTGTGACGGAGCGGGGAGAGAGTGTGACGGAGCGGGGAGAGAGTGTGACGGAGCGGGGAGAGAGTGGTGAACGGAGCGGGGAGAGAGTGTGACGGAGCGGGGAGAGCGGTGACGGAGCGGGGAGAGAGGTGACGGAGCGGGGAGAGAGTGGTGACGGAGCGGGGAGAGAGTGGTGACGGAGCGGGGGGAGAGAGTGTGACGGAGCGGGGAGAGACGGTGACGGAGCGGGGAGAGAGTGTGACGGAGCGGGGAGAGCGGGGGTGACGGAGCGGGGAGAGAGTGGGAGACGGAGCGGGGAGAGCGGTGTGACGGAGCGGGGAGAGAGGTGTGACGGAGCGGGGAGAGAGTGTGACGGAGCGGGGAGAGAGTGTGACGGAGCGGGGAGAGAGTGGTGACGGAGCGGGGAGAGAGTGTGACGGAGCGGGGAGAGAGTGTGACGGAGCGGGGAGAGAGTGTGACGGAGCGGGGAGAGAGTGTGACGGAGCGGGAGAGAGTGTGACGGAGCGGGGAGAGTGTGTGACGGAGCGGGGAGAGAGTGTGACGGAGCGGGGAGAGAGTGTGACGGAGCGGGGAGAGAGTGTGACGGAGCGGGGAGAGAGTGTGACGGAGCGGGGAGAGAGTGTGACGGAGCGGGGAGAGAGTGTGACGGAGCGGGGAGAGAGTGTGACGGAGCGGGGAGAGAGTGTGACGGAGCGGGGAGAGAGTGTGACGGAGCGGGGAGAGAGTGTGGACGGAGCGGGGAGAGAGTGTGACGGAGCGGGAGAGAGCGGGTGACGGAGCGGGGAGAGAGTGTGACGGAGCGGGGAGAGAGTGTGACGGAGCGGGGAGAGAGTGTGACGGAGCGGGGAGAGAGGGTGACGGAGCGGGGAGAGAGTGTGACGGAGCGGGGAGAGCGGGTGACGGAGCGGGGAGAGAGTGTGACGGAGCGGGGAGAGAGTGTGACGGAGCGGGGAGAGCGGGTGACGGAGCGGGGAGAGCGGGTGACGGAGCGGGGAGAGAGGGTGACGGAGCGGGGAGAGCGGGTGACGGAGCGGGGAGAGAGGGTGACGGAGCGGGGAGAGAGTGTGACGGAGCGGGGAGAGAGTGTGACGGAGCGGGGAGAGAGGGGTGACGGAGCGGGGAGAGCGGGTGACGGAGCGGGGAGAGCGGGTGACGGAGCGGGGAGAGAGTGTGACGGAGCGGGGAGAGAGTGGTGACGGAGCGGGGAGAGAGTGTGACGGAGCGGGGAGAGAGTGTGACGGAGCGGGGAGAGAGCGGGTGACGGAGCGGGGAGAGAGTGTGACGGAGCGGGGAGAGAGTGTGACGGAGCGGGGAGAGCGGCTGACGGAGCGGGGAGAGAGCGGGTGACGGAGCGGGGAGAGAGTGTGACGGAGCGGGGAGAGAGTGTGACGGAGCGGGGAGAGAGGGTGACGGAGCGGGGAGAGAGCGGGTGACGGAGCGGGGAGAGAGCGTGACGGAGCGGGGAGAGAGTGTGACGGAGCGGGGAGAGCGGGTGACGGAGCGGGGAGAGAGTGTGACGGAGCGGGGAGAGAGTGTGACGGAGCGGGGAGAGAGTGTGACGGAGCGGGGGAGAGCGGGTGACGGAGCGGGGAGAGAGGGGTGACGGAGCGGGGAGAGAGTGTGACGGAGCGGGGAGAGAGCGGGTGACGGAGCGGGGGAGAGAGCGGTGACGGAGCGGGGAGAGAGCGGGTGACGGAGCGGGGAGAGCGGGTGACGGAGCGGGGAGAGCGGGTGACGAGCGGGGAGAGCGGGTGACGGAGCGGGGAGAGCGGGTGACGGAGCGGGGGAGAGAGTGTGACGGAGCGGGGAGAGAGTGTGACGGAGCGGGGGAGAGAGTGTGACGGAGCGGGGAGAGAGGGTGACGGAGCGGGGAGAGAGTGTGACGGAGCGGGGAGAGAGGGTGACGGAGCGGGGAGAGAGTGTGACGGAGCGGGGAGAGCGGGTGACGGAGCGGGGAGAGCGGGTGACGGAGCGGGGAGAGAGTGTGACGGAGCGGGGAGAGTGGGTGACGGAGCGGGGAGAGCGGGTGACGGAGCGGGGAGAGAGGGTGACGGAGCGGGGAGAGAGTGTGACGGAGCGGGGAGAGAGTGTGACGGAGCGGGGAGAGAGTGTGACGGAGCGGGGAGAGAGTGTGACGGAGCGGGGAGAGAGCGGGTGACGGAGCGGGGAGAGAGTGTGACGGAGCGGGGAGAGCGGGTGACGGAGCGGGGAGAGAGTGGGTGACGGAGCGGGGAGAGAGTGGTGACGGAGCGGGGAGAGAGTGGTGACGGAGCGGGAGAGAGTGTGACGGAGCGGGGAGAGAGTGTGACGGAGCGGGGAGAGCGGGTGACGGAGCGGGGAGAGAGGGGTGACGGAGCGGGGAGAGCGTGTGACGGAGCGGGGAGAGAGATGTGACGGAGCGGGGAGAGAGTGTGACGGAGCGGGGAGAGCGGGTGACGGAGCGGGGAGAGCGGGTGACGGAGCGGGGAGAGAGGGTGACGGAGCGGGGAGAGAGTGTGACGGAGCGGGGAGAGAGTGTGACGGAGCGGGGAGAGAGTGTGACGGAGCGGGGAGAGAGTGTGACGGAGCGGGAGAGAGTGTGACGGAGCGGGGAGAGAGTGGTGACGGAGCGGGAGAGAGTGTGACGGAGCGGGGAGAGAGTGTGACGGAGCGGGGAGAGAGTGTGACGGAGCGGGGAGAGAGTGTGACGGAGCGGGGAGAGAGCGTGACGGAGCGGGGAGAGAGTGTGACGGAGCGGGGAGAGAGCGGGTGACGGAGCGGGGAGAGAGTGTGACGGAGCGGGGAGAGAGTGTGACGGAGCGGGGAGAGAGCGGGTGACGGAGCGGGGAGAGAGGGTGACGGAGCGGGGAGAGCGGGTGACGGAGCGGGGAGAGAGTGTGACGGAGCGGGGAGAGAGTGTGACGGAGCGGGGAGAGAGTGTGACGGAGCGGGAGAGAGTGTGACGGAGCGGGGAGAGAGCGGGTGACGGAGCGGGGAGAGCGGGTGACGGAGCGGGGAGAGAGTGTGACGGAGCGGGGAGAGAGTGTGACGGAGCGGGGAGAGAGTGTGACGGAGCGGGGAGAGCGGGTGACGGAGCGGGGAGAGAGTGGGTGACGGAGCGGGGAGAGAGTGTGACGGAGCGGGGAGAGAGTGTGACGGAGCGGGGAGAGAGTGTGACGGAGCGGGGAGAGAGTGTGACGGAGCGGGGAGAGAGTGTGACGGAGCGGGGAGAGAGTGTGACGGAGCGGGGAGAGAGTGTGACGGAGCGGGGAGAGAGCGGGTGACGGAGCGGGGAGAGAGGGGTGACGGAGCGGGGAGAGAGCGGGTGACGGAGCGGGGAGAGAGTGTGACGGAGCGGGGAGAGAGTGTGACGGAGCGGGTGACGGAGCGGGGAGCGGGTGACGGAGCGGGGAGAGAGCGGGTGACGGAGCGGGGAGAGAGCGGGTGACGGAGCGGGGAGAGCGTGTGACGGAGCGGGGAGAGAGCGGGTGACGGAGCGGGGAGAGAGTGTGACGGAGCGGGGAGAGAGTGTGACGGAGCGGGGAGAGAGTGTGGACGGAGCGGGAGAGAGTCTGACGGAGCGGGAGAGAGAGGGTGACGGAGCGGGTGAGAGCGGGTGACGGAGCGGGGAGAGAGTGTGACGGAGCGGGGAGAGAGGTGACGGAGCGGGGAGAGAGTGTGACGGAGCGGGGAGAGAGCGGGTGACGGAGCGGGGAGAGAGTGTGACGGAGCGGGGAGAGAGTGTGACGGAGCGGGGAGAGAGTGGTGACGGAGCGGGGAGAGAGTGTGACGGAGCGGGGAGAGAGTGTGACGGAGCGGGGAGAGAGTGTGACGGAGCGGGGAGAGCGGTGACGGAGCGGGAGAGAGCGGGTGACGGAGCGGGGAGAGAGTGTGACGGAGCGGGGAGAGAGTGTGACGGAGCGGGGAGAGAGTGTGACGGAGCGGGGAGAGAGGGGTGACGGAGCGGGGAGAGCGGGTGACGGAGCGGGGAGAGAGTGTGACGGAGCGGGGAGAGCGGGTGACGGAGCGGGGAGAGAGTGTGACGGAGCGGGGAGAGCGGTGTGACGGAGCGGGGAGAGAGTGTGACGGAGCGGGGAGAGCGGTGACGGAGCGGGGAGAGAGTGTGACGGAGCGGGGAGAGAGTGTGACGGAGCGGGGAGAGAGTGTGACGGAGCGGGGAGAGAGGGTGACGGAGCGGGGAGAGACGGTGACGGAGCGGGGAGAGAGGGTGACGGAGCGGGAGAGAGTGTGACGGAGCGGGGAGAGCGGGTGACGGAGCGGGGAGAGAGTGTGACGGAGCGGGGAGAGAGGGTGACGGAGCGGGGAGAGAGGGTGACGGAGCGGGGAGAGAGTGTGACGGGGCGGGGAGAGAGGTGTGACGGAGCGGGGAGAGCGGGTGACGGAGCGGGGAGAGAGTGTGACGGAGCGGGGAGAGAGTGTGACGGAGCGGGGAGAGCGGGTGACGGAGCGGGGAGAGAGTGTGACGGAGCGGGGAGAGAGTGTGACGGAGCGGGGAGAGAGCGGGTGACGGAGCGGGGAGAGAGTGTGACGGAGCGGGAGAGAGTGGTGACGGAGCGGGGAGAGAGTGTGACGGAGCGGGGAGAGAGTGTGACGGAGCGGGGAGAGAGTGTGACGGAGCGGGGAGAGCGGGTGACGGAGCGGGGAGAGAGTGTGACGAGCGGGGAGAGAGTGTGACGGAGCGGGGAGAGAGTGTGACGGAGCGGGGAGAGCGTGTGACGGAGCGGGGAGAGAGTGTGACGGAGCGGGGAGAGAGTGTGACGGAGCGGGGAGAGAGTGTGACGGAGCGGGGAGAGAGTGTGACGGAGCGGGGAGAGAGGGTGACGGAGCGGGGAGAGAGCGGGTGACGGAGCGGGGAGAGCGGGTGACGGAGCGGGGAGAGCGGGTGACGGAGCGGGGAGAGCGGGTGACGGAGCGGGGAGAGAGGGTGACGGAGCGGGGAGAGAGCGGGTGACGGAGGCGGGAGAGAGTGTGACGGAGGGGGAGAGAGTGTGACGGAGCGGGGAGAGAGTGTGACGGAGCGGGGAGAGAGTGTGACGGAGCGGGGAGAGAGCGTGACGGAGCGGGGAGAGAGTGTGACGGAGCGGGGAGAGAGTGTGACGGAGCGGGGAAGAGTGTGACGGAGCGGGGAGAGAGTGTGACGGAGCGGGGAGAGAGGTGACGGAGCGGGGAGAGTAGCGTGTGACGGAGCGGGGAGAGAGTGTGACGGAGCGGGGAGAGCGGGTGACGGAGCGGGGAGAGACTGTGACGGAGCGGGGAGAGCGGGTGACGGAGCGGGGAGAGCGGGTGAAGGAGCGGGGAGAGAGTGTGACGGAGCGGGGAGAGCGGGTGACGGAGCGGGGAGAGCGTGTGACGGAGCGGGGAGAGAGTGTGACGGAGCGGGGAGAGAGCGGGTGACGGAGCGGGGAGAGCGGGTGACGGAGCGGGGAGAGAGTGTGACGGAGCGGGGAGAGAGTGTGACGGAGCGGGAGAGAGTGTGACGGAGCGGGGAGAGAGTGTGACGGAGCGGGGAGAGGGGTGACGGAGCGGGGAGAGCGGGTGACGGAGCGGGGAGAGAGTGTGACGGAGCGGGGAGAGAGTGTGACGGAGCGGGGAGAGCGTGTGACGGAGCGGGGAGAGAGCGGGTGACGGAGCGGGGAGAGCGGGTGACGGAGCGGGGAGAGAGCGGGTGACGGAGCGGGGAGAGAGTGTGACGGAGCGGGGAGAGAGCGGGTGACGGAGCGGGGAGAGAGTGTGACGGAGCGGGGAGAGCGGGTGACGGAGCGGGGAGAGAGCGGGTGACGGAGCGGGGAGAGAGTGTGACGGAGCGGGGAGAGAGTGTGACGGAGCGGGGAGAGCGTGTGACGGAGCGGGGAGAGAGTGTGACGGAGCGGGAGAGAGTGTGACGGAGCGGGGAGAGAGCGGGTGACGGAGCGGGGAGAGAGGTGTGACGGAGCGGGGAGAGAGTGTGACGGAGCGGGGAGAGAGTGTGACGGAGCGGGGAGAGCGGGTGACGGAGCGGGGAGAGAGTGTGACGGAGCGGGGAGAGAGTGTGACGGAGCGGGGAGAGCGTGTGACGGAGCGGGGAGAGCGGGTGACGGAGCGGGGAGAGAGCGGGTGACGGAGCGGGGAGAGAGTGTGACGGAGCGGGGAGAGCGGGTGACGGAGCGGGGAGAGAGTGTGACGGAGCGGGGAGAGAGGTGTGACGGAGCGGGAGAGAGCGGGTGACGGAGCGGGAGAGAGCGGGTGACGGAGCGGGGAGAGCGGGTGACGGAGAGGGGAGAGCGGGTGACGGAGCGGGGAGAGAGTGGGTGACGGAGCGGGAGAGAGTGTGACGGAGCGGGGAGAGAGTGTGACGGAGCGGGGGAGAGCGGGTGACGGAGCGGGGAGAGAGTGTGACGGAGCGGGGAGAGAGTGTGACGGAGCGGGGAGAGAGTGTGACGGAGCGGGGAGAGAGTGTGACGGAGCGGGGAGAGAATGTGATGGAGCGGGGAGAGACTGACGGAGCGGGGAGAGAGTGTGACGGAGCGGGGAGAGAGCGGGTGACGGAGCGGGGAGAGAGTGTGACGGAGCGGGGAGAGAGTGTGACGGAGCAGGGAGAGAGTGTGACGGAGCGGGGAGAGAGCGGGTGACGGAGCGGGGAGAGAGTGTGACGGAGCGGGGAGAGCGGGTGACGGAGCGGGGAGAGCGGGTGACGGAGCGGGGAGAGCGGGTGACGGAGCGGGGAGAGAGTGTGACGGAGCGGGGAGAGAGAGGTGACGGAGCGGGGAGAGAGTGTGACGGAGCGGGGAGAGAGTGTGACGGAGCGGGGAGAGAGTGTGACGGAGCGGGGAGAGAGTGTGACGGAGCGGGGAGAGAGCGGGTGACGGAGCTGGGGAGAGAGTGTGACGGAGCGGGGAGAGAGTGTGACGGAGCGGGAGAGAGCGGGTGACGGAGCGGGGAGAGCGGGTGACGGAGCGGGGAGAGAGTGTGACGGAGCGGGGAGAGAGTGTGACGGAGCGGGGAGAGAGCGGGTGACGGAGCGGGAAGTGAGCGGGTGACGGAGCGGGGAGAGAGTGTGACGGAGCGGGGAGAGAATGTGACGGAGCGGGGAGAGAGTGTGACGGAGCGGGGAGAGAGCGGGTGACGGAGCGGGGAGAGAGCGGGTGACGGAGCGGGGAGAGAGTGTGACGGAGCGGGAGAGAGTGTGACGGAGCGGGGAGAGAGTGTGACGGAGCGGGGAGAGAGTGTGACGGAGCGGGGAGAGCGGGTGACGGAGCGGGGAGAGAGTGTGACAGAGCGGGGAGAGAGCGGGTGACGGAGCGGGGAGAGCGGGTGACGGAGCGGGGAGAGCGGGTGACGGAGCGGGGAGAGAGTGTGACCGAGCGGGGAGAGAGTGTGACGGAGCGGGGAGAGAGTGTGACGGAGCGGGGAGAGAGTGTGACGGAGCGGGGAGAGAGTTGACGAGCGGGGAGAGAGTGTGACGGAGCGGGGAGAGAGCGGGTGACGGAGCGGGGAGAGAGCGGGTGACGGAGCGGGGAGAGCGGGTGACGGAGCGGGGAGAGGGTGTGACGGAGCGTGGAGAGAGTGTGACGGAGCGGGGAGAGAGTGTGACGGAGCGGGGAGAGAGTGTGACGGAGCGGGGAGAGAGTGTGACGGAGCGGGGAGAGAGTGTGACGGAGCGGGGAGAGAGTGTGACGGAGCGGGGAGAGAGCGGGTGACGGAGCGAGGAGAGAGTGTGACGGAGCGGGGAGAGCGGGTGACGGAGCGGGGAGAGAGCGGGTGACGGAGCGAGGAGAGAGTGTGACGGAGCGGGGAGAGCGGGTGACGGAGCGGGGAGAGAGTGTGACGGAGCGGGGAGAGAGTGTGACGGAGCGGGGAGAGAGTGTGACGGAGCGGGGAGAGAGTGTGACGGAGCGGGGAGAGAGTGTGACGGAGCGGGGAGAGCGGGTGACGGAGCGGGGAGAGAGTGTGACGGAGCGGGGAGAGCGGGTGACGGAGCGGGGAGAGAGTGTGACGGAGCGGGGGAGAGAGCGGTGACGGAGCGGGGAGAGCGGGTGACGGAGCGGGGAGAGAGTGTGACGGAGCGGGGAGAGGAGGGTGACGGAGCGGGAGAGAGGGTGACGGAGCGGGGAGAGAGGGTGACGGAGCGGGGAGAGAGTGGTGACGGAGCGGGGAGAGAGTGTGACGGAGCGGGGAGAGAGGGTGACGGAGCGGGGAGAGAGTGTGACGGAGCGGGGAGAGAGTGTGACGGAGCGGGGAGAGAGCGGGTGACGGAGCGGGGAGAGAGTGTGACGGAGCGGGGAGAGAGTGTGACGGAGCGGGGAGAGTGGGTGACGGAGCGGGGAGAGCGGTGACGGAGCGGGGAGAGAGTGTGACGGAGCGGGGAGAGAGTGTGACGGAGCGGGGAGAGAGCGGGTGACGGAGCGGGGAGAGCGGGTGACGGAGCGGGGAGAGAGCGGGTGACGGAGCGGGGAGAGAGCGGGTGACGGAGCGGGGAGAGCGGGTGACGGAGCGGGGAGAGAGTGTGACGGAGCGGGGAGAGAGTGTGACGGAGCGGGGAGAGAGTGTGACGGAGCGGGGAGAGAGTGTGACGGAGCGGGGAGAGACTGTGACGGAGCGGGGAGAGAGTGTGACGGAGCGGGGAGAGCGGGTGACGGAGCGGGGAGAGAGCGGGTGACGGAGCGGGGAGAGCGGGTGACGGAGCGTGGAGAGAGTGTGACGGAGCGGGGAGAGAGTGTGACGGAGCGGGGAGAGCGGGTGACGGAGCGGGGAGAGAGTGTGACGGAGCGGGGAGAGAGTGTGACGGAGCGGGGAGAGAGCGGGTGACGGAGCGGGGAGAGAGTGTGACGGAGCGGGGAGAGAGTGTGACGGAGCGGGGAGAGAGCGGGTGACGGAGCGGGGGAGAGAGTGTGACGGAGCGGGGAGAGCGGGGTGACGGAGCGGGGAGAGCGGGTGACGGAGCGGGGAGAGCGGGTGACGGAGCGGGAGAGAGGTGACGAGCGGGGAGAGAGTGTGACGGAGCGGGGGAGAGCGGGTGACGGAGCGGGGAGAGAGCGGTGACGGAGCGGGGAGAGAGTGTGACGGAGCGGGGAGAGAGTGTGACGGAGCGGGGAGAGCGGGGTGACGGAGCGGGGAGAGAGTGTGACGGAGCGGGGAGAGAGTGTGACGGAGCGGGAGAGAGCGTGTGACGGAGCGGGGAGAGAGTGTGACGGAGCGGGGAGAGAGGGTGACGGAGCGGGGAGAGACGGGTGACGGAGCGGGGAGGAGCGGCGGAGAGGTGACGGAGCGGGGAGAGCGGGTGACGGAGCGGGAGAGAGCGGGTGACGGAGCGGGGAGAGAGTGTGACGGAGCGGGAGAGAGCGGGTGACGGAGCGGGGAGAGAGTGTGACGGAGCGGGAGAGAGTGTGACGGAGCGGGGGAGAGCGGGTGACGGAGCGCGGAGAGAGTGTGACGGAGCGGGGAGAGAGCGGGTGACGGAGCGGGGAGAGCGGGTGACGGAGCGGGAGAGAGCGGGTGACGGAGCGCGGAGAGAGTGTGACGGAGCGGGGAGAGCGGTGACGGAGCGGGGAGAGCGGGTGACGGAGCGGGGAGAGAGTGTGACGGAGCGGGGAGAGAGTGTGACGGAGCGGGGAGAGAGTGTGACGGAGCGGGGAGAGAGTGTGACGGAGCGGGGAGAGCGGTGACGGAGCGGGGAGAGAGTGTGACGGAGCGGGAGAGAGTGTGACGGAGCGGGGAGAGAGTGTGACGGAGCGGGGAGAGAGCGGGTGACGGAGCGGGGAGAGAGCGGGTGACGGAGCGGGGAGAGCGTGTGACGGAGCGGGGAGAGAGCGGGTGACGGAGCGGGGAGAGAGTGTGACGGAGCGGGGAGAGAGCGGGTGACGGAGCGGGGAGAGAGCGGGTGACGGAGCGGGGAGAGCGTGTGACGGAGCGGGGAGAGAGCGGGTGACGGAGCGGGGAGAGAGTGTGACGGAGCGGGGAGAGAGTGTGACGGAGCGGGGAGAGAGTGTGACGGAGCGGGGAGAGCGGGTGACGGAGCGGGGAGAGCGGGTGACGGAGCGGGGAGAGCGGGTGACGGAGCGGGGAGAGAGTTTGACGGAGCGGGGAGAGCGGGTGACGGAGCGGGGAGAGCGGGTGACGGAGCGGGGAGAGCGGGTGACGGAGCGGGGAGAGCGGGTGACGGAGCGGGGAGAGAGTGTGACGGAGCGGGGAGAGAGTGTGACGGAGCGGGGAGAGAGTGTGACGGAGCGGGGAGAGAGTGTGACGGAGCGGGGAGAGCGGGTGACGGAGCGGGGAGAGACTGACGGAGCGGGGAGAGAGTGTGACGGAGCGGGGAGAGAGCGGGTGACGGAGCGAGGAGAGAGTGTGACGGAGCGGGGAGAGCGGGTGACGGAGCGGGGAGAGAGTGTGACGGAGCGGGGAGAGAGTGTGACGGAGCGGGGAGAGCGGGTGACGGAGCGGGGAGAGAGTGTGACGGAGCGGGGAGAGAGTGTGACGGAGCGGGGAGAGAGTGTGACGGAGCGGGGAGAGAGTGTGACGGAGCGGGGAGAGAGTGTGACAGGAGCGGGGGAGAGAGCGGTGACGGAGCGGGGAGAGAGCGGGTGACGGAGGCGGGGAGAGCGGGTGACGGAGCGGGGAGAGAGTGTGACGGAGCGGGGAGAGCGGGTGACGGAGCGGGAGAGAGTGTGACGGAGCGGGAAGAGCGGGTGACGGAGCGGGGAGAGGAGTGTGACGGAGCGGGGAGAGAGTGTGACGGAGCGGGGAGAGAGGGTGACGGAGCGGGGAGAGAGTGTGACGGAGCGGGGAGAGAGCGGTGACGGAGCGGGGAGAGAGTGTGACGGAGCGGGGAGAGAGTGTGACGGAGCGGGGAGAGAGGTGTGACGGAGCGGGGAGAGCGTGTGACGGAGCGGGGAGAGAGTGTGACGGAGCGGGGAGAGAGTGTGACGGAGCGAGGAGAGAGTGTGACGGAGCGGGGAGAGAGTGTGACGGAGCGGGGAGAGAGTGTGACGGAGCGGGGAGAGAGTGTGACGGAGCGGGGAGAGACTGACGGAGCGGGGAGAGAGTGTGACGGAGCGGGGAGAGCGGGTGACGGAGCGGGGAGAGACTGTGACGGAGCGGGGAGAGCGGGTGTGACGGAGCGGGGAGAGAGTGTGACGGAGCGGGGAGAGAGTGTGACGGAGCGGGGAGAGCGGGTGACGGAGCGGGAGAGTGGGTGACGGAGCGGGGAGAGAGTGTGACGGAGCGGGGAGAGAGCGGGTGACGGAGCGGGGAGAGAGCGGGTGACGGAGCGGGGAGAGAGTGTGACGGAGCGGGGAGAGAGTGTGACGGAGCGGGGAGAGAGTGTGACGGAGCGGGGAGAGCGGGTGACGGAGCGGGGAGAGCGGGTGACGGAGCGGGGAGAGCGGGTGACGGAGCGGGGAGAGAGTGTGACGGAGCGGGGAGAGAGTGTGACGGAGCGGGGAGAGAGTGTGACGGAGCGGGGGAGAGGCGGGTGACGGAGCGGGGAGAGAGTGTGACGGAGCGGGGAGAGAGGGTGACGGAGCGGGGAGAGAGTGTGACGGAGCGGGGAGAGAGTGTGACGGAGCGGGGAGAGAGCGGGTGACGGAGCGGGGAGAGCGTGTGACGGAGCGGGGAGAGCGTGTGACGGAGCGGGGAGAGCGGTGACGGAGCGGGGAGAGCGGGTGACGGAGCGGGGAGAGCGGTGACGGAGCGGGGAGAGCGGGTGACGGAGCGGGGAGAGCGGGTGACGGAGCGGGGAGAGAGTGTGACGGAGCGGGGAGAGAGTGTGACGGAGCGGGGAGAGAGTGTGACGGAGCGGGGAGAGAGTGTGACGGAGCGGGGGAGAGAGGGTGACGGAGCGGGGAGAGAGTGGTGACGGAGCGGGGAGAGAGCGGGTGACGGAGCGGGGAGAGAGTGTGACGGAGCGGGGAGAGCGGGTGACGGAGCGGGGAGATCGGGTGACGGAGCGGGGAGAGCGGGTGACGGAGCGGGGAGAGCGGGTGACGGAGCGGGGAGAGAGTGTGACGGAGCGGGGAGAGAGTGTGACGGAGCGGGGAGAGAGTGTGACGGAGCGGGGAGAGCGGGTGACGGAGCGGGGAGAGAGCGGTGACGGAGCGGGGAGAGTGGGTGACGGAGCGGGAGGAGAGCGGGTGACGGAGCGGGAGAGAGCGGGTGACGGAGCGGGGAGAGCGGGTGACGGAGCGGGGAGAGCGGGTGACGGAGCGGGGAGAGAGTGTGACGGAGCGGGGAGAGAGTGTGACGGAGCGGGGAGAGAGTGTGACGGAGCGGGGAGAGAGCGGGTGACGGAGCGGGAAGAGAGTGTGACGGAGCGGGGAGAGAGTGTGACGGAGCGGGGAGAGAGTGTGACGGAGCGGGGAGAGAGTGTGACGGAGCGGGGAGAGCGGGTGACGGAGCGGGGAGAGAGTGTGACGGAGCGGGGAGAGCGGGTGACGGAGCGGGGAGAGCGGGTGACGGAGCGGGGAGAGAGCGGGTGACGGAGCGGGGAGAGAGTGTGACGGAGCGGGGAGAGAGCGGGTGACGGAGCGGGGAGAGAGGGTGACGGAGCGGGGGAGAGCGGGTGACGGAGCGGGGAGAGAGTGTGACGGAGCGGGGAGAGAGGTGTGACGGAGCGGGGAGAGCGGGTGACGGAGCGGGGAGAGAGTGTGACGGAGCGGGGAGAGAGTGTGACGGAGCGGGGAGAGCGGGTGACGGAGCGGGGAGAGAGTGTGACGGAGCGGGGAGAGAGTGTGACGGAGCGGGGAGAGAGTGTGACGGAGCGGGGAGAGCGGGTGACGGAGCGGGGAGAGAGTGTGACGGAGCGGGGAGAGACCGGTTGACGGAGCGGGGAGAGAACGGGTGACGGAGCGGGGAGAGAGCGGGTGACGGAGCGGGGAGAGAGCGGGTGACGGAGCGGGGAGAGAGCGGGTGACGGAGCGGGGAGAGAGCGGGTGACGGAGCGGGGAGAGAGTGTGACGGAGCGGGGAGAGAGTGTGACGGAGCGGGGAGAGCGGGTGACGGAGCGGGGAGAGTGTGACGGAGCGGGAGAGAGCGGGTGACGGAGCGGGGAGAGAGTGGTGACGGAGCGGGGAGAGAGTGTGACGGAGCGGGGAGAGAGTGTGACGGAGCGGGGAGAGAGTGTGACGGAGCGGGGAGAGAGTGTGACGGAGCGGGGAGAGAGTGTGACGGAGCGGGGAGAGAGTGTGACGGAGCGGGGAGAGATCGGGTGACGGAGCGGGGAGAGAGCGGGTGACGGAGCGGGGAGAGAGCGGGTGACGGAGCGGGGAGAGAGTGTGACGGAGCGGGGAGAGAGTGTGACGGAGCGGGGAGAGAGTGTGACGGAGCGGGGAGAGAGTGTGACGGAGCGGGGAGAGAGTGTGACGGAGCGGGGAGAGAGGGTGACGGAGCGGGGAGAGAGTGTGACGGAGCGGGGAGAGAGTGTGACGGAGCGGGGAGAGAGTGTGACGGAGCGGGGAGAGCGGGTGACGGAGCGGGGAGAGAGTGTGACGGAGCGGGGAGAGAGTGTGACGGAGCGGGGAGAGAGTGTGACGGAGCGGGGAGAGAGGGTGACGGAGCGGGGAGAGAGTGTGACGGAGCGGGGAGAGAGCGGGTGACGGAGCGGGGAGAGAGTGTGACGGAGCGGGAGAGAGTGTGACGGAGCGGGGAGAGCGGGTGACGGAGCGGGGAGAGAGTGTGACGGAGCGGGGAGAGAGGGGTGACGGAGCGGGGAGAGAGCGGTGACGGAGCGGGGAGAGAGTGTGACGGAGCGGGGAGAGAGTGTGACGGAGCGGGGAGAGAGTGTGACGGAGCGGGGAGAGAGTGTGACGGAGCGGGGAGAGAGTGTGACGGAGCGGGGAGAGAGGTGTGACGGAGCGGGGAGAGAGTGTGACGGAGCGGGGAGAGCGGGTGACGGAGCGGGAGAGCGGGTGACGGAGCGGGGAGAGAGTGTGACGGAGCGGGGAGAGAGTGTGACGGAGCGGGGAGAGCGGGTGACGGAGCGGGGAGAGAGTGTGACGGAGCGGGGTGAGCGGGTGACGGAGCGGGGAGAGCGGGTGACGGAGCGGGGAGAGAGTGTGACGGAGCGGGGAGAGAGTGTGACGGAGCGGGGAGAGAGTGTGACGGAGCGGGGAGAGAGTGTGACGGAGCGGGGAGAGAGTGTGACGGAGCGGGGAGAGAGTGTGACGGAGCGGGGAGAGAGTGTGACGGAGCGGGGAGAGCGGGTGACGGAGCGGGGAGAGAGTGTGACGGAGCGGGGAGAGAGTGTGACGGAGCGGGGAGAGCGGGTGACGGAGCGGGGAGAGCGGGTGACGGAGCGGGGAGAGAGTGTGACGGAGCGGGGAGAGAGTGTGACGGAGCGGGGAGAGAGTGTGACGGAGCGGGAGAGAATGTGACGGAGCGGGGAGAGAGTGTGACGGAGCGGGGAGAGAGTGTGACGGAGCGGGGAGAGCGGGTGACGGAGCGGGGAGAGCGGGTGACGGAGCGGGGAGAGAGTGTGACGGAGCGGGGAGAGAGTGTGACGGAGCGGGGAGAGAGTGTGACGGAGCGGGGAGAGAGTGTGACGGAGCGGGGAGAGCGGGTGACGGAGCGGGGAGAGCGGGTGACGGAGCGGGGAGAGAGTGTGACGGAGCGGGGAGAGAGTGTGACGGAGCGGAGAGAGAGTGTGACGGAGCGGGGAGAGAGTGTGACGGAGCGGGGAGAGAGTGTGACGGAGCGGGGAGAGAGTGTGACGGAGCGGGGAGAGCGGGTGACGGAGCGGGGAGAGAGTGTGACGGAGCGGGGAGAGCGGGTGACGGAGCGGGGAGAGAGTGTGACGGAGCGGGGAGAGAGTGTGACGGAGCGGGGAGAGCGGGTGACGGAGCGGGGAGAGAGTGTGACGGAGCGGGGAGAGAGTGTGACGGAGCGGGGAGAGAGTGTGACGGAGCGGGGAGAGAGTGTGACGGAGCGGGGAGAGAGTGTGACGGAGCGGGGAGAGCGGGTGACGGAGCGGGGAGAGCGGGTGACGGAGCGGGGAGAGCGGGTGACGGAGCGGGGAGAGAGCGGGTGACGGAGCGGGGAGAGAGTGTGACGGAGCGGGGAGAGAGTGTGACGGAGCGGGGAGAGCGGGTGACGGAGCGGGGAGAGAGGGTGACGGAGCGGGGAGAGAGCGGGTGACGGAGCGGGGAGAGAGTGTGACGGAGCGGGGAGAGAGTGTGACGGAGCGGGGAGAGAGTGTGACGGAGCGGGGAGAGAGTGTGACGGAGCGGGGAGAGCGGGTGACGGAGCGGGGAGAGCGGGTGACGGAGCGGGGAGAGAGTGTGACGGAGCGGGGAGAGCGGGTGACGGAGCGGGGAGAGCGGGTGACGGAGCGGGGAGAGAGTGTGACGGAGCGGGGAGAGCGGGTGACGGAGCGGGGAGAGCGGGTGACGGAGCGGGGAGAGCGGGTGACGGAGCGGGGAGAGAGTGTGACGGAGCGGGGAGAGAGTGTGACGGAGCGGGGAGAGAGTGTGACGGAGCGAGGAGAGAGCGGGTGACGGAGCGGGGAGAGAGTGTGACGGAGCGGGGAGAGCGGGTGACGGAGCGGGGAGAGAGTGTGACGGAGCGGGGAGAGAGTGTGACGGAGCGGGGAGAGAGTGTGACAGAGCGGGGAGAGAGTGTGACGGAGCGGGGAGAGAGTGTGACGGAGCGAGGAGAGAGCGGGTGACGGAGCGGGGAGAGAGCGGGTGACGGAGCGGGGAGAGCGGGTGACGGAGCGGGGAGAGAGTGTGACGGAGCGGGGAGAGCGGGTGACGGAGCGGGGAGAGAGTGTGACGGAGCGGGGAGAGCGGGTGACGGAGCGGGGAGAGCGGGTGACGGAGCGCGGAGAGCGGGTGACGGAGCGGGGAGAGAGTGTGACGGAGCGGGGAGAGAGTGTGACGGAGCGGGGAGAGCGGGTGACGGAGCGGGGAGAGAGCGGGTGACGGAGCGGGGAGAGAGTGTGACGGAGCGGGGAGAGCGGGTGACGGAGCGGGGAGAGAGGGTGACGGAGCGGGGAGAGAGCGGGTGACGGAGCGGGGAGAGAGTGTGACGGAGCGGGGAGAGAGTGTGACGGAGCGGGGAGAGAGTGTGACGGAGCGGGGAGAGAGTGTGACGGAGCGGGGAGAGCGGGTGACGGAGCGGGGAGAGAGCGGGTGACGGAGCGGGGAGAGCGGGTGACGGAGCGGGGAGAGAGTGTGACGGAGCGGGGAGAGAGTGTGACGGAGCGGGGAGAGAGTGTGACGGAGCGGGGAGAGAGTGTGACGGAGCGGGGAGAGAGTGTGACGGAGCGGGGAGAGCGGGTGACGGAGCGGGGAGAGAGTGTGACGGAGCGGGGAGAGCGGGTGACGGAGCGGGGAGAGAGTGTGACGGAGCGGGGAGAGCGGGTGACGGAGCGGGGAGAGAGTGTGACGGAGCGGGGAGAGAGTGTGACGGAGCGGGGAGAGAGTGTGACGGAGCGGGGAGAGAGTGTGACGGAGCGGGGAGAGCGGGTGACGGAGCGGGGAGAGAGGGTGACGGAGCGGGGAGAGAGCGGGTGACGGAGCGGGGAGAGAGTGTGACGGAGCGGGGAGAGAGTGTGACGGAGCGGGGAGAGAGGGTGACGGAGCGGGGAGAGAGTGTGACGGAGCGGGGAGAGCGGGTGACGGAGCGGGGAGAGCGGGTGACGGAGCGGGGAGAGAGTGTGACGGAGCGGGGAGAGCGGGTGACGGAGCGGGGAGAGCGGGTGACGGAGCGGGGAGAGAGTGTGACGGAGCGGGGAGAGCGGGTGACGGAGCGGGGAGAGCGGGTGACGGAGCGGGGAGAGCGGGTGACGGAGCGGGGAGAGAGTGTGACGGAGCGGGGAGAGAGTGTGACGGAGCGGGGAGAGAGTGTGACGGAGCGAGGAGAGAGCGGGTGACGGAGCGGGGAGAGAGCGGGTGACGGAGCGGGGAGAGAGTGTGACGGAGCGGGGAGAGCGGGTGACGGAGCGGGGAGAGAGTGTGACGGAGCGGGGAGAGAGTGTGACGGAGCGGGGAGAGAGTGGTGACGGAGCGGGGAGAGAGTGTGACGAGCGGGGAGAGAGTGTGACGGAGCGGGGAGAGAGTGTGACGGAGCGAGGAGAGAGCGGGTGTCGGAGCGGGGAGAGAGCGGGTGACGGAGCGGGGAGAGCGGGTGACGGAGCGGGGAGAGAGTGTGACGGAGCGGGGAGAGAGGGTGACGGAGCGGGGAGAGAGTGTGACGGAGCGGGGAGAGCGGGTGACGGAGCGGGGAGAGCGGGTGACGGAGCGCGGAGAGCGGGTGACGGAGCGGGGAGAGAGTGTGACGGAGCGGGGAGAGAGTGTGACGGAGCGGGGAGAGCGGGTGACGGAGCGGGGAGAGAGCGGGTGACGGAGCGGGGAGAGAGTGTGACGGAGCGGGGAGAGCGGGTGACGGAGCGGGGAGAGAGTGTGACGGAGCGGGGAGAGAGTGTGACGGAGCGGGGAGAGAGTGTGACGGAGCGGGGAGAGAGGGTGACGGAGCGGGGAGAGAGCGGGTGACGGAGCGGGGAGAGAGTGTGACGGAGCGGGGAGAGAGTGTGACGGAGCGGGGAGAGAGTGTGACGGAGCGGGGAGAGAGTGTGACGGAGCGGGGAGAGCGGGTGACGGAGCGGGGAGAGAGTGTGACGGAGCGGGGAGAGCGGGTGACGGAGCGGGGAGAGAGTGTGACGGAGCGGGGAGAGCGGGTGACGGAGCGGGGAGAGAGTGTGACGGAGCGGGGAGAGAGTGTGACGGAGCGGGGAGAGAGTGTGACGGAGCGGGGAGAGAGTGTGATGGAGCGGGGAGAGAGTGTGACGGAGCGGGGAGAGCGGGTGACGGAGCGGGGAGAGCGGGTGACGGAGCGGGGAGAGAATGTGACGGAGCGGGGAGAGAGTGTGACGGAGCGGGGAGAGCGGGTGACGGAGCGGGGAGAGAGTGTGACGGAGCGGGGAGAGAGTGTGACGGAGCGGGGAGAGAGTGTGACGGAGCGGGGAGAGAGCGGGTGACGGAGCGGGGAGAGAGTGTGACGGAGCGGGGAGAGCGGGTGACGGAGCGGGGAGAGAGTGTGACGGAGCGGGTGACGGAGCGGGGAGAGAGTGTGACGGAGCGGGGAGAGAGTGTGACGGAGCGGGGAGAGAATGTGACGGAGCGGGGAGAGAGTGTGACGGAGCGGGGAGAGCGGGTGACGGAGCGGGGAGAGAGCGGGTGACGGAGCGGGGAGAGAGTGTGACGGAGCGGGGAGAGAGTGTGACGGAGCGGGGAGAGAGCGGGTGACGGAGCGGGGAGAGAGTGTGACGGAGCGGGGAGAGCGGGTGACGGAGCGGGGAGAGAATGTGACGGAGCGGGGAGAGAGTGTGACTGAGAGGGGAGAGAGCGGGTGACGGAGCGGGGAGAGAGTGTGACGGAGCGGGGAGAGCGGGTGACGGAGCGGGGAGAGAGTGTGACGGAGCGGGGAGAGAGTGTGACGGAGCGGGGAGAGCGGGTGACGGAGCGGGGAGAGAGTGTGACGGAGCGGGTGACGGAGCGGGGAGAGAGTGTGACGGAGCGGGGAGAGAGTGTGACGGAGCGGGGAGAGAGTGTGACGGAGCGGGGAGAGAGCGGGTGACGGAGCGGGGAGAGAGTGTGACGGAGCGGGGAGAGCGGGTGACGGAGCGGGGAGAGAGTGTGACGGAGCGGGTGACGGAGCGGGGAGAGAGTGTGACGGAGCGGGGAGAGAGTGTGACGGAGCGGGGAGAGAATGTGACGGAGCGGGGAGAGAGTGTGACGGAGCGGGGAGAGCGGGTGACGGAGCGGGGAGAGAGCGGGTGACGGAGCGGGGAGAGAGTGTGACGGAGCGGGGAGAGAGTGTGACGGAGCGGGGAGAGAGCGGGTGACGGAGCGGGGAGAGAGTGTGACGGAGCGGGGAGAGAATGTGACGGAGCGGGGAGAGAGTGTGACTGAGAGGGGAGAGAGCGGGTGACGGAGCGGGGAGAGAGTGTGACGGAGCGGGGAGAGCGGGTGACGGAGCGGGGAGAGAGTGTGACGGAGCGGGGAGAGAGTGTGACGGAGCGGGGAGAGAGTGTGACGGAGCGGGGAGAGAGTGTGACGGAGCGGGGAGAGAGTGTGACGGAGCGGGGAGAGAGTGTGACGGAGCGGGGAGAGAGTGTGACGGAGCGGGGAGAGAGCTTGATGGGACGGTGTAAAGTCGCTCGCTTTGGAGTGGGACGGAATTAGAATGTTTTGGTGTGGTCGATGATGAAGTGAATCAGGATACATGTTGGAAAAAGGGAATGCTAAAGCTTTTGAAGAGGGGAGCGTGAGAGTGGGATTAGCCTGGATTTACGGAGAAAAGCAGTGACGAGATGATTGTTTTGTGCTGGACCTTTCTGTGATCCCTCACTTGACATTGCTGTGATCTTGTTACAGCTTCACTGGACTTAAGTAGGAGTCTCGCTTCCCAGCTGCCTGTTTTAGCATGGATACCACCCCCACAGATTACCTCCTCGCAACAGCACAGATCAGCATTCACCTCTCCCAAACTGGCTGAGTGAGGGGACTCTCCGGCCCAATGTGGCGAATGGAGGTGGCTGGGTGTCTGCTGGGAATGTGCAGCTACCTCGAGCAAGATGTGATATTGATGTTCTACACATGAACTGATTTAAATAGGTGATAAAGTTTTACAGTTTTCAAACCCTCAGTCCTATTTCATTCATTTATTAACTGGTTTGTTGTTTCTGATTGTTCATCATTGTTGATCACCTTTTATCACTGGAGGGACTGCACCAAGCTCCCACCTGGTGTGTGTGAGATTCTGGATAGCAGCAGATCAAATACATCCAGGAAATGGAATTCAGGGTCGTGGGGGTGTGGGGTGTCAACCTTTATGTGGATCTTGAAAGCTGGGATGACTGTAGTGGTTAATGTGGTTGTTGATATGCCCAGGTCAGTGCTGAAGTGGCCAAAATATCCAGTATCCTTTCTAAATGTCTCATCATTGGGTTCCAATATCAAACCAGATCAGTACCATAGCTCACAAACTCGTCTCAGTCCGGATCACTCACAAACCCACCTCAGTCCGGATCACTCACAAACTCGTCTCAGTCCGGATCACTCACAAACCCACCTCAGTCCGGATCACTCACAAACCCGTGTCAATCCGGATCACTCACAAACCCACCTCAGTCCAGATCACTCAAACCTGCCTCAGTCCGGATCACTCACAAACTTGTCTCAATCCAGATCACTCACAAACCCGTCTCAGTCCGGATCACCCACAAACCCATCTCAGTCCGGATCACTCACAAACCCGTCTCAGTCCGGACCACTCACAGACCCGTCTCAGTCCGGACCACTCACAGACCCGTCTCAGTCCGGATCACTCACAAACCCATCTCAGTCCGGATCACTCACAAACCCATCTCAGTCCGGATCACTCACAAACCCATCTCAGTCCGGATCACTCACAAACCCGTCTCAGTCCGGATCACTCACAAACCCGTCTCAGTCCGGATCACTCACAAACCCGTCTCAGTCCGGACCACTCACAGACCCGTCTCAGTCCGGACCACTCACAGACCCGTCTCAGTCCGGATCACTCACAAACCCATCTCAGTCCGGATCAGTCACAAACCCGTCTCAGTCCTCATCACTCACAAACCTGTCTCAGTCCGGACCACTCACAAACCCGTCTCAGTCCGGATCACTCACAGACCCGTCTCAGTCCAGACCACTCACAGACCCGTCTCAGTCCGGATCACTCACAAACCCGTCTCAGTCCGGATCACTCACAAACCCGTCTCAATCCAGATCACTCACAGACCCGTCTCAGTCCGGATAGCTCACAAACCGGCCTCTATCCGGATCACTCACAAACCCGTCTCAGTCCAGATCACTCACAAACCTGTCTCAGTCCGGATCACTCACAAACCCGTCTCAGTCCGGATCACTCAAACCCGTCTCAGTCCGGATCACTCACAAACCCATCTCAGTCCGGATCACTCACAAACCCGTCTCAGTCCGGATCACTCACAAACCCGTCTCAGTCCGGATCACTCACAAACCCGTCTCAGTCCGGATCACTCACAAACCCGTCTCAGTCCGGATCACTCACAAACCCGTGTCAATCCGGATCACTCAAAAACCCACCTCAGTCCAGATCACTCAAACCTGCCTCAGTCCGGATCACTCACAAACTTGTCTCAATCCGGATCACTCACAAACCCGTCTCAGTCCGGATCACCCACAAACCCATCTCAGTCCGGATCACTCACAAACCCGTCTCAGTCCGGATCACTCACAAACCCGTCTCAGTCCGCATCACTCACAAACCCGTCTCAGTCCGGACCACTCACAGACCCGTCTCAGTCCGGACCACTCACAGACCCGTCTCAGTCCGGACCACTCACAGACCCGTCTCAGTCCGGATCACTCACAAACCCATCTCAGTCCGGATCACTCACAAACCCATCTCAGTCCGGATCACTCACAGACCCGTCTCAGTCCGCATCACTCACAAACCCGTCTCAGTCCGGATCACTCACAAACCCGTCTCAGTCCGGATCACTCACAAACTCGTCTCAGTCCGGATCACTCACAAACCTGTCTCAGTCCGGATCACTCACAAACCCGTCTCAGTCCGGATCACTCACAAACCCGTCTCAGTCCGGATCACTCAAACCCGTCTCAGTCTGGATCACTCACAAACCCATCTCAGTCCGGATCACTCACAAACCCATCTCAGTCCGGATCACTCACAAACCCGTCTCAGTCCGGATCACTCAAACCCGTCTCAGTCTGGATCACTCACAAACTCGTCTCAGTCCGGATCACTCACAAACCCGTCTCAGTCCGGATCACTCAAACCCGTCTCAGTCTGGATCAATCACAAACTCGTCTCAGTCCGGATCACTCACAAACCCGTCTCAGTCTGGATCACTCAAACCCGTCTCTGGCAGCTAGTGAGATGGTTTTGACACTTTGTCTGCTCTGTTGTTTGTCAGTTGAAACTGTACGGGGTTAAATCTCATCGGAATAAAACTTTGAGGGTTGGTTTGTGAATCTAGGTGATGGGGAGTGTGGGATTGTGCACAGTGCCTAATGACTTGGGAATGGGGGAAAGTTTGCCCAGTCAGATTTCTGGATTGTTTGCTAAATTTCCTCCTGTTCCCCCCCACCCAAACCACCCCCCCCCCCCCCACAAAATCCACACCACTAACATCCTGGGGGTTACCATTGCCCAGAAACTGAACTGGACGAGCCATATAAATACTGTGGCTATGACAACAGGTCAGAGGCTAGGAATCCTGTGGCGAGTAACTCACCTCCTGACTCCCTAAAGCCTGTCCACCATCTACAAGGCACAAGTCAGGAGTGTGATGGAATACTCCCCACTTGCCTGGATGAGTGCAGCTCCCACAACACTCAAGAAACTCGACACCATCCAGGACAAAGCAGCCCTCTTAATTGGCACCACATCCACAAACATTCACTCCCTCCATCACCGATGCACAGTGGCAGCAGTGTGTACCATCTACAAGATGCACTGCAGGAACTCACCAAGGCTCCTTAGACAGCACCTTCCATCTGAACCCACAATCATTACCATCTAGGAGGACAAGGGCAGCAGATAGATGGGAACACCACCACCTGGAAGTTCCCCTCCAAATCACTCACCATCCTGACCTGGAAATATATCGGCCGTTCCTTCACTGTCGCTGGGTCAAAATCCTGGAAATCCCTCCCTAACAGCACTGTGGGTGTACCTACACCACATGGACTGCAGCGGTTCAAGAAGGCAGCTCACCACCACCTTCTCAAGGGCAGAATGCTGGCCCAGCCACCGGAGCCCACATCCTGGGAATGAATAAAACGATCAGTGTTGGGTGACTGATGGTACCTAGTATTTTGCTAAAACCAAGCCCTGTTGTATGAAAGTCTGCTCCTGGGCTCTGGGGAAGGGTAGCTGACCTAAGGCCAAGGCTAAGAGGTCTTACCTTTCCACCAGTGCAGTCTGTTAGCCAGTGCTGTTAAATTTGCTGCACTTTCCCAATCCAAGCTCTGACGTACATGTGTTAGAACAAGGGAGCAATTTGTGGACTTGCAGCAAGGCCTTTCTGATAGATGTAGACTACATGTTGGAACTGTATAGGATTGGGAGCCTATCTATCTTACACAACGTGTCACTGAACCTGAATGGAGGAGGACCTCCTCCAGTTGTCGACCGTGCCTAAGGTGTGGATAGCAGGAGAAACTGTGGCTGTTGAGGTGTACCATGATGCCCCTAACTTTGCCTCCCGATACACCACATTTCCCTCTAACTGCTATATCCTCAGTTTCTATAACACATCCAAAATACTGCTATTATTCAGTGACACCCAACATTGAAACTGCATGATCCATAGCTACCCTGCTCCTTTCCACATACAGCTCTGCTCCCAAGTGTGGTATTTAATAGCCTGAAACAGGTTAAGTTATTTTAATGCTGGTTTTGGGTCTTCAGAGATGCCTCTGTCCCTACCACACTCTGGTTTTGATAACGTTGACCATCTCTGTTCAGCCAGAAGATGAACTCTGAGGAAAGGACACCCAGATCCCTGTACAGGTGCTGAATGTATGTTCAAATCCTTTTTTCCCATGAGTCAAAAGGAGGATGAAGACACTGGTCAGATACATTCCTACTCTCTGAGGTTAAAATAAAGCTTCATTTTAATAAGCATAGAATTTTATTGGCAGGATGTAATGGGTGGTGTGTCACAGGGATCAGTGCTCGGACCTCAACTGTTTACAATTTATAGAAATGGTTTGGATGAAGGGATGGACGGGATGGTTGCCAAATTTGCTGATGACACAAAGATAGGTAGGAAAGTAATTTGTGAAGAAGACATAAGGAGGTTACAAACAGATCTGGATAGGTTAAGTGAGCAGGCAAAGATCTGGCAGATAGAGTATAATGTGGGAAAATGTGAAATTGTCCATTTTGGCAGGAAGAATAAAAGAGAAGCTTATTATCTAAATGGTGAGAGGTTGCAGAGCTCTGAGATACGGAGGGATCTGGGTGTCTTAGTGCATGAATCACAAAAGGCAAGTACCAAGATCAAGAGTTCAAATCTCACAATGGCAAACTATGAAACAATGTAACTTCATCTGGAAACAGATGGAAACGGGTTTGTACTCGAAAGAGTTACAGCAAATAATTAGAAAAGCGAATAGAATGTTATCATTTATTGTGAGGGGAATTGAATATAAAAGTAGGGAGGTTATGCATTGGTTGTACAGGCCGCTAGTGAGACCACATTTGGAGTACTGTGTACAGTATAAGGAAAGATGTAAATGCATTGGAAGCAGTTCAGAGAGACTAATACCTGGAATGGATGGGTTGTTTTATGAGGAAAGGTTGGACAGACTAACAGACTAGGCTTGTATCTGCTGGAGTTCAGAAGAGTAAGAGGCAACTTAATTGAAACATATAAGATCCTGAGGGGTCTTGACAGGGTGGATGTGGAGAGGATGTTTCCTCTTGTGGGAAAATCTAGAACTAAGGATCACTGGTTAAAAATAAGGGGCCGCCCATTTAAAATGAAGATGAGGCAAAATTTTTTCAATCAAAGGATCATGAGTCTTTGGAACTCCCTTCCTGAAAAGGTGGTGGACGCAGAGTCTTTGTTTACTTTTAAGGCAGAGGTGGATAGATTCTTGGTCAGCAAGGGGGTTATTGGGGGTGGGCAGGATGCAGATTTGAGGTTACTATCAGATCAGCCATGATCTTACTAATTGGTGGAGCAGACTCGAGAGGCTGAATGGCTTACTCCTGCTCCTTGCTCGTATGTGGGGAAGGTACAAATGCTAATCTGAGCACCAACTGCAATCTTCACCATTGCAAAAGGTTTGATAGATGGGTTTCAGGAATATCTGCTGGAATGGGGAAGAGAGGTTCGGAGATACTGCAGAGAACTTGTTGAAGTGATGGAGTTTTGAAAAAATGTTTAAAATTAGAATAAGGTTAGAGTTAGTCCTGTGCTGGAGAATGATTACTGAAGCCACCCATCTGCTACTTATCCACACTTTTGGGATTGGATATTTGGCCAACGTCTTTAAAGGTGACTGCAGGGATAAGCAGTACTTGGAGCAGGGACACTGGTTGGACTTTCTTGCTGCGTTTCAGTGTTTGTAAATCCCATCCGCTCACTGCACGATAAACAAATGAAATCATGGCAGCTGTTTAACCACAGAGCCAGTGCCAGAGGAAGTGACTCACACAGGAGCAACTCTCGTCCAATGAGAGAAGCAGCACCGCTGGGTTGCACCTTCATAAAGCATCAGCAGTCGCTGTGCACCAGCTCTGGTCCCTCTGCATGCACATCATAAGGATACATCAACTCAACCACATCAGAATGAACAAGATCACTGAGGCAGAAGGCAGCACAAATACATGAGAAGTACATCCTCAAAAGTTAATAAGGCCAGATGACCACGACAATTGCAGCGATACAAACTGGCATCAGGAGCAACATGTAATGGGTTTGATCCTGCAACAGGTTTAATCCTGTAATGGGTCTGATCCTGTAACGAGTTTGATCCTGTAACATGTATGATCCTGTAATGAGTTTGATTCTGGAGCAGGTTTGATCCTGTAACAGGTGTGATCCTGCAATGGGATTGACCCTGTAACAGGTGAGATCCTGTCAGAAGTTTGATCCTGTAATGAGTTTGGTCCCGTCATGGATCTGACCCTGTAATGAGTTCGATCCTGTAACTAGTGGAAGGTCAGAAGATTGGTCAGATTTTAAGAATGAGCAAAGAATGACTAAAAATAATAAAGAGGGAGAAATAGAGTATGAAAGAAAGCTAATTAGTAACATGAAACCAGATAGTAAGATTTTCTACAAGAATCTGAATGGGTAAAGAGTAACTAAAGTGAGTGTTGGCCCCCCAGAGAGTGAGTCTGGGGAATGGATAATGGAAAACAGGTAAATGACAGAGGCATTGAACAGGTATTCTGTGTCTGTCATCGCTGTAGAAGATTTAGGGCAGGATTTTCCCTTCATCAGGTGGGACTGGGAGAGGCCACGAAATGGCACCCCCCCCCCCGCGATTTCACCCGGGCTGGTCCTGATAGGCTCAGTACTGCCGGGGTGGTGGCGGGAGGAGGGCGAGTGTGGGAGTCTGCGTGTGTGTGGGGGTGTGGGGTTGTTGGGGGGGGTTTGCGTGGGCGCTGTCAGCTCCCTGAGGGCACCGAGCTGTCTCGGGGAGCTGAATATTTGGACAAAGGGAAATAAAGATTTAATAAGCGATATAAACGTGTCCCCACATGTGACTCAGTCACATGAAGAGAGACACGTTTGAAATGAAGTTGAAAAGTTTTTCGGTGTTGTTATTTGCCATTGGGAATTTCATCCCTCCCTTGGATGAGGTTTTGTTTAAAAATGCAAAGGTTGCCTGGTCGGTTTGGCCGAAAGGTTGAGCGGGCAGCGAAAAATACAAATGAATTACCTGTTTAAGGGCCTTAGTAAGTCTCTTAATTGTCAGCGGACATGTTGCTGACTCTCACATGTCCCCGCTGACCGAAAGGTCGCAAAAGTCACAATGATGTCAGGACTCTCTCCCGAGGTCATTACGCCTGGTCACCCACCCACACACCACAAATAAAATCCTGCCCTTAGAAAACTCCCCAAAGATACTTGAAAATCTTTTACTTCACCTTAAAGGTGA
Organism: Carcharodon carcharias; assembly: GCF_017639515.1. Taxonomy (NCBI): domain Eukaryota; kingdom Metazoa; phylum Chordata; class Chondrichthyes; order Lamniformes; family Lamnidae; genus Carcharodon; species Carcharodon carcharias. Next base: position 4,906,033 of record NC_054494.1, read on the forward strand.
TCGGGAGGAAGGAACTTTAAACAATCATATTCACCAAGGATAAGGTGCTGTGGAAACTATTAGACCTAAATGCCGACAAGCCCCCAGGACCAGATGGCTTGCATCCTAGAAAGTGGCTGCAGAGATGTGGAGGCGGTGGTGAAGTGGGGTTGCCACTGGACTGGTAATTCGGAGACCCAGGGTAATGCTGTGGGGACCCGGGCACAGCAGATGGTGGATTTGAATTCAATAAAAATCTGGAATTAGAAGTCTGATTGTTGTAAAAACCCATTTGGTTCACTAATGTCCTTTAGGGAAGGAAGTCTGCTGTCCTTACCTGGTCTGGCCTATATGTGACTCCAGACCCACCAACCATGTGGTTGACTCTTAAGAAATGCCCTCTGAACAAGGGCAGTTAGGGATGGGCAGTAAATGTGGGCCTAGCCAGTGATGCCCACATCCCACGAATGAAAAGTATAAAAGATAATAGATGTATTGGTTATAAAATTGCTGAGTTTCTGGAAGATTCCCATTGGATTGGAAAATAACTGATATAACAAATTTATTCAAGAAAGGAGGGAGACAGGATATGGGAAACTACAGGTCAGTTAGCCTAACATCTGTCATAGGAAAATTGCTAGAATCCATTATTAAGAAGATTAAAGCATAATACTTAGAAAATCATAATCATGTTAATATATAATTGGGGAGAGTCAACATGGCTTTGTGAAAGGAAAATCATGCTTAACTAATTTATTAGGGTTTTTTGAGGAAGTAACAAGCAAGCTGGATAAAGGGGAACCTGTAGACGTCGTGTACTTGGATTTCCAGAAGGCATTTGATGGGGTGTCACATCAAAAGTTACTATACAAGATAATGATGTAGGGGTAACATATTAGCATGGATAAAGGATTGGTTAGCTAACAGGGAGCAGAGAGTAGGAATAAATGGATCTTTTCTGGGTTGGCAAGCTGTAACTAGTGGAGTGCCACAGGGGTCAGTGCTGGAGCCTCAGCTATTTACAGTCTAGATCAATGACTTGATGAAGGAACTGAATGTATGGTGGCTGAATTTGCCAATGACACAAAGATAGGTTGTCAAGTGGAGGTAGAGAGTCTGCAAAAGGATATAGACAGGTTAAGTGAGTGGGAAAAAAATTGGCTGATGGAGTATAAGGTGAGAAAATGTGAGCTTGTCCACTTTGGCAGGAAGAATAGAAAAACAACAAATTGTTTATATGGGGAGAGATTGCAGAACTCTGAGGTACAGAGGGATCTGGGTGTCCTGGTACATGAATCACTGAAAGTTAGTATGCAGAAGAACCCGCAAGTGGTTAGGAAGGCAAATGGAAAGCTGTTATTTATTGCAAGGGGGATGGGATATAAAAGTAAGGAAGTTTTACTGCAGCTGTGCAGGGCCTTGGTGAGACCACATCTGGAATACAGTGCGCAGTTTTGGTCTCCTTATTTGAAAAAGGATATAATGGTGTTAGAAGCAGTTCAGAGATGGTTCACGTAACTGATTCCTGGGATGAAGAGCTTGTGAGGAAAGGTTGAACAGGTTGGGCCTGAACTCATTGGAGTTTAGAAAAATGAGAGGTGACTTTATTGAAAAATATAAGATCCTGAGAGGACAGGGTGGATAGTGGGAGGATGTTTCCACTTGTGGGGGAGATTAGAACTAGGGAAAAGAGTTTAAGAGTAAGAGGTCTCCCTTTTAAGACGGAGATGAGATTTTTTTCTCTCAGAGTGTATTAGTCTGTGGAATTTTCTTCCCCAGATAGCAGTGCAGGCTGGGTCATTGAACTTATCTCATGCAGAGTTAGCCAGATTTTTGATAGACGGGGGTTGTAGAGGTGCAGAGAGGAAAGTAGAGTTGAGACCACAACCAGACCAGCCACGATCTTATTGAATGGTGGAGCAGGCTCGAAGGGTTGAATGGCCTACTCCTGCTTGTGTTCCTAATATAACACCCCCAAATCCATAAGCCTTTATCTTGTGTGTGGCACATTATCAAATGCCTTTTGGAAATCCAGGCATACTACATCTACTGGTTCACCTTTATCTACCCTACTAGTTACATCCACAAAAAACTGATAACCACCACATCATTATCTCAGCAGCTCCCTCTTTTAGAATCTATGATGTAGGTCATCCGATCCTGGGGATTTGTTGAATTTTAGTACCTTAGGTTTCTCTAGTTCTTTGCTGATAGTAATTGTCTTAATTTCCTCACTCTTATAATCCCCTTGGTTACCCTCCATTTCTGACGTGTAAATTGTGTATTCTACTGTGAAGACAGACACAAAATATTTCCCACTGATGTTTCTTCACCCCCCATGATAATTTCTCCTGTCTCAGCCTCTAAGGGAACATGATTTGCTTTAGCTACTCTCCTCCTTTTAATATCAAGTGGGCCGCTTTGTCCTGGATGGTGTTGAGTTTCTTGAGTGTTGCTGGAGCTGCACTCATCCAGACAAACGCAGAGTATTCCATTACCCTCCTGACTTGTGTTTTGCAGAAATAAATAAAGACTTACATTTATATAGCACTTTAAAGTGAATGAAGCTTCAATAACACATAAGAAGCTTGGCACCATCCAGGACAAAGCAATCCACTTGATTGGCACCCTTTCCACCACCCTAAACATTCACTCTTTACCACCAATGCACAGTGACAGCAGTGTGTACCATCTACAAGATGCATGGCAGCAGTGCATCAAGACCCCTTCGACAGCACCTTCCAAACACACAACCACGACCACCTAGAAGGACAAGGGCAGCAGACGCGTGGGAACACCACCACCGGCAAGTTCCCCTCCCAGCCACTTACCATCCTGACTTGGAACCATGTCACCATGGAACCATGCTCACTATTACTGGAAAATCTTGGAACGCCTGCATTGTGATGATGACCAGGAACTATGATCTTTTTCTTGTGATGTTGACTGAGGGTTGAGTATTGGCCAGGACACTGGGAGGATTTGTCTGTTCTTCCAAATAGCATCATGTGCCCTTTTATATCCACCTGAGCAGGTAGATATGGTTTAACGTCTCATCCAAAAGGCAGCACCTCTGACAATGCAGCACTCCCTCAGTACTGCACTCAAGTGTTAGTGTAGCTCTTTTTAGTGCTCAGGCCCTCCAGTGCGACTTGAACCCAGAATTTTGTGACTTAGAGCCAAGGGTGTTAGCACCTAAGCAACAGGTGACAGAAAGGCTTTGGGGAGTCAGGAGGCGAGTTTCTCACAACAGGACTCCCAGCCTCTGACCTGTGTTGGGGCCATAATATTTATATGGCTAGTCCAGTTCAGTTTCTTGTCGATGGTAACCTCATGGATGGTGACAGTGAGGGATTCAATGATTTGGTAATGCCATTGAATGTAAAGGAAAGGTGGTTAGACTCTCTGCTGGAGATGGTCATTGCTTGACAATTGTATATCACTTGCCAGTTAGCAGCTCGAGCCCAGATATTGTCCAGGTCTTGCTGTCTGCAGGCATGGACTGCTTCAGTACCTGAGAAGTCACAAATGGAACTCAACACTGTACCATTATCAGTGAATATCCCCATTTCTGACCTTATGATGGAAGGAAGGTCATTGATGAAGCAGCTGAAGATGGTTGGGCCAAGGACACTACACTGAGGAACTCCTGCAGTGATGTCCTGGAGCTGAGATGACTGACCTCCAACAACCACAACCATCTTCCTTTGTGCTAGGTATGACTCCAACCAGCGGAGAGCTTTCCCCCTGATTCCCATTGACTCCAGCTTTGTTTGGGCTCCTTGATGCCACACTCGGTCAAAAGCAGGGCATTTGATTTCAAGGGCAGTTACTCCAGGGTGACTCAGTGTCAGGTAGCAATATAGGGGACACTTTGGTGTGGGGAACAGTAGGACCCAGGGTTTGGGGGTACTTCCAGACTGTTGGGGTGGGGTACGTTCAGACTGTGGGAGTAGATGGGGTGGCTTCCATACTATGGGAAGAGAGGTTGGGATGCTATCCAGACTGTGGGGGTGGGCTGGCATGGCGGGGTATTCTACCCAGGCTGTGGGAGCGGGGTTGGGGACCTTTCCACCCTTTTTTCACTCATTCATGGGATGTGGGCATTGCTGGCTGGGCCCAGCATTTATTGCCCATTCCTAATTGCCCTTGAGAAGGTGGTGGTGAGCTGCCTTCTTGAACCGCTGCAGTCCATGTGGTGGAGGTACACCCACATTGCTGTTAGGGAGGGAGTTCCAGGATTTTGACCCAGTGACAGTGAAGGAACGGCCGATATATTTCCAAGTCAGGATGGTGAGTGGCTTGGAGGGGAACTTCCAGGTGGTGGTGTTCCCCATGTGTCTGCTGTCCTTGTCCTTCTAGATGGTAGTGGTCGTGGGTTTGGAAGGTGCTGTCTAAGGAGCCTTGGTGAGTTCCTGCAGTGCACTCTTTGGGAGCAGGCCACTGGGAGGAACTCCAGAAATGAAGAAGTGAGGAGTCCGATGTGGTCTCCGGAGCAGTGAATTGGACACACGGGATAAACAACGTCCCAGCATCAAAAAACCCACCTCAGTTATGGGACGGTCCTGTAAAATCTGGAACGCTTGGTCCCCCAGAGTCACCTCACCTCTGCAATTCAGCTGTTTTGTTCACCTTTCACCAACAGTTCACCTTTGAACCAAGGCTGGAATGAAGTCAGGAGCTGAGTGGTCCTGGCAGAACCCAAACTGAGCATTAGTGAGCAGGTTTTCCCTGAGTAAATGTTGTTTGATTGTGTTATCACTAAATGCTGATGACTGGGAGTAGACTGATGGGATGGGAACTGGCCAGAGAGGATTTGTCCTGCTACCATTGAAATTTTTATGTAACCAATTTTCCAATATTTTTGGCTGGAGGTGCTCCTGTAATACTTCATATCCTCTATCAGGTGGGATCCTGTGACAGGTGGGATCCTGTGACAGGTGTGATCCTGTGACAGGTGTGATCCTGTAACAGATGTGATCCTGTAACAGATGTGATCCTATGATAGGTTTAAATATTTTTCTGTTACTGGTTGTTTTCTGTGTGTTAATGTATATGTTCACTGGGTCAACATACCTGGGCATTAGTTACCAGCCCATGTTTGTTCTTTTGTGTATTCTTTAGAAGGGATTAGAAGCTTTAACTAGTGATTGGTTGGTACTTAGAAGAACACAGTGATTCAAAACTTTGGCTCAGTCAGTGTTGGCTGAGCCCCTAACCAGGGAGTGTCTGCAGAAGATTACTGGATTCATTAATAGATTCCTCAGGGAATCAGGGTGTCTGCCAGCAGGAGTCCTCGAATGTCCTGGCTTGGCAGAGATATTGAGAGTGTAGTTAAAGCAGTGGGCAAGATCCTGGGGTTTCTCAATAGGGGCAGAAAAGTAAAGCTGGTAATTTAAGATAAACCTGTACAAAACTCAGTTCTCAGCTGGAGCATTGTGGATTGTCCTGGGCTGGATGTGAAGGGATTATAGAGAGAAGCCAAAAAAGATTCATGAGAGCAGTTCTAGGGATGGGGAACTTCAGTTATGGAGATAGACAGGAGAGGTTGGGACTGGTTGAGGAGAGTTTAAGAGGAGATTTGATAGAGGTGTTCAAAATCATGAGAGGCCTGGACAGAGTAGATAGGGAAAAACTGTTCCCATTGGTTGAAGGATCGATAATGAGGGGGCACAGATTTAAGATAATTGGGAAAAGAAGCAATGGAGACATGAGGAAAATCATTTTCCTGTAGGAAGTGGTTAGGATCTGGAATGTGCTGAGGCAGGTTCAATCTTGGCTCTGACAAGGGAATTGGATAATTACCTGAAAAGAAAAAATATACAGGGCGACAGAGAGAAGATAGGGGAATGGCACTAGGAGAATTGCTCTTGCAGATAACCATCATGGACACGATGGGCTGAATGGCCTCCTCCTGTGTTGTAGCTGTTCTATGATTCAATGGTGCCTGTGACTCATTGGCTGGGGACAGTTGGGTAAAGGTGTAATGGCAGCATCTTCATCCACTAAGGTCCAATGACTACTGTCTCCCAGACCCCCCTGAAGTGCTCATTCCTCCAGAACCTGGTGCAGGATGTTCAGAGACCCTGGGGACAGTCACAGTAACCTTGGCAAACACACTGGATGTTCGAAGGGAACCGTTAAAATGTCGTGGAAAGCTTCAGTAAAGATAACAAGAAATAAAATTCACTAAATGAACGACCAAATCATTGGGTTGACCCATTGCTCCTCACTCAGATTGTAAATAACATTTCCCAACTTGAGCAAGTTGACCTATCGTGCAATGTCCATTTGGCATCAATGGCTGTTTAGGTGCTGTAAGCACATTGCAGGCCATACAGTCAGTCTGTGCCCTTACTGAGTGCAGTACATGCCTCCCACACAGAGCTCTCTGTGCGTTTGAGGGCATACAGATCTCAGAGCTGAGGATTGATCACAGAAAGTCAGTTTGATTGGCACTGCGTGAACAATCAATCTGTACAATGAGCATGACCTAGTAAACCATGAGGCTGTGGTTACTGTAGTCTCACTGAGTGATCTATCTCTAAGGTGTGCCATATTTTTTACATATTTCCAGTATGTATTTGCTGTTTTCTGTTAATCACTGAATAAATCTATTGTTTTCTTGGTTGATTAACTGAAAGATAACTTTCCTGTGAGAATGTTGTTTGGTAATTACACCTTGCTTCTTAAAATGAAGTAGTATAAAAGGCTAATTTAACCCTACCCAGAATCAGATAAGAACATTTGCATTGACTCATTGTCTCTTTCTGTGAACATTCATGTAGTGTGTGACGGAGGTCAACGAACAATCAACTGTTAACTAAGGCTGGGATGATTAATTAAACAGGGTTCTGTAATTCAAAGCACAGTTCCTCACAATTTAACATGGAACTGGTTGAGTTGAGGAATTTTTGTATTCATTCAAAATCAGGGTGGATTCTCAGTGTCCAGCCAATATTCAATTGTGTTACTATTTCCCTGGCATTAGCCCAACAGTCTGCTCTGTCACTGTAGCACCTATGGTTTTATTCGGTGGGTAACGTACCTTTAAGAATAACACTTGTTAAGGAAGATCACATGATCGGTAGTAACCAATAGGAGAGTAGCACAGGCCATCGGAACAGTCAGTATAGAGACAGAGTTGGAGTTGAAAGCACACGTGTAGTTGCTGCTGAGTACATTGTAAATGAAATTATGGCCAGAATTTTGACCAGGGTGTGTGGGGGTGGGCCGGGCATGCTGATGTGTAAAATGACACGTGGCAACATCAGCACGGGTCACTTAGATATTACATTCAGCAGCTGCACGCCTGCTGAACTGTCAATGCCATTAAAAACCCAATTAAACTGCTTTAACCAATGCTGCCTGTCCAACCTTAAGGTCTTTGCATTTTTCAGGAAAGCCTCATCCACGGGTGGGATGAGGTTTCCTGAAGATTTTATTAAATAATGAAATCATTTTTGCACAATTCATAAACACGTCCCAGCCCACGTCACATGAGGGGACACATCTAAATCATTTTAAATTTTATTATTCAGGAAATTTTATTATGTACTGAATCTCCCTGAGGCATCCCCTCAGGGAGATTTCTGCTCCCTTTTGCACGCTAAACGCTGACTCTGACCCTCCCTCCTCCCCCTGCCTGCACACAGAGTGCTGAGCGCTGCTGGCCATGCATCACGCTGGGCGGGCCTTAATTGGCTAACTCATGTGAAATAGCGGTGCACAGTCCTACACTTCCCAACTAGCGGAAAGAGTTTCTCTCAATTTACCCTGCCTTACCCTGTCTTTACTCTTAATATCTTCAAAACTTTGTTCGAATCAACCCTTGGGCGAATTGTGTGTATGTGTACACAATGATTGTGACCCATACCATCCATGTCCAGTTCCCACCCTCTGTGTGTTTGCAAAGGCAGACAGTACAGTGACAACTGCAGAATGAAGGCATCATGACTACTGCCAAGAAACTCGAAATTCACCAGCAAGATGTGCTGCATGTGATAATACACCAGCTGCATGATATGCTGCATGTGATAATACACCAGCTGCATATTACACTGCATGTGATCACACAACAGCTGCATGATACGCTGCAAGTGATCATACACCAGTTGCATGTGATCATGCATCAGCTGCATGATACGCTGCATGTAATTACACACCAGATGCATGATATGCTGCAAGTGATCACACAACAGCTGCATGATATGCTGCATGTAATCATACACCAGATGCATGATATGCTGCATGTGATCACACAACAGCTGCATGATATGCTGCATGTGATCATACACCAGCCGCATGATACGCTGCATGTGTACATACACCAGCTGTATCATATGCCGCATGTAATCACACACCAGATGCATGATACGCTGCATGTGATCACACACCAGCTGCATGATACGCTGCATGTAATCATACACCAGGTGCATGTGATCACACACCAGCTGCATGATACGCTGCATGTGATCATACACGAGGTGCATGTGATCACACACCAGCTGCATGATACGTTGCATGTGATCACAGACCAGCCGCATGATGCGCTGCATGTGATCACACAACAGCTGCATGATACGATGAATGTGATCATAAACCAGCAGCATGATACGCTGCATGTGATCATACACCAGCCTCATGATATGCTGCATGTGATCACAAAACAGCCGCATGAGATGCTGCATGTGATCACACACCAGCTGCATGAAATGCTACATGTGATCACATACCAGCCGCATGATATGCTGCATGTGATCACACGCCAGCTGCATGATATGCTGCATGTGATCACAAACCAGCTGCATGAAACGCTGCATGTGATCATACACCAGCCACATGATACGCTGCATGTGATCACACAACAGCCGCATGATATGCTGCATGTGATCACACACAAGCTGCATGATATGCTGCATGTGATCACATACCAGCTGCATGATATGCTGCATGTGATCACACACCAGCTGCATGATATGCTGCATGTGATCACACAACAATTGCATGATACGCTGAATGTGATCATACACCAGCCGCATGATACGCTGCATGTAATCACACAACAGCTGCATGATACGGTGCATGTGATCACAAACCAGCTGCATGAAACGCTGCATGTGATCATACACCAGCCACAAGAAATGCTGCATATGATTATACACGAGTGCATGATACGCTGCATGTGATCATACAGCAGCTGCATGATACGCTGCATGTGATCATACACCAGCCGCATGATACGCTGCATGTGATCATACACCAGCCGCATGATACGCTGCATTTGATCACACACCAGCTGCATGATATACTGCATGTGATCATACACCAGCTGCATGATATGCTGCATGTGATCATACACCAGCTGCCTAATGCCCTGTGTGTGATCACACACCAGCTGCATGATACGCTGCATGTGATCATACACCAGCTGCATGATACGCTGCATGTGATCATACATCAGCTGCATGATAATGAATGTGATCACACACCAGCTGCATGATCTGCTGCTTGTGTTCACACAACAGATGCCTGATACGCTGCATGTGATCATAAACCAGCTGCATGAAATGCTGCATGTCATAGTACTCCAGCTGCATCATATGCTGCATGTGCTCACTCAGCAGCTGCATGATATGCTGCATGTGATCATACACCAGCAGCATTATACGCTGCGTGTGATCATACACCAGCCGCACGAGACGCTGCATGTGATCATACACTAGCCACATAATACTCTGCATGTGATCATACACCAGCCGCATGATACGTTGCAAGTGATCATACACCAGCTGCATGATACACTGCATTTGATCATACACCAGCTGCAAGCTACGCTGCATGAGATCGTACACCAGCTGCATGATACGCTGCATGTGATCATACACCAGCTGCATGATACGCTGCATGTGATCACATACCAGCCGCCTGATATGCCGCATGGGATCACACGCCAGCTGCATGACACGCTGCATGTGATCATACACCAGCCGCATGATAAGCTGAATGTGATCATACACCAGCTGCATGATACGCTGCACGTGATCACAAACCAGCCGAATGATACGCTGCATGTGATCATACACCTCCTGCATGATACGTTGCATGTGATCACACAACAGCAGCATGTGATGACACACCAGCTGCATATGGTGCAAGTGTTGACACACCAGCTGCATGATACACTGCATGTTATAATACACCAGCTGCATGATACGCTGCATGTGATCATACACCAGCCGCATGATATGCTGCATGTGATCACACACCAGCTGCATGATATGCTGCATGTGATCACACAACAGCTGCATGATACGCTTCATGTGATGACACGCCAGCTGCATGATATGCTGCATGTGATCACACAACAGCTAAATGATACACTGCATGAGATCACACAGCAGCCGCATGATACACTGCCAGTGATCATACACCAGCTGCATGATACAATGCACGTGATCACACCAGTTGCATGATACGCTGCATGTGATCACATACCAGCTGCATGATACACTGCATGTGATCACATAACAGCTGCATGTTACGCTGCATGTTATAATACACCAGCTGCATGATACGCTGAATGTGTTCATACACCAGCCGCATGATACACTGCATGTGATCATACACCAGTTGCAAGATACACTGCATGTGATCACACACCAGCCGCATGATACTCGGCATGAGATCACACACCAGCTGCGTGATATGCTGCATGTGATCACACAACAGCAGCATGATACGCTGCATTTGATCACACAACACCTCCTGCATGATACGTTGCATGTGATCACACAACAGCAGCATGTGATGACACACCAGATGCATGATATGGTGCAAGTGTTGACACACCAGCTGCATGATACACTGCATGTGATAATACACCAGCTGCATGATACGCTGCATGTGATCATACACCAGCCGCATGATATGCTGCATGTGATCACACACCAGCTGCATGATATGCTGCATGTGATCACACAACAGCTGCATGATACGCTGCATGTGATGACACGCCAGCTGCATGATATGCTGCATGTGATCACACAACAGCTAAATGATACACTGCATGAGATCACACAGCAGCCACATGATACACTGCCAGTGATCATATACCAGCTGCATGATACACTGCACGTGATCACACACCAGTTGCATGATACGCTGCATGTGATCACATACCAGCTGCATGATACACTGCATGTGATCACATAACAGCTGCATGTTACGCTGCATGTTATAATACACCAGCTGCATGATACGCTGAATGTGTTCATACACCAGCCGCATGATACACTGCATGTGATCATACACCAGTTGCAAGATACACTGCATGTGATCACAAACCAGCCGCATGATACTCGGCATGAGATCACACACCAGCTGCGTGATATGCTGCATGTGATCACACAACAGCAGCATGATACGCTGCATTTGATCACACAAAAGCTGCATGATATGCTGCATGTGATCATGCACCAGCAGCATGATATGCTGAATGTGATCGTACACCAGCCGCATGATACGCTGCATGTGATCAGGCACCAGCTGCATGATACGCTGCATGTGATCACACACCAGCTGCATGATACACTGCATGTGATCATACACCAGCTGCATGACATGCTGCATGTGATCACACAACAGCTGCATGATACACTGCATGTGATCACCAGCCAGCTGCATGATATTCTTCATGTGATCACACACCAGCTGCATGATATGCTGCCAGTGATCATAAACCAGCTGCATGATACGCTGCAGTGATATGCTGCATGTGATCATACACCAGCCTCATGATACGCTGCATGTGATCACCCACTAGCTGCATGATACACTACATGTGATCACAAAGCAGCTGCATGATATGCTGCATGTGATCACAGGCCAGCTGCATTATATGCTACATCTGATCAAACACCAGATGCATGATACACTGCATGTGATAATACACCAGTTGCATGATACGCTGCATGTGATCACATGCCAGCTGCATGATATGCTACATGTGATCACACAACAGCTGCATGATACGCTGCATGTTATCACCGGCCTGCTGCATGATATACTGCATGTGATCACACAACAACTACATGATAAGCTGCATGATATCACACAGCAGCTGCATGATACATTGCCAGTGAACATACACCAAGTGCAACATATGCTGCATGTGATCACACACCAGCTGCATGATACGCTGCATGTGATCATTAACCAGCTGCATGATACGTTGCATGTGATCGTACTCCAGTTGCATGATACACTGCATGTGATCATACACCAGCAGCATGATACTCTGCATGTGATCATATAAAAACTGCATGATACGCTGCATGTGATCACATACCAGCTGCATGATACGCTGCATGTTATCATACACTAGCTGCATGATACGCTGCATGTGACCGTACTCCAGTTGCATGAAACGCTGCATGTGATCATACACCAGCTGCATGATACGCTGCATGCGATCACACACCAGCTGCATGATTCATTGTTTGTGATCACACACCAGCTGCATGATATACTGCATGTGATCATACAGCAGCTTCATGATACGCTGCATGTGATCATACACCAGCTGCATGATACGCTGCGAGTGATCACAAACCAGCCACATGATACGCTGAATGTGATCATAAAGCAGCCGCGTTATACGGTGCAAGTGATGACACACCAGCTGCATGATATGCTGCATGTGATAATACACCAGCTGCATGATACACTGCATGTGATCATACAACAGCTGCATGATACGCTGCATGTGATCACACACCAGCTGCATGATAAGGTGCAAGTGATCACACACGAACTGCATGATACGCTGCATGTGATCATATACCAGCTGCATGGTACGCTGCATGTGATCACATGCCAGCCGCATGATACGCTCCATGTGATCACACACCAGTGGCATGAAAAGGTGCAAGTGGTCATACACCAACCGCATTACATGCTTCATGTGATCATACAACAGCTGCATGATATGCTGCATGTGATCACATGCCTGCCGCATGATACGCCGTATGTGATCACATACCAGCTGCATGTGATGACACACCAGCTGCATGATCCGGTGCAAGTGATGACACACCAGTTGTATGATACGCTGCATGTGATCATACACCAGCCGCATGGTACACTCTATGTAATCATACATCAGCTGCATAGTACGATGCATGTGATCATATACCGGCTGCATGATACGTTGCATGTGATCATAAACCAGCTGCATGATACACTGCATGTGATCATACACCAGCTGCATGATACGCTGCATGTGATCACCCAACAGCTGCATGATACACTGCACACGATCACACAGCAGCTGCATGATATGCTGCATGTGATCACACAGCAGCTGCATGATATGCTAGATGTGATCACACAACAGCTGCATGATACACTGCATGTGATCACCTGCCAGCTGCATGATATGCTGCATCTGATCACACAACAGCTACATGATACGCTGCATGAGATCACACAGCGGCTGCATGATACACTGCCAGTGATTATAAAACAGCTACATGATACGCTGCATGTGATCATACAGCAGCTGCATGATACGCTGAACGTGATCATACACCAGCAGCATGATACGCTGCATGTGATCATACAAAAGCTGCAAGATACACTGCATGTGATCATACACCAGCTGCATGAAACACTGCATGTGATCATACATCAGCTGCATGATACGCTACATGTGATCATACACCAGCTGCATGATACGATGCATGTGATCACACAACAGCTGCATGATATGCTGCCAGTGATCACACACCAGCTGCATGATACGCTGCATGTGATCACACACCAGCTGCATGATATGCTGCATGTGATCACATACCAGCCACAAAATACGCTGCATGTGATCACATACCAGCTGCATGATACGTTGCAAGTGATCACACAACAGCTGCATGATATGCTGCATGTAATCACACACCAGATGCATGATATGCTGCATGTGATCACACAGCAGCTGCATGATACATTGCCAGTGAACATACACCAAGTGCAACATATGCTGCATGTGATCACACACCAGCTGCATGATACGCTGCATGTGATCATACACCAGCTGCATGATACGCTGCATGTGATCGTACTCCAGTTGCATGATACGCTGCATGTGATCATACACCAGCAGCATGATACTCTGCATGTGATCATATACAAACTGCATGATACGCTGCATGTGATCACATACCAGCTGCATGATACGCTGCATGTTATCATACACCAGCTGCATGATACGCTGCATGCGATAACACACCAACTGCATGATTCATTGTTTGTGATCACACACCAGCTGCATGATATACTGCATGTGATCATACAGCAGCTGCATGATACGCTGCATGTGATCATAAACCAGCTGCATGATACATTGCCAGTGAACATACACCAAGTGCAACATATGCTGCATGTGATCACACACCAGCTGCATGATACGCTGCATGTGATCATACATCAGCTGCATGATACGCTGCATGTGATCGTACTCCAGTTGCATGATACGCTGCATGTGATCATACACCAGCAGCATGATACTCTGCATGTGATCATATACAAACTGCATGATACGCTGCATGTGATCACATACCAGCTGCATGATATGTTGCATGTTATCATACACCATCTGCATGATACACTGCATGTGATCGTACACCAGCTGCATGATATGCTGCATGCGATCACACACCAGCTGCATGATTCATTGTTTGTGATCACACACCAGCTGCATGATATACTGCATGTGATCATACAGCAGCTGCATGATACGCTGCATGTGATCATAAACCAGCTGCATGATACGCTGCGAGTGATCACAAACCAGCCACATGCTACGCTGAATGTGATCATAAAGCAGCCGCATTATACGGCGCAAGTGATGACACACCAGCTGCATGATATGCTGAATGTGATAATACACCAGCTGCATGATACACTGCATGTGATAATACACCTGTTGCATGATAAGCTGCATGTGATCATACAACAGCTGCATGATACGCTGCATGTGATCACGCACCAGCTGCATGATAAGGTGCAAGTGATCACACACGAACTGCATGATACGCTGCATGTGATCATATACCAGCTGCATGGTACGCTGCATGCGATCACATGCCAGCCACATGATACGCTCCATGTGATCACACACCAGCGGCATGAAAAGGTGCAAGTGATCATACACCAACCGCATTACATGCTTCATGTGATCATACAACAGCTGCATGATATGCTGCATGTGATCACATGCCTGCCGCATGATGTGCTGGATGTGATCACATACCAGCTGCATGTGATGACACACCAGCTGCATGATCCGGTGCAAGTGATGACACACCAGTTGTATGATACACTGCATGTGATAATACACCAGTTGCATGATACGCTGCATGTGATCATACACCAGCCGCATGGTACACTCTATGTGATCATACATCAGCTGCATAGTATGATGCATGTGATCATATACCAGCTGCATGATACGCTGCATGTGATCATACACCAGCTGCATGATACACTGCATGTGATCATACACCAGCCGCATGATACGCTGCATGTGATCATTCACCAGCCGCATGATACGCTGCATTTGATCACAAACCAGCTGCATGATATACTGCATGTGATCATACACCAACTGCATGATACGCTGCATGTGATCATGCACCAGCTGCCTAATGCCCTGCATGTGATCACACACCAGCTGCATGATAAGCTGCATGTGATCATACACCAGCTGCATGATACGCTGCATGTGATCATACATCAGTTGCATGATAATGAATGTGATCACACACCAGCTGCATGATCTGCTGCTTGTGTTCACACAACAGATGCCTGATACGCTGCATGTGATCATAAATCAGCTGCATGAACTGCTGCATGTCATAATACTCCAGCAGCATCATATGCTGCATGTGCTCACTCAGCAGCTGCATGATATGCTGCATGTGATCATACACCAGCAGCATGATACGCTGCATGTGATCATACAGCAGCTGCATGATACGCTGCATGTGATCATACACCAGCCGCATGATACGCTGCAAGTGATCATACACCAGCTGCATAATACGCTGCATGTGATCATACACCAGCTGCAAGCTACACTGCATGTGATCATACACCAGCTGCATGACACGCTGCATGTGATCATACACCTGCTGCATGATAAGCTGAATGTGATCATACACCAGCTGCATGATACGCTGCACGTGATCACAAACCAGCCGAATGATATGCAGCATGTGATCATACACCTCCTGCATGATACATTGCAGGAGATCACAAAACAGCAGCATGTGATGACACACCAGCAGCATGATATGGTGCAAGTGTTGACACACCAGCTGCATGATACACTGCATGTGATAATACACCAGCTGCATGATACGCTGCATGTGATCATAAACGAGCCGCATGATATGCTGCATCTGATCACACACCAGCTGCATGATATGCTGCATGTGATCACACAACAGCTGCAAGATACGCTGCATGTGATGACCCGCCAGCTGCATGATATGCTGCATGTGATCACACAACAGCTAAATGATACGCTGCATGAGATCACACAGCAGCCGCATGATACACTGCCAGTGATCATACACGAGCTGCATGATACGCTGCATGTGATCACACACCAGCTGCATGATACGCTGCATGTGATCACATACCAGCTGCATGATACACTGCATGTGATCATACACCAGCTGCATGATACGCTGTATGTGATCATACACCAGCCGCATGATACACTGCATGTGATCACATAACAGCTGCATGTTACGCTGCTTGTGATAACACACCAGCTGCGTGATATGCGGCATGTGACCACACAACAGCAGCATGATACGCTGCATTTGATCACACAAAAGCTGCATGATATGCTGCATGTGATCATGCACCAGCAGCATGATATGCTGAATGTGATCGTACACCAGCCGCATGATACGCTGCATGTGATCAGGCACCAGCTGCACGATACGCTGCATCTGATCACACACCAGCTGCATGATATGCTGCATGTGATCACACAACAGCTGCAAGATACGCTGCATGTGATGACCCGCCAGCTGCATGATATGCTGCATGTGATCACACAACAGCTAAATGATACGCTGCATGAGATCACACAGCAGCCGCATGATACACTGCCAGTGATCATACACGAGCTGCATGATACGCTGCATGTGATCACACACCAGTTGCATGATACGCTGCATGTGATCACATACCAGCTGCATGATACACTGCATGTGATCATACACCAGCCGCATGATACCCTGCATGTGATCACATAACAGCTGCATGTTACACTGCATGTGATAACACACCAGCTGCGTGATACGCTGCATGTGCCCACACAACAGCAGCATGATACGCTGCATTTGATCACACAAAAGCTGCATGATATGCTGCATGTGATCATGCACCAGCAGCATGATATGCTGAATGTGATCGTACACCAGCCGCATGATACGCTGCATGTTATCAGGCACCAGCTGCACGATACGCTGCATGTGATCACACACCAGCTGCATGCTACACTGCATGTGATCATTCACCAGCTGCATGATACGTTGCATGTGATCATACACCAGATGCCTGATACGCTGCATTTGATCACAAACCAGCCACATGATACTCTGCATGTGATCGTATAGCAGCCTCATTATACAGTGCAAGAGATGACACACCAGCTGCATGATATGCTGCATGTGATAATACAACAGCTGCATGATACGCTGCATGTGATCTTACACCAGTTGGATGATACGCTGCATATGATCACACACCAGCTGCATGATATGCTGCATGTGATCACATACCAGCCGCATAATACGCTGCATGTGATCACATACCAGCTGCATGATACATTGCATGTGATCATACACCAGCTGCATGATACGCTGAATGTGATCATACATCAGCTGCAAGATACGCTGCATGTGATCATACACCAGCCACGTAATACGCTGCATGTGATCACCCACTAGCTGCATGATACACTACATGTGATCACACAGCAGCTGCATGATATGCTGCATGTGATCACAGGCCAGCTGCATTATATGCTACATCTGATCAAACACCAGATGCATGATACACTGCATGTGATAATACACCAGTTGCATGATACGCTGCATGTGATCACATGCGAGTTGCATGATATGCTACATGTGATCACACAACAGCTGCATGATACGCTGCATGTTATCACCCACCTGCTGCATGATATACTGCATGTGATCACACAACAACTACATGATACGCTGCATGATATCACACAGCAGCTGCATGATACATTGCCAGTGAACATACACCAAGTGCAACATATGCTGCATGTGATCACACACCAGCTGCATGATACGCTGCATGTGATCATACACCAGCAGCATGATACTCTGCATGTGATCATATACAAACTACATGATACGCTGCATGTGATCACATACCAGCTGCATGATACGCTGCATGTGATCATACACCAGCTGCATGATATGCTGCATGCGATCACACACCAGCTGCATGATATACTGCATGTGATCATACAGCAGCTGCATGATACGCTGCATGTGATCATACACCAGCTGCATGATACGCTGCGAGTGATCACAAACCAGCCACATGACACGCTGAATGTGATCATAAAGCAGCCGCATTATACGGTGCAAGTGATGACACACCAGCTGCATGATATGCTGCATGTGATAATACACCAGCTGCAAGATACACTGCATGTGATCATACACCTGTTGCATGATAAGCTGCATGTGATCATACAACAGCTGCATGTGATCACACACCAGCTGCATGATAAGCTGCAAGTGATCACACACGAACTGCATGATACGCTGCATGTGATCATATACCAGCTGCATGGTACACTGCATGTGATCACATGCCTGCCGCATGATATGCTGCATGTGATCACATACCAGCTGCATGATACACTGCATGTAATCACACACCGGATGCATGATACGCTGCAAGTGATCACACAACAGCTGCATGATACGCTGCATGTAATCACACACCAGTTGCATGATATGCTGTATGTGATCACACAACAGCTGCATGATACGCTGCATGTGATCATACACCAGCTGCATGATACGCTGCATGTGTTCATACACCAGCTGTATCATATGCTGCATGTAATCATACACCAGATGCATGATACGCTGCATGTGATCACACACCAGCTGCATGATATGCTAGATGTGATCACACAACAGCTGCATGATACGCTGCATGTGATCACCTGCCAGCTGCATGATATGCTGCATGTGATCACACAACTGTTGTATGATACACTGCATGTGATCACCCACCTGCTGCATGATATACTGCATGTGATCACACAACAACTACATGATACGCTGCCAGTGATCACACAACAGCTGCATGATACGCTGCATGTTATCACCCACCTGCTGCATGATATACTGCATGTGATCACACAACAACTTCATGATACGCTGCATGATATCACACAGCAGCTGCATGATACGTTGCCAGTGAACATACACCAAGTGCAACATATGCTGCATGTGATCACACACCAGCTGCATGATAGGCTGCATGTGATCATACACCAGCTGCATGATACGCTGCATGTGATCACATACCAGCTGCATGATACGCTGCATGTTATCATACACCATCTGCATGATACGCTGCATGTGATCGTACTCCAGTTGCATGATACGCTGCATGTGATCATACACCAGCTGCATGATATGCTGCATGCGATCACACACCAGCTGCATGATATACTGCATGTGATCACACAACAGCTGCATGATATGCTGCCAGTGATCATACACCAGCTGCAAGATACGCTGCATGTGATCACACACCAGCTGCATGATATGCTGCATGTGATCACATACCAGCCGCATAATACGCTGCATGTGATCACATACCAGCTGCATGATACACTGCATGTAATCACACACCAGATGCATGATACACTGCAAGTGATCACACAAAAGCTGCATGATGCGCTGCATGTGATCACACAACAGCTGCATGATACGATGAATGTGATCATAAACCAGCAACATGATATGCTGCATGTGATCACGAAACAGCCGCATGAGATGCTGCATGTGATCACACACCAGCTGCATGAAATGCTACATGTGATCACATACCAGCTACATGATATGCTGCATGTGATCACACGCCAGCTGCATGATATGCTGCATGTGATCACACAACAATTGCATGATACGCTGAATAGGATCATACACCAGCCGCATGATACACTGCATGTAATCACACAACAGCTGCATGATACGCTGCATGTGATCACAAACCAGTTGCATGATACGCTGCATGTGGTCATACACCAGCCGCATGCTACGCTGCATATGATCATACACCAGCTGCATGATACGCTGCATATGATCATACTCCAGCCGCATGATACGCTGCATGTGATCATACACCAGCCGCATGATAAGCTGCATTTGATCACAAACCAGCTGCATGATATACTGCATGTGATCATACACCAACTGCATGATACGCTGCATGTGATCATACACCAGCTGCCTAATGCCCTGCATGTGATCACACACCAGCTGCATGATACGCTGCATGTGATCATACACCAGCTGCATGATACGCTGCATGTGATCATACATCAGTTGCATGATAATGAATGTGATCACACACCAGCTGCATGATCTGCTGCTTGTGTTCATACAAGAGATGCCTGATACGCTGCATGTGATCATAAATCAGCTGCATGAACTGCTGCATGTCATAATACTCCAGCTGCATCATATGCTGCATGTGCTCACTCAGCAGCTGCATGATATGCTGCATGTGATAATACACCAGCAGCATGATACGCTGCGTGTGATCATACAGCAGCTGCATGATACGCTGCATGTGATCATACACCAGCTGCATAATACGCTGCATGTGATCATACACCAGCCGCATGATACGCTGCAAGTGATCATACACCAGCTGCATAATACGCTGCATATGATCATACACCAGCTGCATAATACGCTGCATGTGATCATACACCAGCTGCATGATGCGCTGCATGTGATAATAAACCGGCTGCATGATAATGCATGTGATCATACACCAGCTGCATGATTCGCTGCATTTGATCATACACCAGCTGCAAGCTACACTGCATGTGATCATACACCAGCTGCATGACACGCTGCATGTGATCATACACCAGCTGCATGATAAGCTGAATGTGATCATACACCAGCTGCATGATACGCTGCACGTGATCACAAACCAGCCAAATGATATGCTGCATGTGATCATACACCTCCTGCATGATACATTGCATGTGATCACAAAACAGCAGCATGTGATGACACACCAACTGCACGATATGGTGCAAGTGTTGACACACCAGCTGCATGATACACTGCATGTGATAATACACCAGCTGCATGATACGCTGCATGTGATCATACACCAGCCGCATGATATGCTGCATGTGATGACCCGCCAGCTGCATGATATGCTGCATGTGATCACACAACAGCTAAATGATACGCTGCATGAGATCACACAGCAGCCGCATGATACACTGCCAGTGATCATACATGAGCTGCATGATACGCTGCATGTGATCACACACCAGCTACATGATACGCTGCATGTGATCACATACCAGCTGCATGATACACTGCATGTGATCATACACCAGCTGCATGATACACTGCATGTGATCACATAACAGCTGCATGTTACGCTGCATGCGATAACACACCAGCTGCGTGATATGCTGCATGTGAGCACACAACAGCAGCATGATACGCTGCATTTGATCACACAAAAGCTGCATGATATGCTGCATGTGATCATGCACCAGCAGCATGATATGCTGAATGTGATCGTACACCAGCCGCATGATACGCTGCATGTGATCAGGCACCAGCTGCACGATACGCTGCATGTGATCACACACCAGCTGCATGATACACTGCATGTGATCATACACCAGCTGCATGATACGTTGCATGTGATCATACACCAGCTGCCTGATACGCTGCATTTGATCACAAACCAGCCACATGATACTCTGCATGTGATCGTATAGCAGCCTCATTATACAGTGCAAGAGATGACACACCAGCTGCATGATATGCTGCATGTGATAATACACCAGCTGCATGATACGCTGCATGTGATCTCATACCAGCTGCATGATATGCTGCATGTGATCACATACCAGCCGCATAATACGCTGCATGTGATCACATACCAGCTGCATGATACACTGCATGTGATCATACACCAGCTGCATGATACGCTGAATGTGATCATACATCAGCTGCAAGATACGCTGCATGTGATCATACACCAGCCGCGTGATACGCTGCATGTGATCACCCACTAGCTGCATGATACACTACATGTGATCACACAGCAGCTGCATGATATGCTGCATGTGATCACAGGCCAGCTGCATTATATGCTACATCTGATCAAACACCAGATGCATGATACACTGCATGTGATAATACACCAGTTGCATGATACGCTGCATGTGATCACATGCCAGTTGCATGATATGCTACATTTGATCACACAACAGCTGCATGATACGCTGCATGTTATCACCCACCTGCTGCATGATATACTGCATGTGATCACACAACAACTACATGATACGCTGCATGATATCACACAGCAGCTGCATGATACATTGCCAGTGAACATACACCAAGTGCAACATATGCTGCATGTGATCACACACCAGCTGCATGATACGCTGCATGTGATCATACGCCAGCTGCATGATACGCTGCATGTGATCGTACTCCAGTTGCATGATACGCTGCATGTGATCATACACCAGAAGCATGATACTCTGCATGTGATCATATACAAACTGCATGATACGCTGCATGTGATCACATACCAGCTGCATGATACGCTGCATGTTATCATACACCATCAGCATGATACACTGCATGTGATCATACACCAGCTGCATGATACGCTGAATGTGATCATACATCAGCTGCAAGATACGCTGCATGTGATCATACACCAGCCGCGTGATACGCTGCATGTGATCACCCACCAGCTGCATGATACACTGCATGTGATCATACACCAGCTGCATGATACGCTGAATGTGATCATACACCAGCTGCATGATATGCTGCATGCGATCACACACCAGCTGTATGATATACTGCATGTGATCATACAGCAGCTGCATGATACGCTGCATGTGATCATACACCAGCTGCATGTACGCTGCGAGTGATCACAAACCAGCCACATGACACGCTGAATGTGATCATAAAGCAGCCGCATTATACTGTGCAAGTGATGACACACCAGCTGCATGATATGCTGCATGTGATAATACACCAGCTGCATGATACACTGCATGTGATCATACACCTGTTGCATGATAAGCTGCATGTGATCATACAACAGCTGCATGATACACTGCATGTGATCACACACCAGCTTCATGATAAGGTGCAAGTGATCACACACGAACTGCATGATACGCTGCATGTGATCATATACCAGCTGCATGGTACGCTGCATGTGATCACATGCCTGCCGCATGATATGCTCCATGTGATCACACACCAGCGGCATGAAAAGGCGCAAGTGATCATACACCAACCGCATTACATGCTTCATGTGATCATACAACAGCTGCATGATATGCTGCATGTGATCACATGCCTGCCGCATGATACGCTGGATGTGATCACATACCAGCTGCATGTTCTGACACACCATCTGCATGATCCGGTGCAAGTGATGACACACCAGTTGTATGATACACTGCATGTGATAATACACCAGTTGCATGATACGTTGCATGTGATCATACACCAGCCGCATGTTATGATGCATGTGATCACACACCAGCTGCATGATACACTGCATGTGATCATACACAAGCTGAATGATATGCTGCATGTGATCATACACCAGCCGCATGTTATGATGCATGTGATCACACACCAGCTGCATGATACACTGCATGTGATCATACACAAGCTGAATGATACGCTGCATGTGATCATACACCAGCTGCATGATACACTGCATGCGATCACACAGCAGCTGCATGATATGCTGCTTGTGATCACACAGCAGATGCATGATATGCTAGATGTGATCACACAACAGCTGCATGATACGCTGCATGTGATCACCTGCCAGCTGCATGATATGCTGCATGTGATCACAGAACAGTTACATGATACGCTGCATGAGATCACACTGTGGCTGCATGATACACTGCCAGTGATTATAAAAAAGCTGCATGATACAATGCATGTGATCATACAGCAGCTGCATGATACGCTGAATGTGATCATAAACCAGCAGCATGATACGCTGCATGTGATCATACACCAGCCGCATGATACACTGCATGTGATCATACACCAGCCGCATGATACGATGCATGTGATCACACACCAGCTGCATGATATACTGCATGTGATCATACACCAGCTGCGTGATATGCTGCATGTGATCATAAACCAGCTGCATGATACGCTGCATGTCATCATACACCAGTTGCATGATAAGTTGCATTTAAAAATACACCAGCTGCATGATACATTGCATGTGATCATACACCAGCCGCATTTTATGACGCATGTGATCGCACACAAGCTGCATGATTCGCTGCATGTGATCACACACCAGCTGCATGATATACTGCATGTGATCATACACCAGCTGCGTGATATTCTGCATGTGATCATACACCAGCTGAATGATAAGGTGCAAATGATCACACACGAACTGCATGGTACACTGCATGTGATCCCATGCCAGCCGCATGATACGCTGCATGTGATCATAGAGAAGCTGCATTACACACTGCATGTGATCATACACCAGACGCATTACATGCTTCATGTGATCATAAAACAGCCGCATGATACGCTGGATGTGATCACATACCAGCTGCATGTGATGACACGCCAGCTGCATGATCCGGTGCAAGTGATGACACACCAGCTGCATGATACTCTGCATGTGATCATACACCAGCTGCATGATATGCTGAATGTGATCATACACCAGCTGCATGATACGCTGCATGTGATCACACACCAGCTGCATGATATGCTGCAGGTGATCATACACCAGATGCATGATACCCTGCATGTTATCATATATCAGCTGCATGATAATGAACGGGATCATACACCAGCTGCATGATACGCTGCATGTGATCACACAACAGCTGCATGATACGCTGCATGTGATCACACAACCGCTGCATGATACACTGCAAGTGATCATACACCAGCTACATGATACACTGCATGTGATCTCAACAGCTGCATGATATGCTGCAAGTGATCATTAACCAGCTGCATGAAAGGCTGCATGTGATCACACAACAGCTGCATGTAATGCTGCATGTGATCACACACCAGCTGCATGTGATCACACAGCAGCTGCATGATATGCTGCATTTGATCACCCAACAGCTGAATGATACGCTGCATATGATCAACCGCCAGGTGCGTTATATGCTGCATGTGATCACACAACAGATACATGATACGCTGCATGAGATCACACAGCAGCTGCATAATACGCTACCAGTGATCATACACCAGCTGCAAGATACACTGCATGTGATCACATACCAGCTGAATGAAACGCTGCATGCGATCATACTACAGCTGCAAGATATGCTGCATGTGATCATACAAAAGCTGAAAGATACGCTGCATGTGATCATAAAGCAGCTGCATGATAAGCTGCATGTGATCACCCAGCCGCTGCATGATACGCTGCATGTGATCATACACAAGCTGCATGCTATGCAGCATTTGTTCACACAACCGCTGCCTGATACACTGCATGTGATCATACACCAGCTGCTTGATACGCTGCAAGTGATCACACAACAGCCGCATGATATGCTGCATGGGATCACACCACAGCTGCATGTGATCATACACCAGCTGCATGATACACTGCATGTGATCACACACCAGCTGCATGATACAATGCATGTGATCATACACCAGCTGCATGAAACGCTGCATGTGATCACACACCAGCTGCATGATAATGGGCAAGTGATCACACACAAACTGCATGATATGCTGTAGGTGATCATAAACCTGCCGCACGATACAGTGCATGTGATAATACACCAGCTGCATGATATGCTGCATTTGATCACATGCCAGCTGCATTATACACAGCATATGATCACACACCAGCTGCATGATATGCTGCATGTGATCACACAACAGCTGCATGATGCGCTGCATTTGATCACACAACTGCTGCATGATATGCTGCATGTGATCAAGCACCAGCTGCATGATACACTGAATGTGATCATACACCAGCCGCATGATACGCTGCATGTGATCATGCACCAGCTGCATGATAGGCTGCATGTGATCACACACCAGCTGCATGATACACTGCATGTGATCATACACCAGTTGCATGATACGCGGCAAGTGATCACACACCAGCTGCATGATATGCTGCATGTGATTACACAACTGCTGCATGTCACACTGCATGTGATCAAACACCAGCTGCATGATATGCTGCATGTGATCACCCGCCAGCTGCATGATATGCTGCATGTGATCACACAACAGCTGCATGATATGCTGCCAGTGATCATACATCAGCTGCATGATACGCTGCATGTGATCCCACACCAGCTACATGATACGCTGCATGTGATCACATACCAGCGGCATGATACGCATCATGCGATCACGCACCAGCTGCATGATCCACTGCATGTAATCACACAACAGCTGCATGACACACTGCATTTGATCACACACCAGCTGCATGATATGCTGCATGTGATCACACAACAGCTGCATGATACGCTGCATGTGATCACCCGCCAGCTGCATGATATGCTGCATGTGATCACACAACAGCTGCATGATATGGTGCCAGTGATCATACACCAGCTGCATGATTCGCTGCATGTGATCACACACTAGCTGCATGATATGCTGCATGTGATCACATACCAGCTGCATGATACGCAGCATGCGATCACACACCAGCTGCATGATTCGCTGTTTGTGATCACACACCAGCTGCATGATACGCTGCGTGTGATCACAAACCATCCACATGATACACTGAATGTGATCATACAGCAGCCACATTATACGGTGCAAGTGATGACACACCAGCTGCATGATATGCTGCATGTGATAATACACCAGCTGCATGATACACTGCATGTGATCATACACCAGCTGCATGATAAGGTGCAAGTGATCACACACGAACTGCATGATATGCTGCATGAGATCATATACCGACTGCATGATACGCTCCATGTGATCACACACCAGCTGCATGATAAGTTGCAAGTGATCATTCACCAACCGCATTACATGCTTCATGCGATCATACAACAGCTGAATGATATGCTGCATGTGATCACATGCCAGCCGCATGATACGCTGGATGTGATCACATACCAGCTGCATGTGATGACACAACAGCTTCATGATCCGGTGCAAGTGATGACGCACCAGCTGCATGATACTCTGCATGTGAGAATACACCAGTTGCATGACATGCTGCATGTGATCATACACCAGCTGCATCATACACAGCATGTGATCACACACCAGCCGCATGGTCCACTCTATGTGATCATACACCAGCTGCATGGTATGCTGCATGTGATCATATACCAGCTGCATGATACGCTGCATGTGATCATACACCAGTTGCATGATATGCTGCATGTGATCACACACCAGCTGCATGATATGCTACATGTGATCACACAACAGCTGCATGATATGCTGCATGTGATCACCTGCCAGCTGCATGATATGCTGCATGTGATCACACAATAGCTACATGATATGCTGCATGAGATCACACAGCGGCTGCATGATACAAAGCCAGTGATCATAAACCAGCTGCATGATACAATGCATGTGATCATACACCAGCTGCATCATACGCTGCATGTGATCACACACCAGCTGCATGATACGCTGCATGTGATCATACACCAGCCGTATGGTACACTCTATGTGATCACACACCAGCTGCATGATACCCTGCATGAAATAATACACCAGCTTCATGATACGCTGCATGTGATCAATCATCAGCTGCATGATGTGCTGCATGTGATCATAAATCAGCTTCATGATAATGAATGTGATCATAGACCAGCTGCATGATACGCTGCATGCAATCACACACCAGCTGCATGATATACTGCATGTGATCATACACCATCTGCATGATACGCTGCATATGATCATACATCAGCTGCATGACACACTGCATGTGATAACAAACCAGCCACATGATACACTGAATGTGAACATACAGCAGCCGCATTATATGGAGCAAGTGATGATGTGCTGCATGTGATCACACACCAGCTGCATGATTCACTGTTTGTGATCACACACCAGCTGCATGATACATTGCATGTGATCATACACCTGCTGCATGATAAGCTGCAGGTGATCATACAACAGCTGCATGATACGCTGCATGTGATCACACACCAGCTGCATAATAAGGTGCAAGTGATCACACACGAACTGCATGATACGCTGAATGTGATCATATACCGGCTGCATGATACGCTGCATGTGATCACACGCCGGACGCATGATAAGGTGCAAGTGATCATACACCAACCGCATTACACGCTTCATGTGATCATACAACAGCTGCATGATATGCTGCATGTGATCACATGCCAGCCGAATGATACGCTGGATGTGATCACATACCAGCTGCATGTGATGACACACCAGCTGCATGATCCGGTGCAAGCGATGACACACCAGTTGCATGATACACTGCATGTGATAATATACCAGGTGCATGATACGCTGCATGTGATCATACACCAGCTGCATCATACACTGCATGTGATAACACAGCAGCTGCGTGATACGCTGCATGTGATCATACACCAGCTGCATGGTACACTCTATGTGATCATACATCAGCTGCATGGTACGCTGCATGTGATAATACACCAGTTGCATGATACGCTGCATGTGATCATACACCAGCTGCATGATACGCTGCATGTGATCACACACCAGCTGCATGATACGCTGCATGTGATCACGCACCAGCCATGTGATAGACTGTATGTGATCACACACCAGCTGCATGATACCCTGCATGAGATAATACACCAGCTTCATGATACACTGCATGTGATCACTCATCAGCTGCATGATATGCTGCATGTGATCATACAACAGCTGCATGATATGCTGCATGTGCTCATACATCAGTTGCATGATAATGAATGTGATCACACACCAGCTGCATGATACGCTGCATGTGATCATATACCGGCTGCATGATACGCTGCATGTGATCATACACCAGCTGCATGATAGACTGCATGTGATCATACACCAGCCGCATGATACGCAGCATGTGATAACCCAACAGCTGCATGATACACTGCATGCGATCACACAGCAGCTGCATGATATGCTGCATGTGATCACACACCAGCTGCATTATACGCTACATCTGATCACACACCAGCTGCATGATACACTGCATGTGATAATACACCAGTTGCATCATATGCTGCATGTGATCACACGCCAGCTGCATGATATGATGCATCTGATCACATAACAGTTACATGATACGCTGAAGGAGATCACACAGTGTCTGCATGATACACTACCAGTGATCATAAACCAGCTGCATGATACAATGCATGTGATCATACACCAGCCGCATGATACGCAGCATGTGATCACCCAACAGCTGCATGATACACTGCATGCGATCACACAGCAGCTGCAGGATATGCTGCATGTGGTCACACACCAGCTGCATTATACGCTACATCTGATCACACACCAGCTGCATGATACACTGCATGTGATAATACACCAGTTGCATCATATGCTGCATGTGATCACACGCCAGCTGCATGATATGATGCATGTGGTCAGACAACAGCTGCATGACATGCTGCATGTGATCACCTGCCAGCTGCATGATATGCTGCATGTGATCACACAACAGTTACATGATATGCTGCATGAGATCACACAGTGTCTGCATGATACACTACCAGTGATCATAAACCAGCTGCATGATACAATGCATGTGATCATACACCAGCCGCATGATACAATGCATGTGATCATACACCAGCCGCATGATACGCAGCATGTGATCACCCAACAGCTGCATGATACACTGCATGCGATCACACAGCAGCTGCAGGATATGCTGCATGTGGTCACACACCAGCTGCATTATACGTTACATCTGATCACACACCAGCTGCATGATACACTGCATGTGATAATACACCAGTTGCATCATATGCTGCATGTGATCACACGCCAGCTGCATGATATGATGCATGTGGTCAGACAACAGCTGCATGACATGCTGCATGTGATCACATGCCAGCTGCATGATATGCTGCATGTGATCACACAACAGTTACATGATACGCTGCATGAGATCACACAGTGTCTGCATGATACACTACCAGTGATCATAAACCAGCTGCATGATACAATGCATGTGATCATACACCAGCTGCATGATGTGCTGCATGTGATCACACAACAGTTACATGATACGCTGCATGAGATCACACAGTGTCTGCATGATGCACTACCAGTGATCATAAACCAGCTGCATGATACAATGCATGTGATAATACACCAGCTGCATGATATGCTGCATGTGATCATGCATCAGTTGCACGATACACTGCATGTGATCATACACCAGCTGCATCATATGCTGCATGTGATCACACACCAGCTGCATGATACGCTGCATGTGGTCATACACCAGCTGCATGATATGCTGCATGTGCTCATACATCAGGTGCATGATAATGAATGTGATCATACAGTAGCTGCATGATATGCTGCATGAGATCACACAACAGCTGCATAATACGCTGCAAGTGATCATACACCAGCTGAATGATAGACTGCATGTGATCACAACAGCTGCATGAAATGCTGCAAGTGATCATTCACCAGCTGCATGATAGGCTGCATGTGATCACACAACAGCTGCATGTTATGCTGCATGTGATCACACACCAGCGGCATCATACGCTGCATGTGATCACACAACTGTTGCATGATACGCTGCAAGTGATCATACACCAGCTGCATGATACACTGCATGTGATCACACACCAGCTGCATGATACACTGCATGTAACCACACAACAGCTGCATGACACACTGCATGTGATCACACACCAGCTGCATGATATGCTGCATGATATGCTGCATGTGATCACAGAACAGCTGCATGATATGCTGCATGTGATCACCCGCCAGCTGCATGATATGCTGCATGTGATCACACAACATCTGCATGATATGCTGCCAGTGATCATACACCAGCTGCATGATGCGCTGCATGTGATCACACACCAGCTGCATGATACACTGCATGTGATCACATACCAGCCACATAATACGCTGCATGTGATCACATACCAGCTGCATGATACACTGCATGTGATCATACACCAGCTGCATGATACGCTGAATGTGATCATACATCAGCTGCAAGATACGCTGCAGGTGATCACACACCAGCTGCATGATACACAGCATGTGATCATACACCAGCCGCATGATACGCTGCATGTGATCACCCACCAGCTGCATGATTCAATGCATGTGATCACACAGCAGCTGAATGATATCCTGCATGTGATCACAGGCCAGCTGCATTATACGCTAAATCTGATCACACACCAGATGCATGATACACTGCATGTGATAATACAGCAGTTGCATGATACGGTGCATGTGATCACATGCCAGCTGCAGGATATGCTACATGTGATCACACAGCAGCTGCATGATACGCTGCATGTTATCACCCGCCAGCTGCATGATATGCTGCATGTGATCACACAACAACTACATGACACGCTGCATGATATCACACAGCAGCTGCATGATACATTGCCAGTGATCATACAGCAGGTGCAAGATATGCTGCATGTGATCACACACCAGCTGCATAATATGCTGCATGTGATCATACACCAGCTGCATGATACGCTGCATGTGATCGTACTCCAGTTGCATGATACGCTGCATGTGATCACATACGAACTGCATGATACGCTGCATGTGATAACATACCAGCTGCATGATACGCTGCATGTTATCATACAGCAGCTGCATGATACGCTGCATGTGATCATAAATCAGGTGCATGAAATGCTGCATTTGATCATAGACCAGCTGCATGATACGCTGCATGCGAACACACACCAGCTGCATGATTCGCTGTTTGTGATCACACACCAGCTGCATGATATACTGCATGTGATCATACACCAGCTGCATGATACGCTGCATGTGATCACACACCAGCTGCATGATACGCTTCATGTGATCACATACCAGCTGCATGATACTCAGCATGCGATCACACACCAGCTGCATGATTCGCTGTTTGTGATTACACACCATCTGCATGATATACTGCATGTGATCATACGCCAGCTGCATGGTACGCTGCATGTGATCATATACCAGCTGCATGATACACTGCATGTGATCACACAACTGTTGCATGATACGCTGCAAGTGATCATACACCAGCTGCATGATACACTGCATGTGATCACACACCAGCTGCATGATCCACTGCATGTAACCACACAACAGCTGCATGACACAGTGCATGTGATCACACACCAGCTGCATGATATGCTGCATGTGATCACAGAACAGCTGCATGATATGCTGTATGTGATCACACACCAGCTGCATGATACACTGCATGTGATCACATACCAGCCACATAATACGCTGCATGTGATCACATACCAGCTGCATGATACACTGCATGTGATCATACACCAGCTGCATGATACGCTGAATGTGATCATACATCAGCTGCAAGATACGCTGCAGGTGATCACACACCAGCTGCATGATACACAGCATGTGATCATACACCAGCCGCATGATACACTGCATGTGATCACCCACCAGCTGCATGATTCAATGCATGTGATCACACAGCAGCTGAATGATATCCTGCATGTGATCACAGGCCAGCTGCATTATACGCTAAATCTGATCACACACCAGATGCATGATACACTGCATGTGATAATACAGCAGTTGCATGATACAGTGCATGTGATCACATGCCAGCTGCAGGATATGCTACATGTGATCACACAGCAGCTGCATGATACGCTGCATGTTATCACCCGCCAGCTGCATGATATGCTGCATGTGATCACACAACAACTACATGACAAGCTGCATGATATCACACAGCACCTGCATGATACATTGCCAGTGATCATACACCAGGTGCAAGATATGCTGCATGTGATCACACACCAGCTGCATAATATGCTGCATGTGATCATACACCAGCTGCATGATACGCTGCATGTGATCGTACTGCAGTTGCATGATACGCTGCATGTGATCACATACGAACTGCATGATACGCTGCATGTGATAACATACCAGCTGCATGATACGCTGCATGTTATCATACAGCAGCTGCATGATACGCTGCATGTGATCATAAATCAGGTGCATGAAATGCTGCATTTGATCATAGACCAGCTGCATGATACGCTGCATGCGAACACACACCAGCTGCATGATTCGCTGTTTGTGATCACACACCAGCTGCATGATATACTGCATGTGATCATACACCAGCTGCATGATACGCTGCATGTGATCACACACCAGCTGCATGATACGCTTCATGTGATCACATACCAGCTGCATGATTCGCTGTTTGTGATCACACACCAGCTGCATGATATACTGCATGTGATCATACACCAGCTGCATGATACGCTGCATGTGATCACACACCAGCTGCATGATACGCTTCATGTGATCATATACCAGCTGCATGATACTCAGCATGCGATCACACACCAGCTGCATGATTCGCTGTTTGTGATTACACACCATCTGCATGATATACTGCATGTGATCATACACCAGTTGCATGGTACGCTGCATGTGATCATATACCAGCTGCATGATACGCTGCATGTGATCATACACCAGCTGCATGATACACTGCATGTGATCATACACCAGCCACATGATAGGTTGCATATGATCACCCAACAGCTGCATGATACACTGCATTTGATAATACACCAGTTGCATGATATGCTGCATGTGATCACACAGCAGCTGCATGATATGCTGCGTGTGATCACCTGCCAGCTGCATGATATGCTGCATGTGATCACACAATAGCTACATGATATGCTGCATGAGATTACACAGCGGCTGCATGATACACTGCCAGTGATCATAAACCAGCTGCATGATACAATGCATGTGATCATACACCAGCTGCATTATATGCTGCATGTGATCATACACCAACTGCATCATACTCTGCATGTGATCACACACCAGCTGCATGATACGCTGCCTGTGATCATACAACAGCCGTATGATACACTCTATGTGATCACACACCAGCTGCATGATACCCTGCATGTAATAATACACCAGCTTCATGATACGCTGCATGTGATCATACATCAGGTGCATGATAATGAATGTGATCATAGACCAGCTGCATGATACGTTGCATGTGATCATACACCAGCTGCATGATATGCTGCGTGTGATAACAAACCAGCGACATGATACGCTGAATGTGATCATACAGCAGCCGCATTATACGGAGCAAGTGATGACACACCAGCTGCATGATGTGCTGCATGTGATCATACATCAGGTGCATGATAATGAATGTGATCATAGACCAGCTGCATGATACGCTGCATGAGATCACACACCAGCTGCATGATTCACTGTTTGTGATCACACACCAGCTGCATGAGACACTGCATGTGATCATACATCTGTTGCATGATAAGCTGCATGTGATCATACAACAGCTGCATGATACGCTGCATGTGATCACACACCAGCTGCATGATAAGGTGCAAGTGATCACACACGAACTGCATGATACGCTGCATGTGATCATATATTGGCTGCATGGTACGCTGCATGTGATCACACGCCAGCCTCATGATAAGGTGCAAGTGATCACACACGAACTGCATTATATGCTTCATGTGATCATACAACAGTTGCATGATATGCTGCATGTGATCACATGCCAGCTGCATGATACACAGCATGTGATCATACACCCGCCGCATGATACGCTGCATGTGATCACCCACCAGCTGCATGATACGACGCATATGATCACACAGCAGCTGCATGATATGCTGCATGTGATCACAGGCCAGCTGCATTATACGCTACATCTGATCACACACCAGATGCATGATACACTGCATGTGATAAAATACCAGTTGCATGATATGCTGCATGTGATCACATGCCAGCTGCATGATATGCTACATGTGATCACACAACAGCTGCATGATATGCTGCATGTTATCACCCGCCAGCTGAATTATATGCTGCATGTGATCACAAAACAACTACATGATACGCAGCATGATATCACACAGCAGCTGCATGATACATTGCCAGTGATCATACACCAGGTGCAAGATATGCTGCATGTGATCACACACCAGCTACATGATACACTGCATGTGATCACACAACAGCTGCATGATATGCTGCCAGTGATCATGAACCTGCTGCATGATACGCTGCATGTGATAATACACCAGCTGCAAGATACACTGCATGTGATCATATACCAGCTGCATGATACGCTGCATGTGATAATACACCAGCTGCAAGATACACTGCATGTGATCATACACCAGCTGCATGATACACTGCATGTGATCATACACCAGCTGCATGATACGCAGCATGTGATCACCCGACAGCTGCATGATACACTGCATGCGATCACACAGCAGCTGCATGATATGCTGCATGTGATCACACACCAGCTGCATTATACGCTATATCTGATCACACACCAGCTGCATGATACACTGCATGTGATAATAGATCAGTTGAATCATCTGCTGCACGTGATCACACGCCAGCTGCATGATACGCAGCATGTTATCACCCGCCAGCTGCATGATATGCTGCATGTGATCACAAAACAGCTACATGATACGCTGCATGATATCATTCAGAAGCTGCATGATACATTGCTAGTGATCATAAACCAGCTGCATGATATACTGCATGTGATCATACACCAGCTGCATGATATGCTGCATGTGATCGTACTCCTGTTGCATGATATGCTGCATGTGATCATACACCAGCAGCATGATACGCTGCATGAGATCACATACGAACTGCATGATAAGCTGCATGTGATAACATAACAGCTGCATGATACGCTGCATGTTATCATACATCAGCTGCATGATACGCTGCATGTGATCGTACTCCAGTTGCATGATACACTGCATGTGATCATACACCAGCTGCATGATATGCTGCATGTGATCATACACCAGCTGCATGATATGCTGCATGTGATCGTACTCCTGTTGCATGATATGCTGCATGTGATCATACACCAGCAGCATGATACGCTGCATGAGATCACATACGAACTGCATGATAAGCTGCATGTGATAACATAACAGCTGCATGATACGCTGCATGTTATCATACATCAGCTGCATGATACGCTGCATGTGATCGTACTCCAGTTGCATGATACACTGCATGTGATCATACACCAGCTGCATGATATGCTGCATGTGATCGTACTCCAGTTGCATGATATGCTGCATGTGATCATACACCAGCAGCATGATACGCTGCATGTGATCGTACTCCAGTTGCATGATATGCTGCATGTGATCATACACCAGCAGCATGATACGCTGCATGTGATCACATACGAACTGCATGATAAGCTGCATGTGATAACATACCAGCTGCATGATACGCTGCATGTTATCGTACATCAGCTGCATGATACGCTGCATGTGATCGTACTCCAGTTGCATGATACACTGCATGTAATCACAAACCAGCTGCATGATTCGCTGTTTGTGATCACACACCAGCTGCATGATATACTGCATATGATCATACACAAGCTGCATGATATGCTGCATGTGATCATAGAGCAGCTGCATGATACGCTGCGAGTGATCACAAACCAGCCACATGATACGCTGAATGTGATCATACAGCAGCCGCATTATATGGTGCAAGTGATGACACACCAGCTGCATGATATGCTGAATGTGATAATACACCAGCTGCATGATGCACTGCATGTGATCATACACCTGTTGCATGATAAGCTGCATGTGATCATACAACAGCTGCATGATATGCTGCATGTCATCACACACCAGCTGCATGATAATGGGCAAGTGATCACACACGAACTGCATGATATGCTGCATGTGATCATATACCGACTGCATGGTACGCTGCATGTGATCGCTTGCCTGCCGCTTGATAGGCTGGATGTGATGACACACCAGCTGCATGATCCGGTGCAAGTGATGACACACCAGTTGTATGATACATTGCATGTGATAATACACCAGTTGCATGATAAGCTGCATGTAATCACCCAACAGCTGCATGATACACTGCATGTGATCACACACCAGCTGCATGATATGCTGCATGTGATCACACAACAGCTGCATGATACGCTGCATGTGATCACCTGCCAGGTGCATGATATGCTGCGTGTGATCACACAACAGCTGCATGATATGCTGCCAGTGATCATGAACCTGCTGCATGATACGCTGCATGTGATCACACACCAGCTGCATGATTCGCTGCATGTGATCGTACTCCAGTTGCATGATACACTGCATGTGATCATACACCAGCTGCATGATACACTGCATGCGATCACACACCAGCTGCATGATTCGCTGTTTGTGATCACACACCAGCTGCATGATACACTGCATGTGATCATACACCAGCTGCATGATATGCTGCATGTGATCATACACCAGCTGCATGCTACGCTGCATGTGATCATAAACCAGCTGCATGATATGCGGCGAGTGATCACAAACCAGCCACATGATACGCTGAATGTAATCATACAGCAGCCGCATTATACGGTGCAAGTGATGACACACCAGCTGCATGATATGCTGCATGTGACAATACACCAGCTGCATGATACGCTGCATGTGATCACACACCAGCTGCATGATAATGGGCAAGTGATCACACACGAACTGCATGATACGCTGCATGTCATCATATACTGACTGCATGGTACGCTGAATATGATCACTTTCCTGCCGCATGATACGCTGGATGTGATCACCTACCAGCTGCATGTGATGACACACCAGCTGCATGATCTGGTGCAAGTGATGACACACCAGTTGTATGATACACTGCATGTGATAATACACCAGTTGCATGATACGCTGCTTGTGATCATACACCAGCCGCATGGTACACTCTACGTGATCATACATCAACTGCATAGTACAATGCATGTGATCATATACCGGCTGCATGATACGCTGCATGTGATCATACACCAGCTGCATGATACACTGCATCTGATCATACACGAGCCGCATGATACGCTGCATGTGATCACCCAACAGCTGCATGATACACTGCATGCGATCACACAGCAGCTGCATGATAGGCTGCATGTGATCACACAGCAGCTGCATGATATGCTAGATGTGATCACACAACAGCTGCATGAAAAGCTGCATGTGATCACCTGCCAGCTGCATGATATGCTGCATGTGATCACACAGCGGCTGCATGATACACTGCCAGTGATCATAAACCAGCTGCATGATACAATGCATGTGATCATACAGCAGCTGCATGATACGCTGCATGTGATCATACAAAAGCTGCAAGATACACTGCATGTGATCACACAGCAGCTGCATGATTCGCTGCATGTGATCACACACCAGCTGCATGATATACTGCATGTGATCATACACCAGCTGCGTGTTACGCTGCATGTGATCATACACCTGTTGCATGATAAGCTGCATGTGATCATACAACAGCTGCATGATATGCTGCATGTCATCACACACCAGCTGCATGATAATGGGCAAGTGATCACACACGAACTGCATGATACGCTGCATGTGATCATATACCGACTGCATGGTACGCTGCATGTGATCGCTTGCCTGCCGCTTGATAGGCTGGATGTGATGACACACCAGCTGCATGATCCGGTGCAAGTGATGACACACCAGTTGTATGATACATTGCATGTGATAATACACCAGTTGCATGATAAGCTGCATGTAATCACCCAACAGCTGCATGATACACTGCATGTGATCACACACCAGCTGCATGATATGCTGCATGTGATCACACAACAGCTGCATGATACGCTGCATGTGATCACCTGCCAGGTGCATGATATGCTGAGTGTGATCACACAACAGCTGCATGATATGCTGCCAGTGATCATGAACCTGCTGCATGATACGCTGCATGTGATCACACACCAGCTGCATGATTCGCTGCATGTGATCGTACTCCAGTTGCATGATACACTGCATGTGATCATACACCAGCTGCATGATACACTGCATGCGATCACACACCAGCTGCATGATTCGCTGTTTGTGATCACACACCAGCTGCATGATACACTGCATGTGATCATACGCCAGCTGCATGATATGTGGCATGTGATCATACACCAGCTGCATGATAAGCTGCATTTGAAAATACACCAGCTGCATGATAAGGTGCAAGTGATCACACACGAACTGCATGGTACACTGCAAGTGATCACACGCCAGCCGCATGATATGCTGCATGTGATTATACACCAGCCGCATGTTATGATGCATGTGATCACACACCAGCTGCATGATTCGCTGCTTGTGATCACACACCTGCTGCATGATATACTGCATGTGATCATACACCAGCTGCATGATATGCTGCATGTGATCATACACCAGTTGCATGATAAGCTGCCTGTGATCATACACCAGCTGCATGATAAGGTGCAAGTGATCACACACGAACTGCATGGTACACTGCATGTGATCACATGCCAGCCGCAAGATACGCTGCATGTGATCATAGAGCAGCCGCATTACACGCTGCATGTGATCATACACCAGCCTCATTACACGCTTCATATGATCATAAAACAGCCGCATGATACGCTGGATGTGATCACATACCAGCTGCATGTGATGACACACCAGCTGCTTGATCCGGTGCAAGTGATGACACACCAGCTGCATGATACACTGCATGTGATAATACACCGGTTGCATGATACACTGCATGTGATCATACACCAGCTGCATCATACGCTGCATGTGATCACACACCAGCTGCATTATACGCTGCATGTGATCATACACCAGCCGCAAGATACACTGTAAGTGATCACACACCAGCTGCATGATACGCTGCATGCAATCACATACCAGCTGCATGATATGCTGCAGGTGATCATACACCAGATGCATGATACGCTGCATGTGATCATATATCAGCTGCATGATAATGAAAGTGATCATACACCAGCTGCATGATACGCTGCATGTGATCACACACCAGCTGCATGATACACTGCAAGTGATCATACACCAGCTACATGATACACTGCATGTGAACACAACAGCTGCATGATATGCTGCAAGTGATCATTCACCAGCTGCATGAAAGGCTGCATGTGATCACACAACAGCTGCATGTGATCACACAACAGCTGCATGATATGCTGCATATGATCAGACAAAAGCTGCATGATACGCTGCATGTGATCAACTGCCAGGTGCATTATATGCTGCATGTGATCACACGACAGCTACATGATACGCTGCATGAGATCACACAGCAGCTGCAAGATACGCTGCATGTGATCACACACCAGCTGCATAATACGCTGCATGTAACCACATACCAGCCGCATGATACGCTGCATGTGATCACATACCAGATGAATGAAACGCTGCATGTGATCATACTACAGCTGCATGATACGCTGCATGTGATCACACACGAGCTGCGTGATAAGCTGCATGTGATTACACAACAGCTGCATGATACGCTGCAATTGATCACACAACAGCTGCATGATATGCTGCATGTGATCATGCACCAGCTGCATGATACGCTGCATGTGATCATGCACCAGCTGCATGATACGCTGCATGTGATCACACACCAGCTGCATGATACACTGCATGTGATCATACAAAAGCTGCAAGATTCACTGCATGTGATCCTAAACCAGTTGCATGATATGCTGCAAGTGATCACACCCCAGCTGCATGATAAGGTGTAAGTGATCACACACCAAATGCATGATAAGCTGCATGTGATCATATACCATCTGCATGATACACTGTATGTGATCACATGCCAGCTGCATGATACGCTGCATGTCATAATACTCCAGCTGCATGATACGCTGCATGTGCTCACTCAGCAGCTGCATGATATGCTGCATGTGATCATACACCAGCTGCATGATACGCTGCATGTGATCATACTCTAGCTGCATGAAATGCTGCATGTGAACATACACCAGCTGCATGATTCGCTGAATGTGATCATACATCAGCTGCATGATAATGAATGTGATCATACATCAGCTGCAGGATATGCTGCATGTGATCATGCACCAGCTGCATCTTACGCTGCATGTGATCACACACCAGCTGCATTATATGCTGCATGTGATCATAATCCAGCCGCATGATAGATCGTATGTGATCACACACCAGCTGCATGATACGCTGCATGTGATCATGCAGCAGCTGCATGATACACTGCATGTGATCATACACCAGCTGCATGATACGCTGCATGCGGTCAGACACCAGCTGCATGATATGCTGCAGGTGATCATACACCAGATGCATGATACGCTGCATGTGATCATATATCAGCTGCATAATAATGAAAGTGATCATACACCAGCTACATGATACGCTGCATGGGATCACACACCAGCTGCATGATACGCTGCATGATAAAAAAGCTGCAATATTCACGGCATGTGATC
This sequence comes from Carcharodon carcharias, assembly GCF_017639515.1. Classification (NCBI taxonomy): domain Eukaryota; kingdom Metazoa; phylum Chordata; class Chondrichthyes; order Lamniformes; family Lamnidae; genus Carcharodon; species Carcharodon carcharias. The sequence goes on from NC_054494.1 coordinate 4,948,012, forward strand.
ATACACCAGTTGCATGATATACTGCATGTGATCACATGCCAGCTGCATGATACGCTGCATGTCATAATACTCCTGCTGCATGAAAAGCTGCATGTGCTCACTCAGCAGCTGCATGATAGGCTGCATGTAATCATACACCAGCTGCATGATACGCTGCATGTGATCATACACCAGCTGCATGAAATGCTGCATGTGAACATACACCAGCTGCATGATACGCTGAATGTGATCATACATCATCTGCATGATAATGAATGTGATCATACACCAGCTGCAGGATATGCTGAATGTGATCATGCACCAGCTGCATCATACGCTGCATGTGATCACACACTAGCTGCATTATATGCTGCATGTGATCATACACCAGCTGCATGATACCCTGCATGTGATCACGCAGCAGCTGCATGATACTCTGCATGTGATCATACACCAGCTACATGATACGCTGCTTGGGACCATACACCAGCTGCATGATACGCTGCATGTGATCACACACCAGCTGCATGATATGCTGCAGGTGATCATACACCAGATGCATGATACCCTGCATGTAATCATATATCAGCTGCATGATAATGAAAGTGATCATACACCAGCTGCATGATACGCTGCATGTGATCACACACCAGCTGCATGATACGGTGCATGTGATCACACAGCTGCATGATACACTGCAAATGATCATACTCCAGCTACATGATACACTGCATGTGATCACAACAGCTGCATGATATGCTGCAAGTGATCATTCAACAGCTGCATGAAAGGCTGCATGTGATCACACAACAGCTGCATGTTATGCTGCATGTGATCACACAGCAGCTGCATGATATGCTGCATGTGATCACACAACAGCTGCATGATACGCTGCATGTGATCAACCACCAGGTGCATTATATGCTGCATGTGATCACACAACAGCTACATGATATGCTGCATGAGACACACAGCAGCTGCAAGATACGCTAACAGTGATCCTACACCACCTGCAAGATAAACACTGCATGTGATTACACACCAGCTGCATGATACGCTGCATGTAATCACATACAGGCCGCATGATACAATGCATGTGATCACATACCAGCTGCATGAAACGCTGCATGTGATCATACTAAAGCTGCATGATACGCTGCATGTGATTACACACCAGCTGCATGATACACTGCATGTAATCACATACCAGCCGCATGATACAATGCATGTGATCACTTACCAGCTGCATGAATCGCTGCATGTGATCATACTAAAGCTGCATGATACGCTGCATGTGATCATACAAAAGCTGCAAGATACGATGCATGTGATCATACACCAGCTGCAAGATACGCTGCATGTGATCATACACCAGCTGCATGATACGCTGCATGCGGTCAGACACCAGCTGCATGATATGCTGCAGGTGATCATACACCAGATGCATGATACGCTGCATGTGATCATATATCAGCTGCATAATAATGAAAGTGATCATACACCAGCTACATGATACGCTGCATGGGATCACACACCAGCTGCATGATACGCTGCATGTGATCACACAAAAGCTGCATGATACACTGCAAGTGATCATACACCAGCTACATGATACACTGCATGTGATCACAACAGCTGCAGGATATGCTGCAGGTGATCATTCAACAGCTGCATGAAATCTGCATATGATCACACAACAGCTGCATGTTATGCTGCATGTGATCATACACCAGCTGCATGTGATCACACAACAGCTGCATGATACGCTGCATGTGATCAAACACCAGTTGCATTTTATGCTGCATGTGATCACACAACAGCTACATGATACGCTGCATGAGATCACACAGCAGCTGCATGATACACTACCAGTGATCATACACCAGCTGCAAGATACACTACATGTGATCACACAGCAGCTGCATGATACACTGCATGTGATCATGCACCAGCTGCATGATACTCTGCATGTGATAACACACCAGCTGCATGATACAATGCATGTGATCATAAAAAAGCTGCAATATTCACGGCATGTGATCATACACCAGTTGCATGATATACTGCATGTGATCACATGCCAGCTGCATGATACGCTGCATGTCATAATACTCCTGCTGCATGAAAAGCTGCATGTGCTCACTCAGCAGCTGCATGATAGGCTGCATGTAATCATACACCAGCTGCATGATACGCTGCATGTGATCATACACCAGCTGCATGAAATGCTGCATGTGAACATACACCAGCTGCATGATACGCTGAATGTGATCATACATCAGCTGCATGATAATGAATGTGATCATACACCAGCTGCAGGATATGCTGCATGTGATCGTACTCCTGTTGCATGATATGCTGCATGTGATCATACACCAGCAGCATGATACGCTGCATGAGATCACATACGAACTGCATGATAAGCTGCATGTGATAACATAACAGCTGCATGATACGCTGCATGTTATCATACATCAGCTGCATGATACGCTGCATGTGATCGTACTCCAGTTGCATGATACACTGCATGTGATCATACACCAGCTGCATGATATGCTGCATGTGATCGTACTCCAGTTGCATGATATGCTGCATGTGATCATACACCAGCAGCATGATACGCTGCATGTGATCGTACTCCAGTTGCATGATATGCTGCATGTGATCATACACCAGCAGCATGATACGCTGCATGTGATCACATACGAACTGCATGATAAGCTGCATGTGATAACATACCAGCTGCATGATACGCTGCATGTTATCGTACATCAGCTGCATGATACGCTGCATGTGATCGTACTCCAGTTGCATGATACACTGCATGTAATCACAAACCAGCTGCATGATTCGCTGTTTGTGATCACACACCAGCTGCATGATATACTGCATATGATCATACACAAGCTGCATGATATGCTGCATGTGATCATAGAGCAGCTGCATGATACGCTGCGAGTGATCACAAACCAGCCACATGATACGCTGAATGTGATCATACAGCAGCCGCATTATATGGTGCAAGTGATGACACACCAGCTGCATGATATGCTGAATGTGATAATACACCAGCTGCATGATGCACTGCATGTGATCATACACCTGTTGCATGATAAGCTGCATGTGATCATACAACAGCTGCATGATATGCTGCATGTCATCACACACCAGCTGCATGATAATGGGCAAGTGATCACACACGAACTGCATGATATGCTGCATGTGATCATATACCGACTGCATGGTACGCTGCATGTGATCGCTTGCCTGCCGCTTGATAGGCTGGATGTGATGACACACCAGCTGCATGATCCGGTGCAAGTGATGACACACCAGTTGTATGATACATTGCATGTGATAATACACCAGTTGCATGATAAGCTGCATGTAATCACCCAACAGCTGCATGATACACTGCATGTGATCACACACCAGCTGCATGATATGCTGCATGTGATCACACAACAGCTGCATGATACGCTGCATGTGATCACCTGCCAGGTGCATGATATGCTGCGTGTGATCACACAACAGCTGCATGATATGCTGCCAGTGATCATGAACCTGCTGCATGATACGCTGCATGTGATCACACACCAGCTGCATGATTCGCTGCATGTGATCGTACTCCAGTTGCATGATACACTGCATGTGATCATACACCAGCTGCATGATACACTGCATGCGATCACACACCAGCTGCATGATTCGCTGTTTGTGATCACACACCAGCTGCATGATACACTGCATGTGATCATACACCAGCTGCATGATATGCTGCATGTGATCATACACCAGCTGCATGCTACGCTGCATGTGATCATAAACCAGCTGCATGATATGCGGCGAGTGATCACAAACCAGCCACATGATACGCTGAATGTAATCATACAGCAGCCGCATTATACGGTGCAAGTGATGACACACCAGCTGCATGATATGCTGCATGTGACAATACACCAGCTGCATGATACGCTGCATGTGATCACACACCAGCTGCATGATAATGGGCAAGTGATCACACACGAACTGCATGATACGCTGCATGTCATCATATACTGACTGCATGGTACGCTGAATATGATCACTTTCCTGCCGCATGATACGCTGGATGTGATCACCTACCAGCTGCATGTGATGACACACCAGCTGCATGATCTGGTGCAAGTGATGACACACCAGTTGTATGATACACTGCATGTGATAATACACCAGTTGCATGATACGCTGCTTGTGATCATACACCAGCCGCATGGTACACTCTACGTGATCATACATCAACTGCATAGTACAATGCATGTGATCATATACCGGCTGCATGATACGCTGCATGTGATCATACACCAGCTGCATGATACACTGCATCTGATCATACACGAGCCGCATGATACGCTGCATGTGATCACCCAACAGCTGCATGATACACTGCATGCGATCACACAGCAGCTGCATGATAGGCTGCATGTGATCACACAGCAGCTGCATGATATGCTAGATGTGATCACACAACAGCTGCATGAAAAGCTGCATGTGATCACCTGCCAGCTGCATGATATGCTGCATGTGATCACACAGCGGCTGCATGATACACTGCCAGTGATCATAAACCAGCTGCATGATACAATGCATGTGATCATACAGCAGCTGCATGATACGCTGCATGTGATCATACAAAAGCTGCAAGATACACTGCATGTGATCACACAGCAGCTGCATGATTCGCTGCATGTGATCACACACCAGCTGCATGATATACTGCATGTGATCATACACCAGCTGCGTGTTACGCTGCATGTGATCATACACCTGTTGCATGATAAGCTGCATGTGATCATACAACAGCTGCATGATATGCTGCATGTCATCACACACCAGCTGCATGATAATGGGCAAGTGATCACACACGAACTGCATGATACGCTGCATGTGATCATATACCGACTGCATGGTACGCTGCATGTGATCGCTTGCCTGCCGCTTGATAGGCTGGATGTGATGACACACCAGCTGCATGATCCGGTGCAAGTGATGACACACCAGTTGTATGATACATTGCATGTGATAATACACCAGTTGCATGATAAGCTGCATGTAATCACCCAACAGCTGCATGATACACTGCATGTGATCACACACCAGCTGCATGATATGCTGCATGTGATCACACAACAGCTGCATGATACGCTGCATGTGATCACCTGCCAGGTGCATGATATGCTGAGTGTGATCACACAACAGCTGCATGATATGCTGCCAGTGATCATGAACCTGCTGCATGATACGCTGCATGTGATCACACACCAGCTGCATGATTCGCTGCATGTGATCGTACTCCAGTTGCATGATACACTGCATGTGATCATACACCAGCTGCATGATACACTGCATGCGATCACACACCAGCTGCATGATTCGCTGTTTGTGATCACACACCAGCTGCATGATACACTGCATGTGATCATACGCCAGCTGCATGATATGTGGCATGTGATCATACACCAGCTGCATGATAAGCTGCATTTGAAAATACACCAGCTGCATGATAAGGTGCAAGTGATCACACACGAACTGCATGGTACACTGCAAGTGATCACACGCCAGCCGCATGATATGCTGCATGTGATTATACACCAGCCGCATGTTATGATGCATGTGATCACACACCAGCTGCATGATTCGCTGCTTGTGATCACACACCTGCTGCATGATATACTGCATGTGATCATACACCAGCTGCATGATATGCTGCATGTGATCATACACCAGTTGCATGATAAGCTGCCTGTGATCATACACCAGCTGCATGATAAGGTGCAAGTGATCACACACGAACTGCATGGTACACTGCATGTGATCACATGCCAGCCGCAAGATACGCTGCATGTGATCATAGAGCAGCCGCATTACACGCTGCATGTGATCATACACCAGCCTCATTACACGCTTCATATGATCATAAAACAGCCGCATGATACGCTGGATGTGATCACATACCAGCTGCATGTGATGACACACCAGCTGCTTGATCCGGTGCAAGTGATGACACACCAGCTGCATGATACACTGCATGTGATAATACACCGGTTGCATGATACACTGCATGTGATCATACACCAGCTGCATCATACGCTGCATGTGATCACACACCAGCTGCATTATACGCTGCATGTGATCATACACCAGCCGCAAGATACACTGTAAGTGATCACACACCAGCTGCATGATACGCTGCATGCAATCACATACCAGCTGCATGATATGCTGCAGGTGATCATACACCAGATGCATGATACGCTGCATGTGATCATATATCAGCTGCATGATAATGAAAGTGATCATACACCAGCTGCATGATACGCTGCATGTGATCACACACCAGCTGCATGATACACTGCAAGTGATCATACACCAGCTACATGATACACTGCATGTGAACACAACAGCTGCATGATATGCTGCAAGTGATCATTCACCAGCTGCATGAAAGGCTGCATGTGATCACACAACAGCTGCATGTGATCACACAACAGCTGCATGATATGCTGCATATGATCAGACAAAAGCTGCATGATACGCTGCATGTGATCAACTGCCAGGTGCATTATATGCTGCATGTGATCACACGACAGCTACATGATACGCTGCATGAGATCACACAGCAGCTGCAAGATACGCTGCATGTGATCACACACCAGCTGCATAATACGCTGCATGTAACCACATACCAGCCGCATGATACGCTGCATGTGATCACATACCAGATGAATGAAACGCTGCATGTGATCATACTACAGCTGCATGATACGCTGCATGTGATCACACACGAGCTGCGTGATAAGCTGCATGTGATTACACAACAGCTGCATGATACGCTGCAATTGATCACACAACAGCTGCATGATATGCTGCATGTGATCATGCACCAGCTGCATGATACGCTGCATGTGATCATGCACCAGCTGCATGATACGCTGCATGTGATCACACACCAGCTGCATGATACACTGCATGTGATCATACAAAAGCTGCAAGATTCACTGCATGTGATCCTAAACCAGTTGCATGATATGCTGCAAGTGATCACACCCCAGCTGCATGATAAGGTGTAAGTGATCACACACCAAATGCATGATAAGCTGCATGTGATCATATACCATCTGCATGATACACTGTATGTGATCACATGCCAGCTGCATGATACGCTGCATGTCATAATACTCCAGCTGCATGATACGCTGCATGTGCTCACTCAGCAGCTGCATGATATGCTGCATGTGATCATACACCAGCTGCATGATACGCTGCATGTGATCATACTCTAGCTGCATGAAATGCTGCATGTGAACATACACCAGCTGCATGATTCGCTGAATGTGATCATACATCAGCTGCATGATAATGAATGTGATCATACATCAGCTGCAGGATATGCTGCATGTGATCATGCACCAGCTGCATCTTACGCTGCATGTGATCACACACCAGCTGCATTATATGCTGCATGTGATCATAATCCAGCCGCATGATAGATCGTATGTGATCACACACCAGCTGCATGATACGCTGCATGTGATCATGCAGCAGCTGCATGATACACTGCATGTGATCATACACCAGCTGCATGATACGCTGCATGCGGTCAGACACCAGCTGCATGATATGCTGCAGGTGATCATACACCAGATGCATGATACGCTGCATGTGATCATATATCAGCTGCATAATAATGAAAGTGATCATACACCAGCTACATGATACGCTGCATGGGATCACACACCAGCTGCATGATACGCTGCATGATAAAAAAGCTGCAATATTCACGGCATGTGATCATACACCAGTTGCATGATATACTGCATGTGATCACATGCCAGCTGCATGATACGCTGCATGTCATAATACTCCTGCTGCATGAAAAGCTGCATGTGCTCACTCAGCAGCTGCATGATAGGCTGCATGTAATCATACACCAGCTGCATGATACGCTGCATGTGATCATACACCAGCTGCATGAAATGCTGCATGTGAACATACACCAGCTGCATGATACGCTGAATGTGATCATACATCATCTGCATGATAATGAATGTGATCATACACCAGCTGCAGGATATGCTGAATGTGATCATGCACCAGCTGCATCATACGCTGCATGTGATCACACACTAGCTGCATTATATGCTGCATGTGATCATACACCAGCTGCATGATACCCTGCATGTGATCACGCAGCAGCTGCATGATACTCTGCATGTGATCATACACCAGCTACATGATACGCTGCTTGGGACCATACACCAGCTGCATGATACGCTGCATGTGATCACACACCAGCTGCATGATATGCTGCAGGTGATCATACACCAGATGCATGATACCCTGCATGTAATCATATATCAGCTGCATGATAATGAAAGTGATCATACACCAGCTGCATGATACGCTGCATGTGATCACACACCAGCTGCATGATACGGTGCATGTGATCACACAGCTGCATGATACACTGCAAATGATCATACTCCAGCTACATGATACACTGCATGTGATCACAACAGCTGCATGATATGCTGCAAGTGATCATTCAACAGCTGCATGAAAGGCTGCATGTGATCACACAACAGCTGCATGTTATGCTGCATGTGATCACACAGCAGCTGCATGATATGCTGCATGTGATCACACAACAGCTGCATGATACGCTGCATGTGATCAACCACCAGGTGCATTATATGCTGCATGTGATCACACAACAGCTACATGATATGCTGCATGAGACACACAGCAGCTGCAAGATACGCTAACAGTGATCCTACACCACCTGCAAGATAAACACTGCATGTGATTACACACCAGCTGCATGATACGCTGCATGTAATCACATACAGGCCGCATGATACAATGCATGTGATCACATACCAGCTGCATGAAACGCTGCATGTGATCATACTAAAGCTGCATGATACGCTGCATGTGATTACACACCAGCTGCATGATACACTGCATGTAATCACATACCAGCCGCATGATACAATGCATGTGATCACTTACCAGCTGCATGAATCGCTGCATGTGATCATACTAAAGCTGCATGATACGCTGCATGTGATCATACAAAAGCTGCAAGATACGATGCATGTGATCATACACCAGCTGCAAGATACGCTGCATGTGATCATACACCAGCTGCATGATACGCTGCATGCGGTCAGACACCAGCTGCATGATATGCTGCAGGTGATCATACACCAGATGCATGATACGCTGCATGTGATCATATATCAGCTGCATAATAATGAAAGTGATCATACACCAGCTACATGATACGCTGCATGGGATCACACACCAGCTGCATGATACGCTGCATGTGATCACACAAAAGCTGCATGATACACTGCAAGTGATCATACACCAGCTACATGATACACTGCATGTGATCACAACAGCTGCAGGATATGCTGCAGGTGATCATTCAACAGCTGCATGAAATCTGCATATGATCACACAACAGCTGCATGTTATGCTGCATGTGATCATACACCAGCTGCATGTGATCACACAACAGCTGCATGATACGCTGCATGTGATCAAACACCAGTTGCATTTTATGCTGCATGTGATCACACAACAGCTACATGATACGCTGCATGAGATCACACAGCAGCTGCATGATACACTACCAGTGATCATACACCAGCTGCAAGATACACTACATGTGATCACACAGCAGCTGCATGATACACTGCATGTGATCATGCACCAGCTGCATGATACTCTGCATGTGATAACACACCAGCTGCATGATACAATGCATGTGATCATAAAAAAGCTGCAATATTCACGGCATGTGATCATACACCAGTTGCATGATATACTGCATGTGATCACATGCCAGCTGCATGATACGCTGCATGTCATAATACTCCTGCTGCATGAAAAGCTGCATGTGCTCACTCAGCAGCTGCATGATAGGCTGCATGTAATCATACACCAGCTGCATGATACGCTGCATGTGATCATACACCAGCTGCATGAAATGCTGCATGTGAACATACACCAGCTGCATGATACGCTGAATGTGATCATACATCAGCTGCATGATAATGAATGTGATCATACACCAGCTGCAGGATATGCTGAATGTGTTCATGCACCAGCTGCATCATACGCTGCATGTGATCACACACCAGCTGCATTATATGCTGCATGTGATCATACACCAGCTGCATGATACCCTGCATGTGATCACGCAGCAGCTGCATGATACTCTGCATGTGATCATACACCAGCTGCATGATACGCTGCTTGGGACCATACACCAGCTGCATGATACGCTGCATGTGATCACACACCAGCTGCATGATATGCTGCAGGTGATAATACACCAGATGCATGATACGCTGCATGTAATCATATATCAGCTGCATGATAATGAAAGTGATCATACACCAGCTGCATGATACGCTGCATGTGATCACACACCAGCTGCATGATACGGTGCATGTGATCACACAACAGCTGCATGATACACTGCAAATGATCATACTCCAGCTACATGATACACTGCATGTGATCACAACAGCTGCATGATATGCTGCAAGTGATCATTCAACAGCTGCATGAAAGGCTGCATGTGATCACACAACAGCTGCATGTTATGCTGCATGTGATCACACACCAGCTACATGATATGCTGCATGAGACACACAGCAGCTGCAAGATACGCTAACAGTGATCATACACCACCTGCAAGATAAACACTGCATGTGATTACACACCAGCTGCATGATACGCTGCATGTAATCACATACCGGCCGCATGATACAATGCATGTGATCACATACCAGCCACATGATACGCTGAATGTGATCATACAGCAGCTGCATTATACGGAGCAAGTGATGACACGCCAGCTGCGTGATGTGCTACATGTGATCATACATCAGGTGCATGATAATGAATGTGATCATAGACCAGCTGCATGATACGCTGCATGTGATCACACACCAGCTGCATTATACGCTGCATGTGATCATACACCAGCCACATGATATACTGTATGTGATCACACACCAGCTGCATGATACGCTGCATGTGATCATACACCAGCTGCATGATACGCTGCATGTGATCATACACCAGCTACATGATACACTGCATGTGATCACAACAGCTGCATGATATGCTGCAAGTGATCACTCACCAGCTGCATGTTATGCTGCATGTGATCACACACCAGCTGCATGTGATCACACAGCAGCTGCATGATATGCTGCATGTGACCACACAACAGCTGCATGATATGCTGCATGTGATCAACCACCAGGTGCATTATATGGTGCATGTGATCACACAACAGCTACATGATACGCTGCATGAGATCACACAGCAGCCGCATGATACGCTGCCAGTGATCATACACCAGCTGCAAGATATGCTGCATGTGATCACACACCAGCCGCATGATACGCTGCATGTGATCATGCACCAGCTGCATGATACTTTGCATGTGATAACACACGAACTGCATGATACACTGCATGTGATCATAAAAAAGCTGCAAGATTCTCGGCCTGTGAACATACACCAGTTGCATGATCCGCTGCAAGTGATCACACACCAGCTGCATGATAAGGTGCAAATGATCACACACCAAACGCATGATAAGCTGCTTGTGATCATATACCAGCTGCATGATACACTGCATGTGATCATAAAAAAGCTGCAAGATTCACGGCCTGTGATCATACACCAGTTGCATGATCCGCTGCAAGTGATCACACACCAGCTGCATGATAAGGTGCAAATGATCACAAACCAAATGCATGATAAGCTGCATGTGATCATATACCAGCTGCATGATACACTGCATGTGATCACATGCCAGCTGCATGATACGCTGCATGTCATAATACTCCAGCAGCACAAAAAGCTGCATGTGCTCACTCAGCAGCTGCATGATAGGCTGCATGTGATCATACACCAGATGCATGAAATGCTGCATGTGAACATACACCAGCTGCATGATACGCTGAACGTGATCATACATCAGCTGCATGATAATGAATGTGATCATACACCAGCCGCATGATACACTGTATGTGATCATACACCAGCTGCATGATACGCTGCATGTGATCACGCAGCAGCTGCATGATAATCTGCATGTGATCATACACCAGCTGCATGATACGCTGCTTGTGACCATATACCAGCTGCATGATACGCTGCATGGGATCACACACCAGCTGCATGATATGCTGCAGGTGATCATACACCAGATGCATGATACGCTGCATGTGATCATATATCAGCTGCATGATAATGAAAGTGATCCTACACCAGCTGCATGATACACTGTATGTGATCACACAGCGGCTGCATGATACGCTGCATGTGATCATGCAGCAGCTGCATGATACTCTGCATATGATCATACACCAGCTGCATGATATGCTGCTTGAGACCATACACCAGCTGCATGATATGCTGCATGCGATCACACACCAGCCGCATGATATGCTGCAGGTGATCATACACCAGATGCATGATACGCTGCATGTGATCATATATCAGCTGCATGATAATGAAAGTGATCATACACCAGCTGCATGATACACTGCATATGATCACACACCAGCTGCATGATACGCTGCATGTGATCACAAAAAAGCTGCATGATACACTGCAAGTGATCATTCACCAGCTGCATGAAAGGCTGCATGTGATCACACAACAGCTGCATGTTATGCTGCATGTGATCACACAGCAGCTGCATAATATGCTGCATGTGATCACACAGCAGCTGCATGATATGCTGCATGTGATCAACCACCAGGTGCATTATATGCTGCATGTGATCACACAACAGCTACATGATATGCTGCATGAGATCACACAACAGCTGCATGATATGCTACCAGTGATCATACACCAGCTGCAAGATACGCTGCATGTGATCACACAGCAGCTGCATGATACACTGCATGTAATCACAAAGCTGCCACATGATATAATGCATGTGATCACATACCAGCTGCATGAAACGCTGCATGTGGTCATACTACAGCTGCATGATGTGCTGCATGTGATCATACAAAAGCTGCAAGATACGCTGCATGTGATCATACACCAGCTGCAAGATACGCTGCATGTGATCATACACCAGCTGCATGATACACCGAATGTGATCATACAACAGCCGCATGATAAGCTGCATGTGATCACCCAGCAGCTGCATGATACGCTGCATGTGATCATACACAAGCTGCATGTTACGCTGCATGTGTTCACACAACTGCTGCATCATACGCTGCATGTGATCATACACCAGCTGCATGATATGCTACGAGTGATCACAAACCAGCCACATGATACACTGAATGTGAGCATACATCAGCCGCATTATATGGTGCAAGTGATGACACACCAGCTGCATGATATGCTGCATGTGATAATACACCAGCTGCATGATACACTGCATGTGATCATACACCTGTTGCATGATAAGCTGCATGTGATCACACAACAGCTGCATGATACGCTGCATGTCATCACACAGCAGCTGCATGATAATGGGCAAGTGATCACACACGAACTGCATGATGTGCTGCATGTGATCATATACCAACTGCATGGTACGCTGCATGTGATCACTTGCCTGCTGCATGATACGCTGGATGTGATGACACACCAGCTGCATGATCCGGTGCAAGTGATGACACACCAGTTGTATGATACACTGCATGTGATAATACACCAGTTGCATGATACGCTGCATGTAATCACACAACTGCTGCATGAAAGACTGCAAGTGATCACACACCAGCTGCATGATACGCTGCATGTGATCACCCGCCAGCTGCATGATATGCTGCACGTGATCACACAACAGCTGCATGATATGCTGCCAGTGATCATGAACCTGCTGCATGATACCCTGCATGTGATCATACACCAGCTGCATGATACGCTGCGAGTGATCACAAACCAGCCACATGATACACTGAATGTGATCATACATCAGCCGCTTTATATGGTGCAAGTGATGACACACCAGCTGCATGATATGCTGCATGTAATAATACACCAGCTGCATGATACACTGCATGTGATCATACACCTGTTGCATGATAAGCTGCATGTGATCACACAACAGCTGCATGATACGCTGCATGTCATCACACACCAGCTGCATGATAATGGGCAAGTGATCACACACGAATTGCATGATACGCTGCATGTGATCATATACCGACTGCATGGTACGCTGCATGTGATCACTTGCCTGCTGCATGATACGCTGGATGTGATCATACATCAGCCGCATTATATGGTGCAAGTGATGACACACCAGCTGCATGATATGCTGCATGTGATAATACACCAGCTGCATGATACACTGCATGTGATCACACAGCAGCTGCATGATATGCTGCATGTGATCACCCGCCAGCTGCATGATATGCTGCATGTGTTCACATAACAGCTGCATGATATGCTGCCAGTGATCATGAACCTGCTGCATGATACGCTGCATGTGATCACACACCAGCTGCATGATACACTGCATGTGATCACATATCAGCCGCATAATACGCTGCAAGTGATCACATACCAGTTGCATGATACACTGCATGTGATCATACACCAGCTGCATGATATGTTGAATGTGATCATACATCAGCTGCAAGATACGCTGCAGTTGAACACACACCAGCTACATGTTACACAGCATGTGATCATACACCTGCCGCATTATACGCTGCATGTGATCACCCACCAGCTGCATGATACACTGCATGTGATCACACAGCGGCTGCATGATATGCTGCATGTGATCACAGGCCAGCTGCATTATACGCTACATCTGATCACACACCAGATGCATGATACACTGCATGTGATAATACACCAGTTGCAAGATATGCTGCATGTGATAACACTCCAGCTGCATGATAAGCTGCATGTGATCATACACCAGTTGCTTGATACGCTGCATGTGATAACATACCAGCTGCATGATACGCTGCATGTTATCATACACCAGATGCATGATACGCTGCATGTGATCTTATATCAGCTGCATGATAATGAAAGTGATCATACACCAGCTGCATGATATGCTGCAAGTGATCATTCACCAGCTGCATGAAAGGCTGCATGTGATCACACAGCAGCTGCATGATATGCTGCATGTGATCAACCACCAGGTGCATGATATGCTGCATGTGATCACACAACAGCTGCATGATACGCTGCATGTGATCAACCACCAGGTGCATTATATGCTGCATGTGATCACACAACAGCTACATGATACGCTGCATGAGATCACACAGGAGCTGCATGATACGTTACCAGTGATCATACACCAGCTGCAAGATACGCTGCATGTGATTGCACACCAGCCGCATGATACGCTGCATGTGATCATACACCAGCTGCATGATACTCTGCATGTGATAACACACCAGCTGCATGATACACTGCATGTGATCATAAAAAAGCTGCAAGTTTCACGGCCTGTGATCATACACCAGTTGCATGATACACTGCAAATGATCACACACCAGCTGCATGATAAGATGCAAATGATCAGACACCAAATGCATGATATGCTGCATGAGATCATATACCAGCTGCATGATATACTGCATGTGATCACATGCCAGCTGCATGATACGCTGCATGTCATAATACTCCAGCTGCACGATACGCTGCATGTGCTCACTCAGCAGTTGCATGATAGGCTGCATGTGGTCAGACACCAGCTGCATGATAAGCTGCATGTGTTCATACACCAGATGCATGAAATGCTGCATGTGAACATACACCAGCTGCATGATACGCTGAATGTGATCATACATCAGCTGCATGATAATGAATGTGATCATACACCAGCTGCATGATACGCTGAATGTGATCATACATCAGCTGCATGATAATGAATGTGATCATACACCAGCTGCAGGATATGCTGAATGTGATCATGCACCAGCTGCATCATACGATGCATGTGATCATACACCAGCTGCATCATACGCTGCATGTGATCACACACCAGCTGCATGATACGCTGCATGTGATCAAACACCAGCTGCATCATACGCTGCATGTGATCACACACCAGCTGCATTATACGCTGCATGTGATCACACACCAGCTGCATTATATGCTGCATGTGATCATACACCAGCTGCATGATACGCTGCTTGTGACCGTATACCAGCTGCATGATACGCTGCATGTGATCACACACCAGCTGCATGATATGCTGCAGGTGATCATACTTCAGATGCATGAAATGCTGCATGTGAACATACACCAGCTGCATGATACGCTGAATGTGATCATACATCAGCTGCATGATAATGAATGTGATCATACACCAGCTGCAGGATATGCTGAATGTGATCATGCACCAGCTGCATCATACGATGCATGTGATCATACACCAGCTGCATCATACGCTGCATGTGATCACACACCAGCTGCATTATACGCTGCATGTGATCAAACACCAGCTGCATCATACGCTGCATGTGATCACACACCAGCTGCATTATACGCTGCATGTGATCACACACCAGCTGCATTATATGCTGCATGTGATCATACACCAGCTGCATGATACGCTGCTTGTGACCGTATTCCAGCTGCATGATACGCTGCATGTGATCACACACCAGCTGCATGATATGCTGCAGGTGATCATACTTCAGATGCATGATACGCTGCATGTGATCATATATCAGCTGCATGATAATGAAAGTGATCATACACCAGCTGCATGATACGCTGCATGTGATCACACACCAGCTGCATGATACGCTGCATGTGATCACACAACAGCTGCATGATATGCTGCAAGTGATCATTCACCAGCTGCATGAAAGGCTGCATGTGATCACACACCAGCTGCATGATACACTGCATGAGATCACACAGCAGCTGCATGATACGCTACCAGTGTTCATACACCAGCTGCAAGATATGCTGCATGTGAGCACACACCAGTTGTATGATACGCTGCATGTAATCACATACCAGCCGCATGATACAATGCATGTGATAACATACCAGCTGCATGAAATGCTGCATGTGATCATACTACAGCTGCATGATACGTTGCATGTGATCATACAAAAGCTGCAAGATACGCTGCATATGATCATACACCAGCTGCAAGATATGCTGCATGTGATCATACACCAGCTGCATGATACACCAAATGTGATCATACACCAGCCGCATGATAAGCTGCATGTGATCACCCAGCAGCTGCACGATACGTTGCATGTGATCATACACAAGCTGCATGTTACGCTGCATGTGTTCACACAACTGCTGCCTGATACACTGCGTGTGATCATACACCAGCTGCTTGTTACACTGCATGTGATCACACAACAGCCGCATGATATGCCGCATGGGATCACACCACAGCTGCATGTGATCATACACCATAGCTGCATGATACACTGCATGTGATCACACACCAGCTGCATGACATGCTGCATGTGATCATACACCAGGTGTATGTTACGTTGCATGAGATCATTCACCTGCCGCATGATATGCTGCATGTGATCATGCACCAGCTGAATGATACCCTGCATGTAATAATACACCAGCATCATGATACGCTGCATGTGATCACTTATCAGCTGCATGATATGCTGCATGTGATCATACATCAGCTGCATGATGTGCTGCATGTGATCATACACCAGCTGCATGATATACTGCATGTGATCATACACCAGCTGCATGATACGCTGCATGTGATCATACACTAGCTGCATGATACGCTGCGTGTGATCACAAACCAGCCACATGATACGCTGAATGTGATCATACAGCAGCTGCATTATACTGAGCAAGTGATGACACACCAGCTGCATGATGTGCTGCATGTGATCATTAATCAGGTGCATGATAATGAATGTGATCATAGAGCAGCTGCATGATACGCTGCATGAGATCACACACCAGCTGCATGATTCGCTGTTTGTGATCACACACCAGCTGCATGATACACTGCATGTGATCATACAGCAGCTGCAGGATACGCTGCATGTGATCACATGCCAGCCGCATGATACGCTGGATGTGATCACATACCAGCTGCATGTGAAGACACACCAGCTGCATGATCCGGTGCAAGCGATGACACACCAGTTGCATGATACGCTGCATGTGATCATACACCAGCTCCATGGTACACTCTATGTGATCATACATCAGCTGCATGGTACGCTGCATGTGATCCTATACCGGCTACATGATACGCTGCATGTGATCATACACCAGCTGCATGATACGCAGCATGTGATCACTCAACAGCTGCATGATACACTGCATGCGATCACACAGCAGCTGCATGATATGCTGCATGTGATCACACACCAGCTGCATTATACGCTACATGTGATCACACACCAGCTGCATGATACACTGCATGTGATAATACAACAGTTGCATGATACGCTGCATGTGATCATACGCCAGCTGCATGATATGATGCATGTGATCACACAACTGCTGCATGATACGCTGCAGGTGATCACCTGCCAGCTGCATGATATGCTGCATGTGATCACACAACAGTTATATGATACGCTGCATGAGATCACACAGTGTCTGCATGATACACTACCAGTGATCATAAACCAGCTGCATGATACAATGCATGTGATCATACACCAGCTGCATGATATGCTGCATGTGATCATAAATCAGTTGCATGATAAGCTGCATGTGATCATACACCAGCTGCATCATACGCTGCATGTGATCACACACCAGCTGCATGATATGCTGCATTTGATCATAAACCAGCCGCATGATAGACTGTAGGTGATCACACACAAGTTGCAAGATACTATGCATGTGATCATACACCAGCTTCATGATATGCTGCATGTGATCACTCATCAGCTGCATGATATGCTGCATGTGATCATACACCAGCGACATGATATGCTGCATGTGCTCATACATCAGGTGCATGATAATGAATGTGATCATACACTAGCTGCATGATACGGAGCATGTGATCACACACCAGCTGCATGATAAGCTGCATGTGATCACACAACAGCTGCATAATATGCTGCAGGTGATCATACACCAGCTGCATGATAGACTGCATGTGATCACAACAGCTGCATGATATGCTGCAAGTGATCATACACCAGCTGCATGATAGGCTGCATGTGATCACACAACAGCTGCATGTTATGCTGCATGTGATCACACACCAGCTGCATCATACGCTGCATGTGATCACACACCAGCTGCATAATACGCTGCATGTGCTAATACTCCAGTTGCATGATACACTGCATGTGATCACACAACTGTTGCATGATATGCTGCAAGTGATCATACACCAGCTGCATGATACGCTGCATGTGATCATACACCAGCTGCATGATCCACTGCATGTAATCACACAACAGCTGCATGACACACTGCATGTGATCACACACCAGCTGCATGATATGCTGCATGTGATCACACAACAGCGGCACGATACGCTGCATGTGATCACACAACAGCTGCACGATATGCTGCATGTGATCACACAACAGCTGCATGATATGCTTCCAGTGATCATAAACCAGCTGTATGATACGCTGCATGTGATCACACACCAGCTGCATGTTACGCTGCATGTGATCTCATACCAGCTGCATAATACACTGCATGTGATCACATACCAGCTGCATGATACACTGCATGTGATCACACACCAGCTGCATGATATGCTGCATGTGATCACACAACAGCGGCACGATACGCTGCATGTGATCACACAACAGCTGCACGATATGCTGCATGTGATCACACAACAGCTGCATGATATGCTTCCAGTGATCATAAACCAGCTGTATGATACGCTGCATGTGATCACACACCAGCTGCATGTTACGCTGCATGTGATCTCATACCAGCTGCATAATACACTGCATGTGATCACATACCAGCTGCATGATACACTGCATGTGATCACACACCAGCTGCATGATATGCTGCATGTGATCACACAACAGCGGCACGATACGCTGCATGTGATCACACAACAGCTGCACGATATGCTGCATGTGATCACACAACAGCTGCATGATATGCTTCCAGTGATCATAAACCAGCTGTATGATACGCTGCATGTGATCACACAACAACTGCATGCTATGCTGCATGTGATCACATACCAGCCGCATACTATGCTGCATGTGATCACATACCAGCTGCATGATACAATGCATGTGATCATACACCAGCTGCATGATATGCTGCATGTGATCATAAATCAGTTGCATGATAAGCTGCATGTGATCATACACCAGCTGCATCATACGCTGCATGTGATCACACACCAGCTGCATGATATGCTGCATTTGATCATAAACCAGCCGCATGATAGACTGTAGGT
Organism: Carcharodon carcharias; assembly: GCF_017639515.1. Classification (NCBI taxonomy): domain Eukaryota; kingdom Metazoa; phylum Chordata; class Chondrichthyes; order Lamniformes; family Lamnidae; genus Carcharodon; species Carcharodon carcharias. The sequence continues at coordinate 4,968,434 of NC_054494.1, forward strand.
GATCACACACAAGTTGCAAGATACTATGCATGTGATCATACACCAGCTTCATGATATGCTGCATGTGATCACTCATCAGCTGCATGATATGCTGCATGTGATCATACACCAGCGACATGATATGCTGCATGTGCTCATACATCAGGTGCATGATAATGAATGTGATCATACACTAGCTGCATGATACGGAGCATGTGATCACACACCAGCTGCATGATAAGCTGCATGTGATCACACAACAGCTGCATAATATGCTGCAGGTGATCATACACCAGCTGCATGATAGACTGCATGTGATCACAACAGCTGCATGATATGCTGCAAGTGATCATACACCAGCTGCAGGATAGGCTGCATGTGATCACACAACAGCTGCATGTTATGCTGCATGTGATCACACACCAGCTGCATCATACGCTGCATGTGATCACACACCAGCTGCATAATACGCTGCATGTGCTAATACTCCAGTTGCATGATACACTGCATGTGATCACACAACTGTTGCATGATATGCTGCAAGTGATCATACACCAGCTGCATGATACGCTGCATGTGATCATACACCAGCTGCATGATCCACTGCATGTAATCACACAACAGCTGCATGACACACTGCATGTGATCACACACCAGCTGCATGATATGCTGCATGTGATCACACAACAGCGGCACGATATGCTGCATGTGATCACACAACAGCTGCACGATATGCTGCATGTGATCACACAACAGCTGCATGATATGCTTCCAGTGATCATAAACCAGCTGTATGATACGCTGCATGTGATCACACACCAGCTGCATGTTACGCTGCATGTGATCTCATACCAGCTGCATAATACACTGCATGTGATCACATACCAGCTGCATGATACACTGCATGTGATCACACACCAGCTGCATGATATGCTGCATGTGATCACACAACAGCGGCACGATACGCTGCATGTGATCACACAACAGCTGCACGATATGCTGCATGTGATCACACAACAGCTGCATGATATGCTTCCAGTGATCATAAACCAGCTGTATGATACGCTGCATGTGATCACACACCAGCTGCATGTTACGCTGCATGTGATCTCATACCAGCCGCATAATACACTGCATGTGATCACATACCAGCTGCATGATACACTGCATGTGATCGTACACCAGCTGCATGATACGCTGAATGTGATCATACATCAGCTGCAAGATACGATGCATGTGATCACACACCAGCTGCATGATACACAGCATGTGATCATACACCCGCCGCATGAAACGCTGCATGTGATCACCCACCAGCTGCATGATACACTGCATGTGATCACACAACAGCTGCAAGATATGCTGCATGAGATCACACAGTGGCTGCATGATACACTGCCAGTGATCATAAATCAGCTGCATGATACAATGCATGTGATCATACACCAGCTGCATGATATGATAATGGGCAAGTGATCACACACAAACTGCATGATACGCTGCATGTGATCATATACCGACTGCATGGTACGCTGCATTTGATCACTTGCCAGCCGCATGATATGCTGGATGTGATGACACACCAGCTGCATGATCCGGTGCAAGTGATGACACACCAGTTGTATGATACACTGCATGTGATAATACACCAGTTGCATGATATGCTGCATGTAATCACACAACAGATGCATGACACACTGCATGTGATCTCATACCAGCTGCATGATATGCTGCATGTGATCACACAACAGCTGCATGATACGCTGCATGTGATCACCCAACAGCTGCATGATACACTGCATGCGATCACGCAGCAACTGCATGATATGCTGCAAGTGATCACACAGCAGCTGCATGATATGCTAGATGTGATCACACAACAACTGCATGATACGCTGCACGTGATCACCTGCCAGCTGCATGATATGCTGCATGTGATCACACAACAGCTACATGATATGCTGCATGAGATCACACAGCGGCTGCATGATACATTGCCAGTGATCATAAATCAGCTGCATGATACAATGCATGTGATCATACACCAGCTGCATGATACGCTGCAGGTGATCATACAGCAGCTGCATGATATGCTGCATGTGATCATACACCTGTTGCATGATAAGCTGCATGTGATCATACAACAGCTGCATGATACGCTGCATGTGATCACACACCAGATGCATGATAATGGGCAAGTGATCACACACGAACTGCATGATACACTGCATGTGATCATATACTGACTGCATGGTACGCTGCATGTGATCACTTGCCTGCCGCATGATACGCTGGATGTGATCACATACCAGCTGCATGTGATGACACACCAGCTGCATGATCCGGTGCAAGTGATGACACACCAGTTGTATGATACACTGCATGTAATGATACACCAGTTGCATGATACGCTGCATGCGATCATACACCAGCCGCATGGTACACTCTATGTGATCATACATCAGCTGCATAGTACAATGCATGAGATCATATACCGGCTGCATGATACGTTGCAAGTGATCATACACCAGCTGCATGATACACTGCATGTGATCATACACCTGCCGCATGATACGCTGCATGTGATTACCCAACAGCTGCATGATACACTGCATGCAATCACACAGCAGCTGCATGATATGCTGCAAGTGATCACACAGCAGCTGCATGATATGCTAGATGTGATCACACAACAGCTGCATGATACGCTGCATGTGATCACCTGCCAGCTGCATGATATGCTGCATGTGATCACACAACAGCTACATGATATGCTGCATGAGATCACACAGCAGCTGCATGATACACTGCCAGTGATCATAAATCAGCTGCATGATACAATGCATGTGATCATATACCAGCTGCATAATATGCTGCATGTGATCATACAGCAGCTGCATGATATGCTGCATGTGATCATACAAAAGCTGCAAGATACACTGCATGTGATCGTACACCAGCGGCATGATACACTGCATGCGATCATACACCAGCCGCATGATACGTTGCATGTGATCATAGACCAGCTGCATGATATGCTGCATGCGATCACACACCAGCCGCAATATACACTGCATGTGATCATACACCAGCCGCATGATACGTTGCATGTGATCATACACAAGCTGCATGATATGCTGCATGCGATCACACACCAGCTGCATGATGTGCTGCAGGTGATCATACACCAGATGCATGATATGCTGCATGTGATCATATATCAGCTGCATGATAATGAAAGTGATCATACACCAGCTGCATGATACGCTGCATGTGATCACACACCAGCTGCATGATACACTGCAAGTGATCATACACCAGCTACATGATACACTGCATGTGATCACAACAGCTGCATGATATGCTGCAAGTGATCATTCACCAGCTGCATGAAAGGCTGCATGTGATCACACAACAGCTGCATGTTATGCGGCATGTGATCACACACCAGCTGCATGTGATCACACAGCAGCTGCATGATATGCTGCATTTGATCAAACAACAGCTGCATGATACGCTGCATGTGATCAACTGCCAGGTGCATTATATGCTGCATGTGATCACACGACAGCTACATGATACGCTGCATGAGATCATACTACAGCCGCATGATATGCTAGATGTGATCACACAACAGCTGCATGATACACTGCATGTGATCACCTGCCAGCTGCATGATATGCTGCATGTGATCACACAACAGCTACATGAGATGCTGCATGAGATCACACAGCGGCTGCATGATACACTGCCAGTGATCATAAATAAGCTGTATGATACAATGCATGTGATCATACACCAGCTGCATGATATGCTGCATGTGATCATAAAAAAGCTGCAAGATACACTGCATGTGATCATACACCAGCTGCATGATACACTGCATGTGATCATACACCTGTTGCATGATAAGCTGCATGTGATCATACAACAGCTGCATGATACGCTGCATGTGATCACACACCAGATGCATGATAATGGGCAAGTGATCACACACGAACTGCATGATACACTGCATGTGATCATATACTGTCTGCATGGTACGCTGCATGTGATCACTTGCCTGCCGCATGATACGCTGGATGTGATCACATACCAGCTGCATGTGATGACACACCAGCTGCATGATCCGGTGCAAGTGATGACACACCAGTTGTATGATACACTGCATGTGATGATACACCAGTTGCATGATACGCTGCATGTGATCATACACCAGCCGCATGGTACACTCTATGTGATCATACATCAGCTGCATAGTACGATGCATGAGATCATATACCGGCTGCATGATACGTTGCAAGTGATCATACACCAGCTGCATGATACACTGCATGTGATCATACACCAGCCGCATGATACGCTGCATGTGATTACCCAACAGCTGCATGATACACTGCATGCAATCACACAGCAGCTGCATGATATGCTGCAAGTGATCACACAGCAGCTGCATGATATGCTAGATGTGATCACACAACAGCTGCATGATACGCTGCATGTGATCACCTGCCAGCTGCATGATATGCTGCATGTGATCACACAACAGCTACATGATATGCTGCATGAGATCACACAGCGGCTGCATGATACACTGCCAGTGATCATAAATCAGCTGCATGATACAATGCATGTGATCATATACCAGCTGCATAATATGCTGCATGTGATCATACAGCAGCTGCATGATATGCTGCATGTGATCATACAAAAGCTGCAAGATACACTGCATGTGATCGTACACCAGCGGCATGATACACTGCATGTGATCATACACCAGCCGCACGATACGTTGCATGTGATCATAGACCAGCTGCATGATATGCTGCATGCGATCACACACCAGCCGCAATATACACTGCATGTGATCATACACCAGCCGCATGATACATTGCATGTGATCATACACCAGCTGCATGATATGCTGCATGCGATCACACACCAGCTGCATGATATGCTGCAGGTGATCATACACCAGATACATGATACACTGCATGTGATCACAACAGCTGCATGATATGCTGCAAGTGATCATTCACCAGCTGCATGAAAGGCTGCATGTGATCACACACCAGATGCATGATAATGGGCAAGTGATCACACACGAACTGCATGATACACTGCATGTGATCATATACTGACTGCATGGTACGCTGCATGTGATCACTTGCCTGCCGCATGATACGCTGGATGTGATCACATACCAGCTGCATGTGATGACACACCAGCTGCATGATCCGGTGCAAGTGATGACACACCAGTTGTATGATACACTGCATGTGATGATACACCAGTTGCATGATACGCTGCATGTGATCATACACCAGCCGCATGGTACACTCTATGTGATCATACATCAGCTGCATAGTACGATGCATGAGATCATATACCGGCTGCATGATACGTTGCAAGTGATCATACACCAGCTGCATGATACACTGCATGTGATCATACACCTGCCGCATGATACGCTGCATGTGATTACCCAACAGCTGCATGATACACTGCATGCAATCACACAGCAGCTGCATGATATGCTGCAAGTGATCACACAGCAGCTGCATGATATGCTAGATGTGATCACACAACAGCTGCATGATACGCTGCATGTGATCACCTGCCAGCTGCATGATATGCTGCATGTGATCACACAACAGCTACATGATATGCTGCTTGAGATCACACAGCGGCTGCATGATACACTGCCAGTGATCATAAATCAGCTGCATGATACAATGCATGTGATCATATACCAGCTGCATAATATGCTGCATGTGATCATACAGCAGCTGCATGATATGCTGCATGTGATCATACAAAAGCTGCAAGATACACTGCATGTGATCGTACACCAGCGGCATGATACACTGCATGCGATCATACACCAGCCGCATGATACGTTGCATGTGATCATAGACCAGCTGCATGATATGCTGCATGCGATCACACACCAGCCGCAATATACACTGCATGTGATCATACACCAGCCGCATGATACATTGCATGTGATCACACAGCAGCTGCATGATGCGCTGCATGTGATCACACACCAGCTGCGTGATACACTGCATGTGATCATACACCAGCTGCATGATACGCTGCATGTGATAATACACCAGCTGCATGATACGCTGGATGTGATCATACACCAGCTGCATGATAAGCTGCATTTGAAAATACACCAGCTGCATGATATGCTGCATATGATCATACACCAGCTGCATGATAAGGTGCAAGTGATCACACACCAGCTGCATGATTCGCTGCATGTGATCACACACCAGTTGCATGATAAGCTGCATGTGATCACACAACAGCTACATGATACGCTGCATGAGATCACACAGCAGCTGCTTGATGCACTGCCAGTGATCATAAATCAGCTGAATGATACAATGCATGTGATCATACACCAGCTGTATGATACGCTGCATGTGATCATACAGCAGCTGCATGATATGCTGCATGTTATCATACAAAAGCTGCAAGATACACTGCATGTGATCATACACCAGCTGCATGATACACTGCATGTGATCATACACCAGCAGCATGATATGCTACATGTGATCATACACCAGCCGGATGATACGATGCATGTGATCACACACCAGCTGCATGATTCGCTGCATGTGATCACACACCAGCTGCGTGATACACTGCAAGTGATCATACACCAGCTACATGATACACTGCATGTGATCACAACAGCTGCATGATATGCTGCAAGTGATCATTCACCAGCTGCATGAAAGGCTGCATGTGATCACACAACAGCTGCATGTTATGCGGCATGTGATCACACACCAGCTGCATGTGATCACACAGCAGCTGCATGATATGCTGCATTTGATCAAACAACAGCTGCATGATACGCTGCATGTGATCAACTGCCAGGTGCATTATATGCTGCATGTGATCACACGACAGCTACATGATACGCTGCATGAGATCATACTACAGCCGCATGATATGCTAGATGTGATCACACAACAGCTGCATGATACACTGCATGTGATCACCTGCCAGCTGCATGATATGCTGCATGTGATCACACAACAGCTACATGAGATGCTGCCTGTGATCACACAACAGCTGCATGTTATGCTGCATGTGATCACACACCAGATGCATGATATGCTACATGTGATCATACACCAGTTGCATGATAAGCTGCATGTGATCACACAACAGCTACATGATACGCTGTGTGAGATCACACAGCAACTGCATGATACACTGCCAGTGATCATAAATCAGCTGAATGATACAATGCATGTGATCATACACCAGCAGCATGATATGCTACATGTGATCATACACCAGCCGGATGATACGATGCATGTGATCACACACCAGCTGCATGATTCGCTGCATGTGATCACACACCAGCTGCGTGATACACTGCAAGTGATCATACACCAGCTACATGATACACTGCATGTGATCACAACAGCTGCATGATATGCTGCAAGTGATCATTCACCAGCTGCATGAAAGGCTGCATGTGATCACACAACAGCTGCATGTTATGCTGCATGTGATCACACACCAGATGCATGATATGCTACATGTGATCATACACCAGTTGCATGATAAGCTGCATGTGATCACACAACAGCTACATGATACGCTGTGTGAGATCACACAGCAGCTGCATGATACACTGCCAGTGATCATAAATCAGCTGAATGATACAATGCATGTGATCATACACCAGCAGCATGATATGCTACATGTGATCATACACCAGCCGGATGATACGATGCATGTGATCACACACCAGCTGCATGATTCGCTGCATGTGATCACACACCAGCTGCGTGATACACTGCAAGTGATCATACACCAGCTACATGATACACTGCATGTGATCACAACAGCTGCATGATACGCTGCATGTGATCATACAGCAGCTGCATGATATGCTGCATGTGATCATACAAAAGCTGCAAGATACACTGCATGTGATCATACACCAGCTGCATGAAACGCTACATGTGATCATACACCAGCCGCATGATACGATGCATGTGATCACACACCAGCTGCATGATTCGTTGCATGTGATCACACACCAGCTGCGTGATACGCTGCATGTGATCATACACCAGCTGCATGATACGCTGCATGTGATAATACACCAGCTGCATGATACACTGCAAGGGATCACACACCAGCTGCGTGATAAGCTGCATGTGATCATACACCAGCTGCATTATATGCTGCATGCGATCACACACCAGCTGCATGATATGCTGCAGGTGATCATACACCAGATGCATGATATGCTGCATGTGATCACACACCAGATGCATGATACGCTGCATGTGGTCATATATCAGCTGCATGATAATGAAAGTGATCATACAAAAGCCACAAGATACGCTGCATTGTGATCATACACCAGCTGCAAAATACGCTGCATGTGATCATACACCAGCTGCATGATACACCGAATGTGATCATACACCAGCCGCATGATAAGTTGCATGTGATCACCCAGCAGCTGCATGATACGCTGCATGTGATCATACACAAGCTGCATGTTACACAGCATATGTTCACACAACTGCTGTCTGATACACTGCATGTGATCATACACCAGCTGATTGATACGCTGCATATGATCACACAACAGCCGCATGATATGCCGCATGGGATCACACCACAGCTGCATGTGATCATACACCAGCTGCATGATACACTGCATGTGATCACACACCAGCTGCATGATACACTGCATGTGATCACACCCCAGCTGCACGATACACTGCATGTGATCACACACCAGCTGCAGGATAATGGGCAAGTGAACACACACAAACTGCATGATATGCTGCAGATGATCATTCACCTGTCGCATGATACACTGCATGTGATAATACACCAGCTGCATGATATGTGGCATTTCATCACACACCAGCTGCATGATACGCTGCATGTGATTACACTCCAGCTGTGTGATGAGCTGCATGTGATCACACAACAGCTGCATGATACGCTGCATTTGATCATACTACAGCTGCATGATATGCTGCATGTGATCATGCACGAGCTGCATGATATGCTGAATGTGATCATACACCAGCCGCATGATGCGCCGCATGTAATCATGCACCAGCTGCATGATACGCTGCATATGATCACACACCAGCTGCATGCTACACTGCATGTGATCATAAAAAAGCTGCAAGGTTCACTGCATGTGATCATACACCAGTTGCATGATAGGCTGCAAGTGATCACACACCAGCTGCATGATAAGGTGCAAGTGATCACACACCAAATGCATGATAAGCTGCATGTGATCATATCCCAGCTGCATGATACACTGCAAGTTATCACATGCCAGCTGCATGATACGCTGCATGTCATAATGCTCCAGCTGCACGATATGCTGCATGTGCTCACTCAGCAGCTGCATGATATGCTGCATGTGATCATACACCAGGTGTATGATATGTTGCATGTGATCATAAACCAGCTGCATGAAATGCTGCATGTGAACATACACCACCTGCATGATACCCTTAATGTGATCATACATCAGATGCATGATAATGAATGTGATCATACACCAGCTGCAGGATATGCTGCATGTGATCATGCACCAGCTGCATCAAACACTGCATGTGATCACACACCAGCTGCATAATACGCTGCATGTGATCATACACCAGCCGCATGATACACTGTATGTGATCAAAAACCAGCTGCATGATACGCTGCATTTGATCATACACCAGCTGCATGATACTCTGCATGTGATCATACACCAGCTGCATGACACGCTGCATGTGATCATA